>NC_134462.1:92100007-92700007 GCF_047948215.1 Lycorma delicatula
GTAAATGAATCTTACAGGTAAGTGATGAAACTTTACAAGATATCATCCTGTAAAGTTTCATCAAAATCGGTCAAGATTTGCGTCCGGAAGAGCGGACGAAAAAATCTTATACATCCATATATATTGTAACAAGACCGGTATAAAAGACCTGAGTAACGCATTCCTGCCAATTAAGAAAAGAATAGTAGAAAATATAACAATGGGAGAAATCCAGAAAGGGCCTAAAAGGAATCCTTTTTCTAAGGCTAACAGATCCGTTTAACAATCGTTCTTTGTAATCATGCCCAACAACACACCTACCATAGATGTTGTTCCATGAGAAGAATTACTGGACCAGAGTAGGAATTAATGGGAAAAGTATAACGACTGTTCTCACGCTTCAACTTGGGTCTGATTCTGCAGTTCAACAGCATAGGAGGATAAATATTCCAGGACCGACGAGTTTAAGATCACTATTACGCGAAAAATTTAAGCGAGAGTATTCTTCGAGGAGTTTAAGCGAGTCAGTGAAGAAGCGAGTATTTTATTGCGTATAAATATAGAGTTTGACATGACGTCACAAGCATTCAGTGTGGACAGCACGTGAAAACGGGAAGTTGTTTGGTGAGTTACTGTTAGAGAATTAATAAAAGGGATAAAGTATTCAATTCATTCATAAACTATAAGGTAGGTAGTTTTATTTGTTAAAAAGAAAAGGTATTTATAGTGAAGGAACTTTAGTCTAATCTTATCTTCGTAGTAATACCGGTTGTTAGAGTTGTAATATTGGTGGTCATGATAATGTCTTTTGTCAATAAACTGAATTTTGGTTTTTAATATTTAACTACCTGTAAGTAAATCCTGACCTTATTAGAAATTATATTTTGAATGTAATCATTGTTTTTTTATTATTATTGACATTTGTTATTATTGTTGAGGTTGTGATCACTATTATTACGGTTATTGTCGTTTATTATTTTATTTATGTTCTATATTATTAAACTAATAAATTGTAATTATGTAAACATTTTCAATTGTCAATCTGTCAAATACCCTGATCGATACGCGACAATATGTATATAAACATGATAGAGTGCAGTAGCAACTTCCAAATTGTTTGGCAATCCGTTAAAAATAACGGTTTAATTGAGAACCACCTACTTTATTTGAGATGGATTAAAAAATTAAGAAAATATAACAGATTATCAGTAGGTAAAGTTATTTTTAAAACGAATTGAACCAGTATTAATAGCTTTAAGATTGCTTCGGTGGCTGAGGCAATAGTTTGCTTGTCTGCTACATTCAAGGTTCCAAGTTCACTTTCCAGTTAGGATCTGAACATTTTAAAACGAATCTACCCTAACATAATTAATCTTAGTAACTAACCATAACGAAATTAACCCTAATGTAACTGACTTTATAGCTGATTATTTTTAACATAAAAACAACCTTTATGTAAATTTACATATAAATCAGTAGTAATTATTTTCAATGTTTTATATATATATATATATATATATATATATATATATATATATATATATAAAACATATATTTATATATATATTTTTTTCTTCTTTTTACAAATTCAAAAAAAATTGTTAGTATTAAACACAATAAATAGTAAAAGTTAATAACATTACTAAAGGTTTAACTTAAAAAAAAATTAATAATTTACAAAATAATCTTCTGTTAGTAACTAACAAAAATGACTAAACCATTTGATTAAGTACAAAAATTTTATGTATTAAAATTCATACAAGATACTTTCATACGCGTATATTTTCACGTTTTCAAGTCCAACTGGACAATCGAAACATAGAAACAAATATTTAACATTATATAATGAATTAGTTGAATTAACAATATTAAAAATCGTTATATACGAAATGCCGATCGCCAGCCATCCAGTAGAATGTGAATATTAACAATTTCGATACCTGTATAATATGTATGTATTGCTTTACAGAACTAAATAAATGGCCAAATTTCTAAAAGTCTTAAGAAATGCTGATGTATTAATTTCTACAGTAACTGATAAGCTTGACTATGTTTTTTTTAACTATTAATCCTCTCTCACCCATTCCATCACGCTTCTCCGTATCAGTCTCTTTCTCTCTCTCTCTCTCTCTCTCTCACTCACTACACACACGCGCACACACAAACACACGCTCACTCACTCATGTATATAGTTATTTTTTTATACCTGTATTTTAAGAAGTACATCATGGTGAGCTCTTTGCAAATCAGATGCTTCATGAAGTGTTGCTCCTAATAAAGTTAAAGCAGGTGTCAATTCCAAAACTTTTAATTCCAACCAATCACGGCTCTATAACAAAAAAAAAAAACAAATAAGATCTATTAGAATTTATCAATTATACAACTGTATACTAAATAAATATTTAAAGTCACTAAATATTAAAACTTCTGAACTATCATATTTATAACAATTTTTATTTTTAATTCTATTATAAATTTATTTGTTGTAAGGATAAAATGATATTAAACTTTCTGAAAAATATTACAGTGAGAAATGCGTGTATTTTTTTAAAATGCGGTTAGTAATTAATCAAGTTGAAACCTTCAATATACGTCGCAAATTGCAAACTATTCACTTACAAAAGAGTTAAAAGAATTTTAATCTGTATTTCCATTCTTTTGTTCAGTAAATTAACAAATGTTTCCATCGAATAAAATGGGCATATGTTTTTATTTATTTATTTATTTTATAAAGAATGATATTATACAGTAGCGTCATCTTTATAATGGGACAACACACCTGTGTAAAAAGTCATATATGTGATATATGAATGTGCAAGGTATGACTTTAATGCGCACAGAGACCATTTGTCGATTTGATATTATCGGGTCGACACTTGATCTCCGTGTTAATTGAAAAGTCGGGCTGAATGGGTGATCGTAGAAAGTTTTATTGCGTATTTAACGAAAGAAAGGATCGCTGAAAGGGTATGACATTCTCTTGGACTTTCCTTCTTTGTGTTTATGTTTAGTTTTATTGTTATTTTGTTGCTGTTCTTGTTTCCGTTTGGTTATCATTTTTTTCCGTTGGTTATGTTATGTTACATTATTTATCGTTATGTTTTATTAGTGTTTTTGTGTTGCGTTTTATGATTCGTTGTATGTCGAACACATTTTTACCTTTCGGGTAGGTAGTGTTCAGTTCCTTCGTTCTTAGAAAGTCGTTCAGTCTTGTTTGAGACTTGGCTAGATGTGTTTTGATTGGAGTATATATCAGTTAGATATATACTCCACGTTAGATATATACCGTCACGCGACGGGAATGTCGCGTGTGGCATCCTGGCTGAGGCTTGACTGAAAGATGTTATTGCCGGGGTACTGAAGATGACTTCCAGTAAAGCCCATAAGGGCTAGGTGCGGAAGGGGTGGCGAGGCGACCGAAATCGTCAAATGGGAGGTTTCGTCCCCTAGGTCAGGATGTGTAAAATCTACTTCCGTCTAAAAAAAAAGAAATATATTTTTCAATAATAAGTATAAATTCAATAAAAAAAATAAGCGAGAAAAAGGTTAAAGCACAAATAACCATTAAAAAAATTATTTTCTTAAACCCTCAATAAATCTTTTATAGAGACTGAGTATTTTTATTTTTAAAGATTGTTCTTTATTATTTTAATAAAGACATGTAGACATAAAATATTCAATTTAAATCGACTTTCAGGCTAAAATAACTTGATAGAAAAAACATCTATTTAGCAACAACTGTTTAACCGAACAAAAATAATCATTTTAATAAACCCGAACGTCATTTTTAAAGTAAGAATGATTTGAATAAATATAAACAACAGAAATAGACGCTATGGAATACAATCTGATCGGGGAACATGTCTTAATCTGTCACGCTGACAGTTAGCTCCAAGCTCTTGAATACATCAGAAAATATTTTTCATTAGCATTTCATTAAACATATCGATCGTCAGCCTTGCCTTTTTCATTTGGGGTCGGTGATTCGATTTTTAAACCCAAAAAATATTCTTCCAGCTAAGAATTATCAAAACCTATTGTAAGTGTATTGTCGCCGAATGGCTTCGACGGCACGTAATTCATTATCATACGGTGGCCCTGTAAAGGGCCGTTTTTTAGCGTTAGCTCTGAGAAGAGCTGTTGTTCCGGAAGCTGGTCTCCGGCGAAGTTGGGGAGTTGCAGCTCACCCATTGAAGTCCAACCGGGCTTTCCCTCAGCGGCAATTAGGTTCCCACTACAGCGTGGCAATGGTGGCCCCCAGAGCCCCGCAGTGTCAGGTCGGCATCGGTCGTCTTTCGCCGGCGCGGTTCCCCCCGAGCGATCCCACGCGTGGCCGGCTCTTGCCGCTGAGCCCGGCGAGCTGGAGCTGGAGCGGGAATGTAGCGTCCGCGTCCAGCGGCTCCCTCGGCGGGCGGGCCGGCCAGGCCAGGCCTGCTACTCCGGCGGGGATGTTGGCATCCGCCGGTAGGTCCCACGTTGAGCCGGCCAGGAGACTTTTTCTGTCTTCTTCTTCTTCTCCTCCTTCTTCTTCGTCTTCTCCAGGTGGTGGTCGACGATGAATTGCCAATTCTCTCTCTTGGACGCTCTTTTATGGGAGCCTGAATGTGTACCTGATGATTACTGAGGTCACTATAAAGTAGAGTTATGTTTGCAAAAGATTGAAAAAATTGACCCCACAAATCCCCCCAACCTCTAGAGATATTGACCCTAAACTTTTATCAACAAATTGTCCTATATATACGAGTTTCTGTAAACATTTGATCAAAATCAAATTATCTAATCAAAAGTTATTAAGCTTCAAACACTCCAGGATATGTACATACGAACATTCCCTCGTTCTTTTTATTTTTGGGTCATGTAACCTCGAAAAATGCAAAAGAAACTCATACTCAATTTTCTGATTAATTATCATACTTTCCTTCTTGAATCAAAACTAGAGCTATGACCCCAGGAAAGTAAAACTTTGGAAAAGTTTTAAACCATCTTACAAATGTTTTGAATATTTTTTATCACGACGAATAAATACATTTAATTTACAATCAAACAAAGAATAAGACAACAAACAAGTTAAAAATATACCAAAACGTTGTTTATACACGACCTTTAACGTGACATCAGTATCTATATTAAAAAAAATAAAGTGGTTACAGGTCAAGTATCACTAGTTTTTAGGGTAGCTTAACTATTATCCTGTCAAACTATGAAGTAATAGTGCTAGCTAGGGTTGTTAATCATTTCAATCCTTCTTTTACATTAAGTTTTTTCTTCTTTTACTTTCTATTTCTTTCTTTCTTTTTTGTTTTTTGTTTCGTCTCCAACCTAAAACACAAAACATGTCACTGATCTTAACACTATGATAAACTAAATGCCTTTCTTTAAACATTGTAAGGACTAAGTGTATATATATATATATATATATATATATATATATATATATATATATATATATATACCCATCTCGTTTTAAATATTACTACCTTTGTAATATGTCTTTTTGATAGATAACAAGTTTACCGTCATAGTAAAAAAACTACTTTAGTTTTCCCCTTCTTTTACTCGTGATGTGAAAGAATAATAAAAAGTTGTTAAAATCCAATTTTTCAATATGGTAGAAAGTTTATATGATTCTATTCGTTGAATATTATGATTAATAATTCTTTAAAAAAATAGCTACATTTTTGAATGTTGCAAGTTTAATAAAATAAAAAACATATATATATATATATGTGTGTGTGTGTGTGTGTGTGTGAGAGAGTGTGTATAAGTAAATAAGTAAATGTCAAATACACAACAGTCTCATACATTATTAAAAAAAATCATGATATAAGAATAGCTGTAGCGTAAATATTATCGAATTTAACCGAGGGTCTACTATTGAAAAAGGTATTGGGTTTTTTTTTACTTATTTGGGGGTTTATTACTTTCGATCGCATGGTGGGCGCGGGGGGGGGGGGTGAAATTGCATTTTTTTTAGATTTTGAGGTATGACGAGTACGACAATAACATTCACTTAAACTCTGGTTTTTTTAAATATTTATTTATTTATAGGTGCATATAAAATTTGTGACTCGAAAATCTTCAAAACTACACAAGAACAATTTCGTTGAAATTTAGATATACTATAGTAGTGTATCTGAGGTTATGAATGTAACAATTTTATAAAGATAGGTTGAGTCGTTCTTCAGTTACGCTCGCTGAATTTAAGATCGACAAAATTTGAGCAAGGAGTGTTAGAAACGTGGTTCGTTATAAAGTTGCAAGTTGGAACGTAAATGTTTCTTTATCTGCGATATCTATAGTTAGCAATATTGTTACTGACCGATGTAAAGTCCGCCTTCTTGCGCAGTTTTGCGCAAGAGTTTTTTTAGTATTTCATGAAGAAATTTCAGAAGAATACTGAATGATTTAAATATTTTCTCTGTTCCACTCTAAGATGAAAAAAAAAAAAACACTTAAAAATTTTCAAGCTAAATAAAAAACTTTTTTTGCCTATAAATTTTAAATATTATTTATTTATCTAAATTTTCTTCCCCCGATTTAACACTACGAAACATCATACTCTTTTATAACATTTAAATCAAGAAATATTAAAAAATTAAAAACAAAATTGTTCACGATCTAAAAAAAATTTAAGTAAGTTAATGAAAAATCATCGATCAATCCTGGGTAAAAATACTTTTAATCTCCCAAGGGAATATAGGCAAAATAGGCAATCACTGACCGGAAGAAGCATTGATCTTTCCTCTGGATACGATTATTTGGCCAAATTGTTGTTCCTCTGAGAGTACATCTTATACTCTGCATACCACCCACTTTTCGTAATTTTATAGTACCTTTTCCACCATACCATGACTGCACAGTAAGCTTAGCGGTTATAATAACTATCTGGTAAACTCAGGCATATCTCCTAAAATACAATCATAATTTGCCTAAAATCTCAACGTGTATCGTACATCAGATATACCTTCTGAGCCCACCATGCTGGTCTAGTGGTGAACTCTTCATTGCAAATGAGCTGATTCCGAAATCGAGAGTTCTAAGATTCAAATTCTAGTAAAGGCTTTTGTACGGAATACTAGATCGTGACTACCGGTGTTCTTTGGTGACTGCATTTCAATTAACCACATATCTCAGGAATGGTCGACGTGAGATTGTACAAGACTACACATCATTTACATTCGTACATATCATCGTCATTAAACCTCTGAAGTAATACCTTACGGTAGTTCCGGAGGTTAAACGGAAAAAGAGAAAGAGATTTGCTTTTTGAAAAATACATTTGATCCAAACTTTACCCGTATCCTCTTGTCAAACCATCTTACATAGTAGTTCTTATCAACTATGTGCAGTTGATTAATCTTGTATCATTAATAATTTTAGTGGTTATGTTATAGAACATAGCTTCAAACACGCCAACAAACTATGTAAGAAAATTACCCCTTACTTTTTTTTGGGGGGTCACTGAGTCATGAAACGTCGAGAAATGTAAAAACCTTCTTTCCTTCTTTCAGCGTAGCTTTAGAGCTATGATGCGAAGTCAAAATACTAAGATTGTAAGGAAAAATTTAATTTATGTATTAATAATAACTAAAATAAATAAATCTTAAAAACATAAAACTGGAACTATAATTTTGATTTTGGTAAATTGTATTATGAACAAGAATATTTCACTAAATACATAATATTAAGCAATTACATAACAATTTAATCAATTTCCGAAGAAAGGACAGTTTATAAACTATGGTATAAACTTCCTTCTGCATAAAAATAATACATAATTACACAGATGTATACATTTACTTTCGTTTTTAAAAATGGTAACATAAGCAAGTAGACATGTACTGAGTTCAATATAAAGTAGAGTTATGTTTGCAAAATTAAAAAAAAAAAACCGAAATCTTCCAAACTATCTGGAGATATTAATCCAAAAATTGACCAATAAACTGCCCTATACACACACGAGTTTCTGTAAAAATTTCATAAAAATCGGTTTACCCAATCCAAAGTTATTACGCTTCAAACATTCCAGCATACGTATATAAAAAACTTCACACACTTCTTCTTATTTTTTGGGGTCCCTGGGTCATGAAACGTCAATAAAATAAAAATCATCCATACCCCATTTTCGAATGATTACCATACTTTCCTTCTTGCAGCATAATTCTAGAACTACGATGTCCGAAAAGTAAAAATAAAAATGGATAATTATTGATTACTTATCTTCATTTTTTAACTTGAGACATTATTATAACACCAAAAAAAGCAACGCTGAAATATTTACCTTAATTTTTTTTTTATGAAGAACTCGGTTTCAAATGTAGCTACATGATCAGCTTCTTTCTTTCAAAATTTTCTTCTTTTTTTAATTAGAAATATGTCAAATTAAAAAAAAAATAATAATAATAATAATAATAATAATAAATAACCACTTTTTTTTAGTCAATACACTCTATGTAAATGAAAAACAAATTACAGTAAATGGAAGACACTTGTAAGGTAAGTGATAAAACGAGTTTTTAAAAAAATATATAAATAAATAACTACAGTGGGAATATCTTCCCTATACCATACTGCTTAACGTACATTATTCATTAATTTGAATGTACCTTAATTTGAATTTTACAAATTTTTTGTTTCTTTAGATATAAAATTTAAAAAAAATTTAAATTTGTACTTTTCTTCGATGATGTTCACATTTTCCGGAAACTTAATTCTTACAACAAAAATAAAACTTTAATAAAAGACGAATTAAAAAAAAAAATATATATATATATATATATATATATGCACGAGTATATCTCTAGTGAAATCATCTCTCTCTCCCTTTCTCTCTTTCAATTATTAATAAAACGGTTAACTTCGATTCAAATAAAGCAAAAAACTATACTTTTCAAGTTCGGATATTTAAAAAAAATAATTCAATTATTTACTGTTTATAATACTTAATACTATGTATTTATTCAAATGATTACTTTATGATTTATTAATAATAATTAAACTATCAACAATAATAATAATAAAAAACCTTAGGCACAAAAGATATTCAAAATTAGTAAAAGCTATTAAAAAAAAAAATCTTCACCTAACCTTGAAAAGAATATTAATCATCAAAAAAGGTAAACGAAGGTCTAATTTATATATTTCTTTGTTTCATATATCCAGTTATTTACTTTTTTTATTGCTCGTAAATATATCACTGTAAACATTTTTATTGATATTAAAATAATAAAAATACCAAAGATTTTATTTCATAATTTTAAAAATCAACAGAAGTTTTCAACATTTATATGTTAATGAAGAATATAATGATGCCATTTATATTTAAAGTCTTTGTTAGAATCACACGGGTCCTAATCTAAAAAAAGTAGTTCGTCGTTCGACGTAAGATGCTAATACCGGGTTTGGTTGAATAGAGTAGTCAAAATAAGCTGCTACCGACTATCATTTTGCTCGTTCATTACTGATAACGAAGTAGTAAATATTCTGGCCAGAGAACGAGATTATATATAAAAGGATAAAATTTTGAACACGGTTACATTTTTACATGTCTTTTTTTCATTTTTACTAGTCTTTAAATCATAATTTTTTTTTTAAATATCTATGGAAAGTGAAAATTAATTTTAATGGAATAATCATGCTGATAATTATTTTATTTTTAAAGTTTGTGAGAAAGTAATTTATAGGTAACGATAAACTATGGTAATTCATGTACGTAACCCACCCGGTTGGTTTAGTGATGAACGAGTCTTCGCAAATCAGCTGATTTCGAAGTCGAGAGTTCCAACGTTCAAATCCTAGTAAAGGTAGTTAATTTAATACGAATTTGAATATTAGATCGTGGATACCGGTGTTATTTGGTGATTGGGTTTCAATTAACCATACATCTTAGGAATGTTAATGTTCATGTTAAGAAGACCGCAGAAAAAGCTGGAGAGACGGTACGAGCACCCAGCAGGCTTCTGGGAAACGTCACTGGCTCTAGAACCTGTAAAAAGAGGTTATATGGGCACGTTATAAACTCTATACTTTTGTATGGAGTTTCAGTGTGGGGGAATGCCCTGGAATTTGGAAACCATCGCCGCAGAATGGAAGGGGTGCAACGGAGGATAGCGCTGCGTATCATTTCTGCTTACTCGTCGGTTTCTACCGAAGCAGCCCTAGTGTTAGCAGGCATTCCCCTTCTCACCCTGATTGCTCGCATGAGGAAGAGAGTGGAGGAAGGGGAAGACTGGATTGTGGCGCGTAGACGGCTGTTCCAGGAGTGGCAGGAACGGTGGGACCAATCGACGACTGGAAGATGGACCCACCAATTAATAAGAGAGGTCGAACCATGGGTCAGCCGCAAGTTCGGGGACTTGAACTACTGGTTGACCCAACTACTGACGGGCCATGGCTTGTTCCGAACCTACATCCATGGTAGGAGAAGAGCAGATGACGAACTATGTCGATACTGCGGAGAGACCGATACCCCAGAGCACGTCATGTTCGAATGTAGGCACTGGGAAGGTGAACGGCGCAGATGCGTCAACGTCACCGGACCTATAACAACTGACGCGATAATACAGGTGATGTTAAGCAGCAGAGATAAATTTAACACTGTGGTGAGATACGTAACACATGTATTCACAACCAAAAGCAGAGAGGACGGAATGACAAGAGATGAGGGATAACCTCCACAAAACAGCGTCAATGTGTAACATACACTACTGGCGGTTAGGAAGACCACAAGACGTAAACTAAACAGAGAGCGAGGGGGTGAAGGACAGCCCTCTGCAGAGCCATCACTCGTCTGCATCTGTGCGGATGGGTGCTGGTGATGAGGCACGGAGACCCTTGACCCCCTGAACCCAAAAGACATCCCCGAGGTTGTGCTATGCTTGACTGTTGATCCGGCCTCGGGTGGGGAGATACGGTGAAATAAGAGTTTTAGCCGGTAGGGTACGGGCACACATAGGTTCTGATAACAACATCTGGCCGAACCTGTACGAGTCCGACACTCCCCCACTTTGAAAAAAAAAGACTATACTTCACTTACACTCATACATATCATTCTCATTCATCCTCTGAAACCTGACGGTGATTCCCGGAGGCTGAACAGGAAAAGAAAAAAATGCATGTACGCAATAACAGAATGCACATCAGCCTCCTATTCGATTGTAAAATTAAAAAATTAGTATATTTTCCTACCAAAAAATAACTGGCAACAATTTTATAATATTTTCCTGATAATGGTTATTTATTCGTATAAAATGAAAAAATAACAATGTATGAATAATGTTACCTAAGATTCCTTTTTTGGGTGGGGTAATTTATGATGAAGTTTTATTGTAAAATTATTAAAGAAACCAAAAAAGTTTAAAAAATTGGAATTTTTATTTTTTTCTGCTTCTCTATCTACAAAATCATCTTCGTAGAAGATTATTTGATTTTTCTACGTTCACTAAGTATGTTAAATGAAACCTAAAACAAATGCATTGAAAAATGTACAACCAATAAAAAGTTAAATAAAATTTATTTTTGGAGGTGGGGGTTAACTATAACAAATTTTTTTATAATATTATTATTAAAAGTTTGAAAGAATTAAAAAAGAATTTTTAACTTTTATCGGCTCCCTCACCCATAATATCCCCCAAAGTATTTTTTTTGTCACTTGCACTACTACTACCCTTAAGAAAACATAAAAAAAGTTAGGTTACAAAATCTGTAATAAATAAAAAAATCGCTTTTTTGATTCTTCTGGAAGGGAGAATTTTGGGACAAAATTTAAAAAAGAAATGGTAACATAAACGTATAGGCACGTACTGAGGTTAATATTTTTATTGCAAAATCAGAAAATTGACCCCAAAGAAACTGTTTACCCCACTTTCTGGAGGTATTAAGCCCAAAGTTTACCAAAATTGCCCCACATACACGAGTCTCTGTGGCAAATTTCTTCAAAGTTGGTTTATCCAGCCAGAAGTTACCATGCTTCAAAGCTACACGTCAATATACCTACATACATATCTACGTACGAACATTACTCCTCACTTTTTTTTGTCTTTTGGGATCCCTGGATAATGAAACGTCGAGAAATTAAAAAAAAAACCCGTACTCTATTTTTTTACTGATTACTATACTTTCATAGAAAAATTCGAATTTTATTTAGAAACAGTACGCTAGAACAAAATGCATTGTGCACTTTGAATTTTTCTAACTGTTTTTTTTTTGTTTTATTCAACTTACTCCATTTTGCTCAGAATTAAATTCTTTAAAATTTTTATTTATAATTTTTTTACCCCAATTTATTGTTTTTTCATCCCAGATTTCTCAAAAACTACTCCAGATACGGTTCTAGCACCTATTTTATTTGATCTTTCAAAAACCAAAAGAAATTACTAATTGTAATCCTTAATTAATGTTCTAAAAGTTTCAGTACGACCTCATTTCATCGGAGTTGTTGAAATCCAAGCGAAATTTTTCACTAGCCATAACTCGCTTATAAAACATTTTAAGATAAATGTTTATATAAAGTTTTTCCATTATTTTCACGAGTAGTGTAGGTTATGAAAGTCCCGGGAGAACGTCGTGATACACTTGTTTATGGGCCACTGATAATATTTTTTTTAAATTCATTAAGGGGAAATATCACGGAAAAAACAAATTTAGATTTTCCTCAGAGGCATTTTAGAGAAAATTTTATTAATTAAATTTGTTATCATATAGAAACATAAATAATCGACAAAAAAATTTCATATATCACCCCCCCCCCCCTTAAAATTGGGGGATATATGTTTTTGTTCATTTGCTCTATCTGTCATCAGTTTAAATATTTTTCAAAAATTTTTGTAAGTTTATAATTCGTATGTTGAGCTATCAAAAACAATTTCTTTTTATTTAGAGAGCTCGAACCTAAAATGCAGAAAACGTTTTTCGAAAATTTTATTTTTCCTGTTTTATTCTCTGATGAAGGGAAAACATTTAGAGAAAACTTTACTAAAGCAAATTTGTTAGGCTTAACCAATAAATGAATATGATTAGAAAATTTTTTTTTTTTTACTTTATTAGCACCTCTAAAAAATATGTATTCTGTTTTTTGTTCTTTGGCTCTAACTCTTTATTTTTATTATTAATAGTTGAGAAAGTTATGCGATATTTCGCCAGATTTTCTTAACTGGAAAAAAAATGATGTGTTACTTGTTCGTAATAAAATTGATATTATAGTTAAGGAGATACTGAATTATCATAAACAACCTACACTAAATTTTGTTGTACTTATTACCTAATTAATGACACTGTGTAAAATTTAAATCTAGGTTAATTAATGTTGAAGTACATCAAGGTTTTTTTTTATATTTTATATCAGCAAGGCTGTACTTTTGGAGAGAATAAATAAAAATCTTGTTTTCCAGTGTTTACATATAACATTTTATATCTTGTTTCAAAAATACATTAAACTTTTGCAAAAATACCATTAACTTAAAATGTACGCTCAGCTTCAAATATATTACTTTTATAAATATAAAAATGAATGTTTGTTGGCTTGTTTATCCCGTATTCGTTCTTATAACATTCAACCGATTGCGAAGAAACTTTGAGTATCTGAGTTGTGCGCACACCCACGAAGGTTTCTGAATCAGTTTGACCCCGCTGGGATCAAGATATTTCGAAAAATTGTATTTATGATCCGATTTGGCTGATATTCAGAATATATATTAGTTACGTGAAAAAAAAATATTTTTGCAAAAACTATACCCGCTAAGAGGCGCCGGTGTCGACATAATTACGAAAAAAAACAAACAAATATACAGACTTTCTTCTTCTATATATATATATATGAGGCAATGTTCGTACGAGTGTCCCCTATAGACTAAAAAACTACTGGACCATTTTACGCGCAGGTTTTTGAAAAATGATCCGCGTTGTCCGGAGAAGCTATTGAAATTCTCGATCTGACCACTAGAAGTAAAGTTGGAGTATTTTGGACCGACAACTGTGCTTAGAGAGTAGTTTGAACTAAATCTCTTTTGACAATTGGATTTATTTACATTCTGGCTTTAATAATAAAATGAAAGGATAAATTTTGAAAAGTTCTGTAATGTTTTGAAGTCTCTTAATGTTCAATATTAATCGTAATGATTTTGCAGTCATATCTCTTTTCATTAAAAAGTTATTTTCCAGCGACTACTGTGTTTAGAGAATGGTTTGAAATAAATACGATAGGTAGTGATGTTGTTTTGCCAATTCGATTTATTTACAATCTGAATTTATTAAAGTGAATGGTTAAATTTTGTGAAGTTCCGTAATGCTAAGTTTTTAATGTTTTATCAAACTCTGAATTCTGTTCATTTAATCTACGTATATATATATATATTTTTTTTTTTTTCTAAAATCGATCCTTTAATCGGTAATCATATTTCTCTACACTCTACAAATTATATTAATCCGATCAACCCAAGTACAGAATTAATAAAACAAGATAACACCTATCTTATTCCATAATTCAACAAGATCGCTTTAGCGAGTACCTCGCATCATCAGTTGCTCTTTAACTTTTCTATTTTTTCGTTGCAAATTACACGTTTTTTCGTTGCAACGTACAATTTTAATGTGTAATTTACAACGAAAGATTTGATAAATTATAAAGCAACTGATGATGCGAGGTACTCGCGAAAGCGCTCTTGTTTGGATTATGAAATCAGGTAGGTGTCATCCTATTTTATTTTATTAATTCTGTACTTGGGTTGATCGGATTAATATAATATATATATATATATATTCTCTACTAAAATCTGGTAATAGCGAAAGATTGCCGGGTCTGCTGCACATTTTTAATTGTTTATATGTATACTAAATTGATTAAATTAGTATTTGCATTTGAGTAACACAAATGCAAATGATAAGATAGAAGTAACCACAGACAGTATTTCTTATTAATCAGTTTTCAATTCAATTACACTTAACACTTCAAAAAATAGTAAATTAAGTATATAAGTAAAAAAGTTTATTTTTATTATAAAACAGATTTCAAACCGTTTGTCGATTACAATTACTCGATTCTTTTTCACGCACTTTTAATAAAATTTATTATAATTCGGAAAGTAAAAAAAAAACCGGTGGCAAACTTTATGCCACACAAATTTTGTAAGAAAATTGAGTAGGGTAAACGCATAATAAATGACTAAAATGATAGTGGGTTGTTAACGATATAATGTAAAAAATAGGATGATGGCGAGTCGGTAACAGTAGTAAGAAAATAAATTGCCATTGGAAAACGTTGCGAGGTTTATTTACTTTTGATGTAGTGTATAAAACATATAATAAAATTTTTGCAGATCGGATTTAGTTTAAAATGTTTATAAATTCGATCAGAGATGGAGGAAGTTGGATACAAGAAGTCTTATTCACTTCTAAATAATCAAATTTAAGTTAATAACGAGGGACTGGCTAAAGAAATTTATGATTCGTTTAACATTTTCGAAAATAAAACGTCGATCGCAAACATTCCTAACAATTGTTGTTTGGAAGTGTCTACAAAGAAACAAAAGAAAGCTTCCTTTATATACTTTGTCTAACAGAATACCAATTATTTTACTGAAAATTGTAACCAATTATTTAAAACTAGGTTTCACTGTATTTTATGATCTCCGGTGCGCGTATAATGAATGTTATTGTTCAACTTCCGCAAAACTAACGACACTTGACTGTCAACCACTCCACAAATTTCGTGGTCTCTAAAAATATGTTAAATATACAAACACAGATGAATAAGTAAATAAAAAAATAAATAAATACAATTCTACTGAAAACATAACAAAAAAATACTACTTCTAATAATAATAATAATAATAATTTTGAATAGAGGGGGAGGGTGAAAGAGAAAATAGTCTCGGTTGAATTGCTTAAGTAATAGAGACTGGGGACTGATGCGTGGGAGGGACAACTAAAATTACGTCACGCTTCATAAAGTTGGCTTGCAATCTGCTTAGCCGCCGCGCCGTTTTAAATAATTTGATCTGCTAGTATTTATATGGCCTATTCTAGTCGCGTTATGTTTTTACCTTTGAATTTAAAGTTTAAATACTCGATTTCCAATGACAATAAAAATCGAAGATGGTAGTTAATTTATTTCTTAAAACTCATTTCATTTCATTATTCAATTTTTCTAAAAGAAAAAAGTATATTTTATAGACTACTTTTTTAAACTATTTCGAACTTATCAAACTTACTAAAATTTCGTAAACTGCTTTAATAACTTTGTAATAATACAGAATTATCGATAATTTCTTATAGTTTTTTTTCTTTTTAATTAGCTATAATTAAAATAATATATCATTTATTTAAATACGGATTAAATGATATCTGAAAAAAAGATTAGAATCGTGCAGTTATTCTACATTGTCAAAAAGTGACGCAACCTTATGGGAAAATGTATAAGTTGCAAAAGTTGTTGAAAGTGCCCTCCATTATGCGATTCACATAATTGAATACGACGATACACGCTCTTAAGCACATGCTGTAACGTTTGTTGAGGAATTACAACGACACAGAGTTCAATTTCGCTCTGCAATTTGGAAATGGTGTGAGGTGATTTTTTAAAGCGGCATTCTTAAGGTATCCCCCGCATGAAGACGTCAGGAGACCGAAGGGAACCTCAATCGCTTCGAAATCACTTGGCCGTGAAAAGAGTGACACAAAAAAGTCATAGTGTTGTTGGCTGTATGAGCCGTAGCATTGTCCTACTAAAACCACGCGTACCTTACCCGATCTGCAGGTACAGTGTTTACAAACTGTTGCACCATCTGTATGTAGCGTTTCACTGTGCCGTGAAAGAATTTCATGAAGATTCGCCTAAATGAAATTGCACACAAACATCCATTTTTTGTCCGTGCAGAGGAGACTCGAGCAGCTGATGTGAATTTTCTGTATACCAAATGCGTGAATTCAATGCATTCACGAATCTATCAAGGTGGAACAGTGCCTAGTCAGACCGAAATCAGTCATCTAGTTCTTTCCCATCTGGCATTACCGATGACATGAACCGCTGACAGAAAGCTACACGTTTTCCAGTCTCTGCAGGTAAAAACTCGTAAACAACATGAATTCTGTACGGATGTATCTTTAAACACTTGCGTGATGCCGTGCGGACACTACCGACGGAGACCAGTCTGGCTAGATAGGAGTCGCACAGACTTCTTGGGACTAACAGAATATGCAGCTTGGACGTTGGTTAACGTTTCTGGTGTTAGCGCTTTCGGTCGACCAGTTTTGGCTGCATCTGCCGCATTCTCTGTCTCTTGGAACTTGTCGTACAGCTGCTTGATGGAGGAGTTGTTTGGTGCATGCACAGCATACTTTTCTATGAAGGCACTCTGGGTCTGGACTTAACTGGCACATCTAATGAATTGGGAGACGATGAATATTTTCTGCTGCATTGTATAATCTATTTTTCCTCAATTAAACCAGCAACAAAAAAAAGGAAACTTATTCTTCCATAAGAGTGCGTCATTTTGAACAATTTTACAATAACTATGGCAAGAAAATAATTACCCGACGCCTTCTTACTTGCAAAAGTCTATAGAAGCAGTTAAAAAAAATACGCTACAACAGCATAGTTGTTATTACTTTACAATATTTAGGAAGCTCAGTTAATGCGAAGAGTGGGGATGGACTACTGGAAGGGTGAGATGGCATGAGTTACATCAAAACAAATACGCATTTCATAAACAGTGAGCTGTACAGCGAACGTAGAGAAATTAATAATATGATTACCATAACGCCAGTGGTTTCTTAATATTCACAATAACCGTGCATGTCCTATCGCGATACACTATCCCCTTCATTGTACTATAAGTAGTATCAACAGTACACTTCAGATACCTTACACAGAATACATCTGTTAATCATTGCGTTAAAACTTTATAAACTTCAGCAAGTTAAACAATACTTTCCCTCTACATCAATTAATTTAGCAATTATTATAATTTTTTTTCAAATAGAATTTCGTCTCCCCATCATAATAATAATGATTACGTTAAACACTTTCTTGTTTAGATTACCAAAACGAACATAATAGTTTTTCTAATTTTTAAAAATAACCATCCATTACCAAAATAGCTATTACATTACACGGAACATGGGTGATATATGGAAATCGCCCAAGTATGACGATAATTAAGAGAAAAGATTAGTTATCAGGCACTATTAGTTATGAAGTACGTTTAGGAATTTATTTTGTATTACAGAGTAAAGGTAAGGTTAGTATAAAAAAATATTCGTTTGAAGAAAAATCTCAGTAATGAAATGAATTTTAATCGGTTAACAAAGACTATAACGACGATGCCCTCACTATTTCACAGTCAAAAACTCACAGATTTTCAGAGTATAACGCACTACACACGTTCGAGTAAATACATTAAATACAACGCTCATGCAAAATACACCAATGCAAAGTCAATATAACCTCAATTTGAAATCTGTTATCGACCTTAAATTAAGCGTAACTCAATCTTCATCAAATTTCCAGATGCACAACTTCAAATACACTTTTACAGAGTATCTGTATTTCAATGAAATTGATACAGTAGGTTTGGTGATTTTCGAGCCATAATTTTATACATATTTATTTAGCGTATGGCACCAAGACACAACACCAATTACAATCAAAAATTACAAACAAACATCTAACAAATTAATATAAGCTACTGATTCTTGAGTCGCCAACAGAATATCTTCAGGAGTCCCTTCATAACCTGTCTTAGGGCAAACTTCTGTGATGTGTTTAAAAGTTTAATTTTCACCACATTTTATACATAGGTCGATCGATGTACATTTATGTAGGAAATTATACTTTAAATGATTGGTATTTCGTACTCCTCAAACAGTGGCGGCTCGTAGTTATAATCAAATTCTACACTTTATCACATTCAAGAATATGGTACACAGTTTTTAAGCACAATGTGCTTAAAAACCGTGTACTTAAAACCACCTAAAAACCGTGTTTTATTATTTATTCGGTTTAACCGAATATATAATAAAATGTCAATACAGATATTTTTTACTATTATTAGATAATAACTTAACAAATGTCCGTTTAAAAACGCTATATTCCAACGGTGCTTAGTTTATTAAATTTCTATCTATAAAGAAACAAATATATAATTAGTTTTTACTAATTACCTTATCTTACGCCCTTCCAGCGTATTTTTGGACAGATTTGACGATCAAAAAGCCCTTGCTTTCCGCCATCTTCTGATCACTACTGAAAAAACAACTAAACCGCTTTCATATTCCTTTCACCGATTAAACTAGAAAAGAGAACGAACAAGGAACGTTCCGTATACACGCGGAGCAAAAAAAAAATACCTTCCACCAGCAAGCCAGGGGTCGGCACTGCGGCAGCGATAATGCTCTCTCTCCCTCGCAGCCTCGCGTGCAGCTTCCTATGTGCGCATGCGCACAACAGCCAAACACTATCTGCGCTGGAATTGTGAAGCGCACAATTTCATACAAAACCTTTTGTATGTTTTTCATAAACTAAGGGATGGCTACTGACATTAAGCTTAAGGATTTTATATTGTACAAGTATACAGAAAGAATTAAAGAAAAAGGACTCATTATAATAAATGTTATCGATAATATCAAGTGGAAATAGGGGGTTCTGCAGTTTCATAGTGCCTATACGCGATCCGCCACTGCTCCTCATATCTCAAAACGTAAAGAAAATTTCGTTTCATCCCGCAATCCAATCTGCAACCAAGTAATACTGAACCTTTCATCGATCGAATTGTTGCTAAAATCTAAACTATTTATTATGAAACGAACAATATATTTTTTAAATATTACATTATTAAAAATTTCTTTAAATATTCTACGTAATAATTCATAACTTCTATACTGACTTATAAATCAATCGATAGAGGTTGTAAGAATCTACAAGAAAGTTATAAACAATTTCTTTCCGTACCTATTACACTCGTAATTACTGTGATGGAGTTATTTGAATAAGTAAAACGAATAATGTAATTTTTTCAGAATGTTTCTTTATTTATAAAATCGAAGAGATTTCAACTAAAATTAATGTGGTTAATAAATTCAATGAGTAAAAGAGATTGCAATAATTTATATAACGATAAAAAATCTCCTTTAATAAAATATCAGACTTAAAAACCAAATTGATGTACAAATATGTAGAGGTAAACTTTTTAATAATCTTTAATGAATTAATTGAAAATTTTCTTTCTTAAGAATATCTATGCCATTTTTTACGAGCGGCTTACATTTTATGATACATCGTTTCTAAAAACTGTACTAAGGTATATAAACAGAAAATACGTAGTAAATCTTTTTCTCGAATATTTTTCAGTAAACATTCTGTCTTTTTCTGAATAAAAAAGAATTTAAATAATTAAAAAAATTTTTTTTAAATAATTTGTATCACTTGTAAGCGCCTGCATCGCACAGTAAAGCGCCGGTTACCAGCGCTTTCTGAGTTCATTTTATTAGCAAAAATAATGAAAAAGATTCATATAAAATGGGTCCGGAAATGCTCCGTTAGCAAGTTACGACTAGCGACAAAATTCGCCCTGATTCCTTCGCAGAGTGAAATTCTAAGAAAACAAATTAAGCGGTAATATTGATGGTTTTTTATGTTTTTTGAAATGACAAATTGAATAAAAAAGGTTCCAGAACCATATCCACAGTAGTAATATCCGACATAAAATAGAAATATTTGTTGTCTAAAAACACGTTTTTTAAACACGTTTTTTTACTCTCTTGTACGAAGTAAAGGAAGTATTGTGATCGCGAAAAATTTCGGTTTTCAGATATCAAATGGAATATCCATTCTGACCATCCCTGAATCCATTTTGACTAGTTCCGGCGTGACGTCTGTACATAGGGGTACGTATCTCGCGTAACTCAAAAACGATTAGCCGTAGGATGTTGAAATTTTGGATTTAGGACTGTTGTAACATCTAATTGTGTACCACCCCTTTCGATTGGAATCGACTGAACCAAATGTGTCCTAAAAAGTCAACAAAATTCAAAATAAATTGAATTCTGACGTTTTTCATAACCGCAGTAATAATCCCTTATTGAGAGCTTTTTAACGACATATCATAAATGTACTTATTTTCAATGGTTCCAGAGTTATAGCCAAATAAAATTTTAATTAATGAAATGCAATTTGGATCTTACAAAGGGAAGGGAAGGGTTCGAATCAGACTTATCTCCTTTTTTTTTAACTTTTTTTTTTCATTTAAATATTTTCATTTATTAATCTCCGATTGTAACAAAAATTACGATAAATAATAATTCAATAACAACAATAAAAAAAAATTATGAAAAATTATCAGACGTTATTAATAAAGTAAAATTTTATTTACTTTTCATTTAAAGAAAAATGTGTAATTTAATAGGCGTACTAGGAAGTCATGTGGTGTCTACGCCCGATTTTTTGTACGTTTATAAAACAAAAATTAATTTTTTTAAATATGGAAATTTTATTATCGTAACTTGCAGAAAACTTAATTATGAGAAAATTAATGTATAACAGCTCAATAAAAAAACAAATACAAGTTCAAGAATTTTGATTTTACTACTAAAACTTACAGTATGAAAATGAAGGATTATACGCACAAAGCATGTTTACCTTACTACAAAAAGTGCGATGAAACAAAATATAGTGTGTTAAAGATAAAAATTGAATTAAAAAATTAACAAATAAAAACCAGTACTATGTTATTCAGACATTAAACTTTATATATCATTCTCCAATTCACCATAAAATTGAAATTTTGAAAAATTATAATTTCGTAAGTTTTAAGACTTTGTAACAAGCAGACAGCTTTCGTTTTTATACATAAATGCCTATGTATAAAATTTGTGACTGAAAAATCCCCAAAACTATTAAATCGATTTCATAAAAATATAGATATTCTGTAGTAATGTATTTAAAACTGACCGTAAGAAAATTTTATGATTAGTTGAGTTGTTCTTGCGTTACACTCAATTGTTCCAAAAAAAATTTGATAATTTTGTGGCTGAAAAATCTCCATAACTACTAAATCGATTTCATTGAAATTTATATATGCTGCAATAGTGTACCTCAAGCTGTGCATGTGAAAGTTTTATGAATATTGGTAGAATCGTTCCTGAGTAAAGCTCAATTTAAATCTGTTCAACAAGTGAACAATCAGCAACCCCCTCCCCACCAAAGCCAAATGAGATGAAGATGATATGTGTGACATGTAAATGAGGTGCAGTCTTGTACATACTTAGGCCGATAAATCCTGAGAATTGTGGTTAATTGAACCCCAACCACCAAAGTACACCGGTATCTACTGTCTGCTATTCAAATCCAAATAAAAGTAATTAACTCATACTAGGATTTGAACCTCAGAACTTCCGACTTCGAAAATCAGCTGCTAAATAAAAGATTTCGGGGGAAAGAGTTTACCAGTACACCAACCCAAAGTTATTTTTAATAATTTGTGTTAAAAAATTAAAAACTTTCTCATTTTAAATAGGTGCAATCTTAAAAAAATTTGAACATTTTCATTTCCAGCTTTCTTAAGAACATTTAAAAAAGTATTTGATAATTAGCAGCTTTATGCACCACATTTATATCACTTCATAATGATCGTAACACAGGAGAATTATGATATGTTAAAATCCAAATTAAATTTTTAATTCTACTATGGTCATTTTTTTTCAAAAATTTGAATCTTGAGAATTTGAATCGTCGCAACATAGTCTTTCAAAAAACAAGATATACCAATTAAAAATTACTTACCAAATTCCTTGTTCTAAGAAATTCCACAAACGAATAAATAACTAAAATCTAAATAAAGATAAATAAATAATTACGAAAAAGAAAAGATTGATAATCAAAAATTAAACTTTACAATACTAATAACGATGCATTTCTGATTGTAGATAATTAGAGAAAAATTAAACACTTTACTAACAACAATAAAAAAAACTAATTCATTAAAAACCTATTAAATAAAAGTCCGTATCATTTACGATTAGCTACGGTTAATAAAACAATAGGCTTAAAATAAAACAGTGCTAGAATAACGAAAACGAACGTGTTTAATGATATGTAATAAAATTTCTTTAACTACAGATAAATATTTGTTTTTTACTGCAAGTATTTCTTGGAAAAATGAACTTTAGTGCACTTTGTACACACAACGGTCACCATCCTTCATTAAATCGTTTATAAATGTATAAATATATATGTAAGACATACATGTATAAATATATATTTACGACATAAATGTATAAATATATAAAAATTCGCGCGAGTGTATTTCTGCATGCATATCTGATGATATATATGTGTAAATATATAATGATCTGGAATAATGAAACAAATTTTCAGGACTTGTTCTATTGGTGAAATGCTGACAACTGTGACTTGTTTCTGATGCACGGTTACACACACGTACACATAAAACTTAATTTAAAATCTTTATCGTTTTATTTAAATATAATATTTTTTCGTATATTTAATTCGATGATTCTAACTAAAGCGCGCACGCACACCGTATTTAATTCGCACGAGTGTAGCGGTACCAGCGGCGACGGTCGGAAGTAACTAAACTAATGTAATTTTACAAATTAAATAGAACAGATTTCGCTTGTACGGTCGGCAGAATGGTGTAGCCACGAAGCTTAACGCAAAAAGTACCAAGTCAACCGGGCGATCGAGTTCGTGACCCATCCAGACCGAGTTACGTTTTTACACATTAAATACTATTTATTTATTTAATTCTACCGCTCACCTGTGAGGTCACAACAAAGCAAACGACTACAATAGTATTTTTTGTGATGGGTGCGATTTTGTCCATATTGTTATTTTTTAATTGTTAACAAACGTGCCTAACAAAAATATTACCATAATTAGGCGAAATCTGGACGTACTGAGGGTGACCTTTCTCTACAGCCTCACCCCTTTGACTTTTTAAGTTGAAAATTTAATGGAATCAATGCTCCAATGCAGAAGTAATCTTCTTTGGTCAAAATCGGTCCAGTAGTTCTGGTGATTTAGTGGCCAAACCTCAACACACACACGTTCATACGAACATCCGGAAAATTTCCATCCGGTTTTTTTGGATTCTTTAGTTGTCAAAAATAAAGCATTAGATCCGCTGAAATTCGCATATGCACAAATTGGACCGATTACAATACTTACCCTTCTAGAGTTATAGGTCTGCTACAGCGCAACCTAGACGGGAAAGTAAAAATAAAGAAGAAAGTTCATATAAACTTAGGATCGGAAAGCTTAGTCTTCGAATTATTTTTTTTATTTCGCAAAGCTTCGTTTGCGAAATATTTCCCTCTGATTTCTGCGCCTTCGGTAAAATTAAGCCAAACTATTATTCTTGGGACCCAAATTAAAGGCTAAGTTTAGTAGCTTACTATGAGATCAGACAATGCTAACAGTTTTAAAACATCAATTTTTGTAATTACATATCCAACAAAATTTCATAATAATATACTTATAATAATAATCCGCAAAAACCTTTAACCGTTTTTGCTACATTATTTATGACTAATGCTATGTCCTCTCATTAGTGTTAGTTTTCTTATTACTCGCGGTTTATTTTAATTTTCAGACACGGTTTTAGGATATAGTCGAAAATTGTATTTGATTTGAATTGTATCTATCCATTTAATATATAATTTCTGGGGTTTTACAAACCCATCAGAACTGTTAACAACCCTGATATTCTAAAAATATAGAAAATACATACCATATCTTATGTACTTGAAATTTATAATAAATATAAAACAGCGATAGAGTAAATAAACAGAAACAATTCAAATCCAAACACTTTAGACCACATGATAAATTAAAAATAACCGCGAACAGAAGCAGCAGCTGACACCAGGGTAAGAGCTAATTCTTCAGTAACTAAAGTTGATCACAAAGATGTTTTAAACATGAAAACGTTTTTACTTACTTCAAAATGTAGATTTTAAAAGTTTAATAATAATTTTTATAATAATATAAAATTTGAATTTGTAAGTTGTTAGAAAGGTCTATAACTTGTAATATTGTAAATTTACAATTATCAATCTTAAAAAAAATTCTAACATGATTAAAATTTTATGTAATAAATAAAAAAAGAAAACAAAAAAATTGTAATGTATATCAAACACAACGAAGAAAGGCATAAAAAACTGAATATAAAGTCAAAACGGAATTGTTCATGAATCCATTAATGATGTACACTGTTATATAAAACATATGTAATTGTACAGACAAAACATTGTATAAAGCATGTGGTTAATTGAAACCCAACCACCAAAGAATACCGGTCTCCACGATCTAGTATTCAAATCCGTATAAAAGTAACTGCCTTTACTAGTATTTGAACGTTGGAACTCTCGATTTCCAAATCGGCTGATTTGCGAAGACGCGTTCACCACTAGACCAACCCGTGGTTCATCACCACCCGTGCACCTTAGAACCTTAGAAGGATTATTTGAACCTTAGAACTTTTTACGTTTACCTAGGCATAGTTGTAGTGCAAGTGACCCAAAAATAATACTTTAGAAGCAGTAATGGGTGGAAGAGTCGATCAAATTTTTAAAATGTAGATTTTTTGAATTTTTTAAAACTTTTTTTTTGTTATTTTCATTATCATTATTATTCCGTTATATAAAAATAAATAACTAATTCCAGGAAAATATTACTTTTTTGTCACCTTTTTCTTTAAATTAAAAATTCTTGTCCATAATGTATGCATTTAAAAAAAAAAAAATGGTATTTAAGTTTGAATAATCCCATATAAATATTATAATTATATAAAATTATCTGGTTGTATTATATTACACTGTTTTATATTGAACTTTGAAGTTGAATTGTATTAAATTTTAAGCTCTTATGTTTTTCGTTTTGTCGGAGACGTTAATTTTGAGGGTGTGTTTTAAGCTATATTTATGAGGTTAGATAGATTACTGATTAATTATTGTACTGATAAAGCGAATTCGTTTGCGGCGCACAGGTTATATGATTGTATGTATTTTTTTCGACGTTTGATAATAAGCTTTCTATTAATTATAGTGTACAGAAATTGTGCTTGAATCTCTATAACCAGTTTGGCAGCAGTTCTTAAGATAGTATCAGTATATTTTTAATTTTAGATCTTGCACTTAAGCCGGATAAATTACTTATATTGGCCTTTTTATATCGATCTTTAAAAAAAAATGTTTTAATAATTAAGAATGTAATTTGCTTTTAACAATTAATTTTCTTTATATTTATTATGTCTAGTTAGAATATAAGTATTACTAAATATTTTCTTTTCTTAAGGTCAGAGTTGTATACTATGTGTATGTAGCATTAATATTGGAATGCTATCGATAGTTTTATTGAACCTGGGATAGTGTTGCCGTGGAGCAGAGTCTATCCATTTAAAAACGTATCGGTTTAAAATCTGTTAATTATAGTATTTTATTTATTAATACATAATATCTTTAATATATTAAAAATCTTGTAAGTAGCCGTGTGTTTTTTCATCAGTATCTTTGTAAACAGAAAAAATTCATTGCTAACTAAATACTCGTAAAATAAAATAATCATAAATCAGACATAACAAAACACTAATCCACAGAATCGAAAATCCTAAAATATTAATTAAAGTAATTACGTAATACCGTATAGGAAATTAAACCGTGGGCACTGTTCACAGTTTAAAAGGTTGTTATTGGTTTTTAAAATAGGCGTTGTTGCCTTTTATGATTCAAAACTTTGCATTACACCAGTGATTCCCAAATTGTGCATTGCAGCGCCTCGGGGAGCCCCGAAATATTGTAAAAGCTTCATAATTGAACCAAGACATTTATAATTATTAATTTAATGTTAATAAAGTAAAAAAAAAAATAATGAAGATACACGAATTTTATTTATTTTTATCTCTTTCTTACGAGTAGTCATACTCTTACTTAGGGTAAGGCGCCGTGGAAAATGTTTTATTGAAAAGGGACGAAAGTTTGGGAACCACTGTATTACAGGATAATTAGCAGAGCGATTGTCAATATGATTACAATTTTTTTTTTTATATGACTGGTTTCGGAGAGTAGTTCAGCCCGATGGGGGCTTTATCTCACAACCATACATGTTCTATATAAGGGTGTATGAAAAGCTACAATGTTGTATACTGCATCTGTCTGGGCTTATCGATGAGGTACAAATGTTATAGAAATATTTTGTTGAGAGTCCAGCGTCTCCTATTATTATATATGATTGGTGTCTGTAGGACTTGTCTAAAACAGTATTCTATGCAGTTGGTTATTCGATAGTTTATTGAAAATGTAACTAAAACGTTTTCGGACCTTATTAGATAACAGAATACGACACGCTGTAATCCATAAAATATGAAATATTTCATCATCTAACCAATCTTGTGACTGTCAGACAATGTTAAATATCAAAGATTATTATTTGTAAATTGCAATATAAATGGATAGTGACGTAGATTAATTTTCTTGTTATAAATTGTGCGATACTTAAATTCAAATATTCCGCTAAATACCTGATAAATAAGTAAAAATTTCAACGGTTAGGTGTTATTGATCACGGAATTAAAATACACTTCAAATATGAAAAAATAAAAACAAACAGTTGGGTATGGCATTCTATACAATTATATCGTTATAAATACATGAATAATTTTTAATTTGTTCATTTTTTAATTTATTTCTTGTCGTTAATTTAAACTGCCCAGAAACATCCGTGGAGTCTTAGGTAATGATAATGAATTTTTAGACCGAATTTTTCTATTTTTGCGTAGTGCTTGGTTTATACAAAAAATTTAATATTGTTGCGTATATATTTTGTATTGGAAGAGTTTTTAATAAGTTTGGTTTTTGTTTTAGTCTTTATGATTCTGTGTTTTTGATTCTGTTATCCGAGAAGGAAGCCTTTTTCACTCCCTGACGGATTTTATTAAATTTTATATCATTTTTATTATTATTTCTACTTTTATCTTGCTTTTAAATATCTTTATCGATTTTTAAGACTCCAACTGTGATGTTAGTTGTAAAATTTTAGTGATATTAGTTTTAAGTTTTATTTCATTTTTTAACTTTTGTTTTTAACGTAATTGTAGTTTTTATTGTATGTTTTGTTTCAGTTTTAAGTTTTATTTAATAGTTTTATTTTAGTTTTTAACCTAGTTTTAAGTTTTATTTTAGAGTTTATATGTTAGTTTTTTTAGTCTTTCTGTTATCCGAGAATGGGCCCTTTACATCCATCTCGGACTTTGTTAAATTTTATTTACTTTTAGTTTTAGCTGTGATATTAGTAATAAGTTTTTTTTTTATTTTCTAGACTAGTCGTTTTTGTTTGAATAACAAAACCTTTGCAATTCAGTTTATGATCAATCTATAAAAACATGGATAATTTGAAATGACCTACTGCAATATCCTACAAGTAAATTCTGATATAAATAATTACGTACGTAGTTTTATATATATATAAATTATATTAACTGACTTAAGCGGCATATAACAAATACCAGAAATATTTCCATACCTCAAACATTTTCTAACGCAATTTTTTTTTTTATTTAATGAATTGTTAAAGCACATTCTGAGAATTTTTTTTGTCAAATCTTCCTGAAAATCTATTTTGTAAAGATAAGATTAGGTATGTAACCCGGTGGTTACTTTTATACGGATTAGAATACTAGATCCTGGATATCGGTGTTCTCTGATGGTTGGGTTTCAATTAACCACACATCTCAGAAATGGTCGACCTGAGACTGTAAAAGATTACACTTCACTTATACTCATACATATCATTCTCATTCATCCTCTGAAGTAATATCTGATGGTGATTCCCGGAGGCTAAACAGGAAAGGAAAAAATTTCATGCAGGCAATAATAGAGTGACATCACTTTTCTATTCGGTTAAAAAAGTAAAAATTATGTATATTTTCTCAACCAAAAGAAAAAGCTGGCAACAAACTTATAATACTTTCCTGATAATGGTTATTTATTCTTATGAAATGAAAAAATAACGATGCATGACTAATGTTACCTAAGATTCCTTTTTGCGTGGGGGGTAATTTACGATGAAGTTTTATTGTAAAATTATTAAAGAAACCAAAAAAGTTTAAAAATCAGCTGATTTCTTAGTCGAGAGTTCCAAAATTCAAATCCTAATAAAGGCAGTTACTTTTACACGGATTTGAATACTAGATCGTGGATACCGGTGTCCTTTGATGATTGGGTTTCAATTAATCAGACATCTCACGAATGATCGACCTGAGACAGTACAAGAACTACGCTTTATTTACATTCATCGTCTGATGTATTACCTTACGATGGTTTCGGAGGCTAAACAGGGGAGGAAAAGAAAAGGCAGACATAAAAAAATACGGTATATATATATAAAATGACAGTTTTATTTATTTTTGAGAAAGGAGAAAATTTGGGGTATATTCATTTTTTAAATTGTAAGATAAGTATGTGCGCATGTAATTAAGCTTAATATAAAAAGGAATTAAGTCTGCAACATTTTGAAAAAATTAACCCCCACACCATGGAGATACTGACCCAAATATTTTACCAACAGATTGCCCCATATACCACGAGTCTCTGTAAAATATTTTATCAAAATAGGTTCATCCCATCAAAAGTTATTAAGATTCAAAAACGCCAACACATGTACGAATATTACCTCCACAATTTGTTTTTGTTTTTTGGGATCTCTGGGTCATGAAACATCGAGGAAAAAACCCATACCCAATTTTTTGACCGATTACCATACCTCTTGCAGTACAACTGTACATACCAGGAAAATAAAAATAAATATTATAATGTATAATAATAACATATGCCTTTATTTTTTGCTCAGTCGTTATTTATTTTTCTTAAAGAGTAATTTAATTTTTTATCAGCTCGATCACAGAACAATTCAGTTGTTTGAAGGTGTTTCAAATGCTGAAATTCATCAAATACTTTCAGCATAATACTGGAAACAATGTTTTGCCACAGTAAAACACACATTTGAATCTAGGAAGGAGTTGTTGGATACGCGATCAATGCAAGCAGAAGTCAGATTCAAAGACCCGGCGCCAATCGGCGACACAAAATTTGCAATATTTTTAAACTTAAGCGTACATCGGTAGATACCGGTGCCGACTTGCAGGTTATCTAAGTCAGACCATTTGTCGGAATGAAATGTTGATTCTGGTTTTAGATTCGGTGCGACGAGGAAGTGTGGACGTTTAATAAGTGCACTGTTTTTGTCCAAGTAGTAAAAAGTATAATTTTAATAATTGGATTTTTTTTGTATTTATATTTGTATAAAAACTTTATTACAACCATCTTTATAATTATTATATTCATAATAACCGTGTTGAAGAATATGTGGAGCAATTTACGTACAGTTTTGGATGTTAAAATTATGAGCTGCGGTTAAATACGGTACCAACCCCACCTCAAACGTCGTACGCCTACAGCTCTTCATCTTTGAGTAACATGCTATTCTCGTACCAATCTGCATCATATTCCCCTAACATAGATAATTAGCGGAACTACGGGTATTTTACAACATCAAAAGATACAAAACTCTCCAAAAATCCCCGTAATGATTTATCTATTGCGTAAAGATTTCATTTGTCATAAATTCTGTTTTTTATTTTTATATATTTTTCATTATATTATTCAAGGGTGTTTTTGTCCTTCTTTTGTTAATTAAAAAAAAAATAATAATAATTAATTCAATAACAATTAAGAGAAATCTGTATTAGTTTATTTATCTTATCTGAGTTAATAGAAAGTTTGAATTTCCATTCTGAAATATTCAAAGAATTTGATAGGATCTTTTTTTAGATCATCAAAAAGGTGGTGTATTTTCCACATATTCCTCTAGCCTTTAATATCATTAACCCTACCAAGTTTCTCTTGTTTTAATTTCAAACTGATGTTTTTGGATAATAATAATATCAAGACAGATTCCTCACAACTGAACTCCGTAGCAATAAAACAATGACTAAATAAATAATTTTATCGCGATGACGGGTTTGTAAATTTGACTCTACTATGTGCACCCATGCCGACTGTCGGCGCCGATAATCTGAATCTGACTTCCTGCTTTTATTGAGCCCGTACCCCTTACACAAGAGCCGATAATCTGAATCTGACTTCCTGTTTTATTGAGCGCGTACCCCTTACGCATGAGCTCCATTCACGGTCACACGTGGCAAGATTGAGCGCTTACATGATATAGTTTAATTTAGGTAGATGAGGATCAGTGATAAAATTGCAGATCCTATTAAATAAAACTGGTCGATGTTCCGCTTAGGGAAACATATACAACAATCTTGAATTTAATAAAGATTCTGCAAGATGGGCTAAAAAGCAACTAATCAATGTTTTTTTACAGTATGGTTAATATTGAGAGATTAAAGCATAAAAATCAAACCAAAGGACTAATCTTGAAAGGTGGTTTGTTGTTCCATTGCAACTCTCGTTTGCTTTTTGCTGCTCATACTTTTGAAACGATCGAGAAAATTAATTTTTACACTATTGATTTCTAAATATTGTCCTAATCTTGCACATTTACATCAGCAGTTATTTCGTCCACTAAAATAGACATAAAGAGGTCCGATTTACCTCCGAACAAGGACTGAAGGAGTGGTTTACTGATTTGCCAAAAGCGATTTTTTCTAAGGTCATAAAAAAGCAAATAAATAAAGAAGAAATCGGTTTTAAAATGTTTAATATTTTGTTCCTTTAATACGAAAAATCGTAATAAATTATTTACTATGTTAAATAATCTTAATTTTGAAACCCATAAATCGACAACATTCACAACACCCAGTCCTTTTCTCAAAGTTATATGATGAAAGGAATCCACTGAACCAGTAACTTATAAAATTATTTTTTTATTTATTACAGTTTAAACAAATTATTTAACAATGATTAAATAAAACAAGCCTTCACTTTTGTAGGACCTTTAATTATTTGATTAAATTTATAAAATATTGCGTGTAAAATTTGTTTTCAAAATTGTGAATTCACGCTTTCTTGAAATTAAAATTTTTACTGTTGTTTTTACACGACTGCCCAAAAAGGAGTGTAATATATTTTGCGTGTCTGTATGTAAGCACTTATGTTTGTTCCGTTTTAGCAGCTCAACGGCTAAAGCGATTTAGATGTATCACCCGCGTTGGAATCCTTATATTACCGGGAGTGTCATAGGCTATAAATATATATAAAACGTTTAAATAAATGTAAAACATTATAAGAAAAAAAATACACTACATATACAAAATTGTCAACCGCACGCTCTTTAATTATCCTATATAAGTAATTATCCTATATTAAATAGCAATACTTTTTTGGCAACCTGTTTTTTAATATTTATCTCTTTGTTCGAGAAATACTTCTTACGGTATTAGCCAAACAATAAACTTTTCTTTCATCCCTTTAGAAGTGAATTTATGGATGAAATTTCAAATATTTTTTCGAAGTTTTTGTTACGTTGTACGCTAATTTTATCACACTCCTACCAAGTAAACCAATACGTTGTAGAACTTTCATTCTCTTTATCTCAAAATCGGCTAATGTTATTGGACTAATACAATATTGTAAGAATTGTTTTATTTTTATGAAGAGCAGGCTATAGTTCTGTCCTATTAGCCCAGGGGAAATTGGTAGCCATAGTAACCTGACCGGGAATCGAACCGGGGACCTCTGCACGAAATGTGACGCCACTGAGTAGTGGCCACGGAGATCGGCAAAAAATAAATTATTAAAAAAAAATTGTTATTTAAAAGAAATTATGCTACATTTAACACAAAATATTACCGGTTTACGTACTGTTGGCAGAAATCTAACATTGAATAAGAAATATACTTTCGCTTAGATTTTATTAAAAAATGAACTTATAAACCGTAAATTTTTATTTTTTTATTTTTTTTAATAAATTTTAATTAAATTTTTATTTGAATAAAAAATTTAAACAATTTTCTATTCTGCTCTCTAAAAAAAAACCTACATTTAGAAATGAATAAAGAGCTAAAAATAAAAAATTATATAAACTTTTGCAAACAGTTTCTTAGAAATTTACAGATAAGTAACAGCCTACGTATAATTCAATATTGTATGCACACAAATAGTAAATCCAACCACCTCCTTATTCTTCAATTACTCTTTTTTCTAAGAATTTCTGTTTTAATATACATAAATCACACCTAAATAAATTATCTCGTCAAAGAAAAAACATATTGTAAAGAATATGATAATATTAAAAATAATTTTAACAGTACAATTAAAAAGGGATCAAACTTGAATGTAATTTATTGGTATGTCAATATGTACGTATATTCAAAGGTAATAGGAAAGTTTTTCAATAAGGCTTTTTCTTTAATAATTTTTAAAAATAATTTCCCCCAAACATAATACACTTTTCCATCCTTCGAAACCAGCCGCCTTCAAAGAAACTTTGCCACGTTTCATCGAAGATCCGGGCTTACTGATCCTCCCAAGCCCATAACAGGTCATCATCGCTCCTAAAATGTCTTCTTTTCAATTTGTTCTTCACCTGAGAGAACAGCGCGAAGTCTCATGGAACGAGATCAGGACTGTAGGAAGGGTACTCTAACAGTTTTAATTCAGTGCTGGCCAAATACTGGGCGCAAAATTTGTAACGGTCCGCTGTATCGTTATCGTGGTGAAAAACAATGTCTCCATCCTTGAGTTTGGGCGCAGTTTTTTGAGCTTCGACAATTTTAGGCAAGCATTCCTCGGTAATTGTCTAGTAATTATCTTCTGAGCCGACGTTATTCTTGCTCTAAAACGCTTTTACACTAAAAAATATGGCCATAATTTTCTTCTTCACCGATCTGAATTTTCGAACAGCCACGAGATTCTCCTCATCTTCGAAAACCTATACTTTGTTCTGAACCTCGGTCGGAACATCATAATAGTACAGTTAAGTTTTGTTAACTGTCACAATACGTTTCACAAAGGTTGAGTTCCCATTTTAAAATTTTTCCAGCATTTCACGGTACCATGAAACACGAATTGCCATCTGATCGTCGGTCAAACTTTGCGGAATCCAAAGGGTAAAAAGCTTTCTAACTTAAAGGTGATCTCACACGGTAGGACTGCTGGTGCATTAATGGCCGAGTACACGACTAATTGGTGATAAATCACACGCCTGTCTGTCCCAAAAATGTTTCGTACTGCAGCAATGTTTCCCTCAATCACAGACGAAGACGATCGACCCGACCTTGAAGCTTCCTCAAGGCCAGAAATTACTCTTTCAATTTCTCAGTATCATCTAAATATTTATTGTTGTGCGATGAGGACAATCCTTTCCAAGCACAGGAATCATTTCCCCAAAACACTTAATTCACGTTCAAAATAGACCGGAATTCAGTTTTCGACCACGATGACATTACTACGCTAACTTGTAATCGCCTACGATAATCCGTTCCGTCGTATTTCAAAACTTTCCTAGCGCCCTTTCAATGTACAACTGAACCGTATTTCACAAAAGGATAACAATTTACCGTAAATTGCTTCAGAAATCCCAAAATACTTATTAAATGAAAATAAAAAAATAAATTATCAGTTTAATCAAATATATTTACAGTCGCCGCTAAGTAACAGCGATCTTGGAGTGGCACGATTACTACCCAACATTAAAATGCATCATGTTTATACTGCTACGAGATGACTAATCATGATGAGTGTTTCAGAAAACAACAGTAAAGCAGTGACGTGCGAGCTGATAATCCAAACTCTCCGTTCCCTGGCGAATACTGGACATCTGTATTTATGAATAGTTTTCCTGCAAGCTACTATTAATTTTTAATAGATTATGACTACAGCAGTCATAACATTTAAAATTTGATTAAAAAAAGGTCTTTAAAATTTATATGAAAAATATATTAACTGTGGTAAGCAGATTTAGCATAGTAATTAACTCTCAGTTACCTATTGACAATCGATTCCAATAGATTTACCTGATCATTAGCATCAAGTGAGAGTTCAAGAATTTCAGAAGAGGGTAGAACCAGATCGAAGGAATCCGGTTTATTAAATAGATACCTAACCTATTAGGCTACGTTTTTCTGTTTAGCTGTCTCACTAGAGAATTTGAATTTTTAATCAGTGGCAGTAATTTAGGACTAATTGGCCGCCTGAGTATGAGCAAGACAACTACTTAACTGCAGTTTCTATTGCATAATGATTTTATGCTCATCAACGATCACTGTTATGTTTTTCTTATTTATTTATTTATTTTTTTTTTTGGTCTTTCAACATTCTCTACCAAATATTATCCTTTACTTGACTATCACATTAATGTGCGCATTCTTACTACATATCACCACATATTTTCTTACTTGTCCCATTAAATTATATCTTCAAAACTAAATATAGTTTTCCCAATTAAAAAATTAATGTTTCTAAATACATACATATCTGGATTTCATATTTATTTTAGATGTATTATATAAAAAAAAATGTTTACATTTTGATGTTAATGAAATGCTTTTTAATCTAAATTAACCCCCTCCCCCAAAAAAAAAAAATTGAATAAAACAACAATAAAAATTATCAACTTTCCGTTATTTACATACTGCTGGTTTTTTTTAAAAATTATTTAATAATTAAGGTCAGCAAAACGCAACACTTTCCTGTATAGATCTAGAAGTATTATAAATGGCCCAATTTGGGCATATGCGGTTTTTACCGGATGTTGACGTTTTGACACCGAAGGAATCAAAAAAACCGGATGGAAATTTTCCGAATCTTAATATCCGTATGTACGTGTGTGTATGTTCAGTGCTGGACTGTAAATAACCTTATAACTCCAGAACTATTGGATCAATTTACACCCAACACGGTGAGATTACTTCTATATATAGGGCATTGATACCATGAAATTTTTAATTTAAAAGGTCAAGGGGGTAAGACTGTAGGGCAAGTTCATCCTTGGTACCTCGAGATTTTGTCTACTTATGGTCATATTTTTCTTAAGTACATTTGTTAACAATTAAAAAATAACAATATTTGCAAAAAAAACTTTTTGCAAAACTGTAACCCTACCACAAAAAATGCTCTAAACTATTGCTATGTTGTGACGTCACACGTAAGCGGTAGAATTAAATTAATGAATAATATTTAAAGTGTAAAAAAAATAATTCGGTCTGATTGGGTCTCGATCGCCCAGTTAATTCGGTACCTGGTGCGTTAAGCCTCGCGGCTACACCAGTCTGCCCACCTTCCAAGCGAGATTTGTTCTATGTAAGTTGTGAAATTACATTAGTTTAATTAGTGCCGGTTGTCGCCGCTAGTACCACCACACCAGCCCGAATTAAATACGATATGCGCACGCGCTTTAGTTAGAATCATTGAATTAAATAAACGAAAAAATATTATATTTAAATAAAATGATAAATATTTTTAATTAAGTTGTATGTATGTGTGTGTATGTGTGTGTGTGTGTGTGTGTGTGTGTGTGTGTGTGTGTGTGTGTGTGTGTGTGTGTGTGTGTGTGTGTGTGTGTGTGTGTGTGTGTGTGTGTGTGTGTGTGTGTGTGTGTGTGTGTGTGTGTGTGTGTGTGTGTGTGTGTAAGTCCAGTATCAGAAACAACCCACAGTTGTCAGCTTTTTTTGGTAATCTTTTACAGCCAGCCTTTTCCGTATTTTTGTTATAGTAGTTTTATGCTGTTATCCAATCTAGTCATTAGATATCGATTGTCATGGATGACGAAGTGGAAATAAATAACAATTCAAACTGGTTATCTATATGTAGATATAAAAAAAGATTAGTAAGTTCGATTAATGACATTTTTTTATTCTACAAATTTATGAAATTCTATGTATAATTTATATACAGTTTAATCTTTGAAATAATTTATCAGTAATATAAAATAATAATAATAATAATAACTAAGAGTAAAAAAAGCAACTTGGAATAAAACAAACTCATCAAAGGGTTTTAATACAGCACAAAGGACAGTAGATAAAATGAGTGTTCTTAAAAATCAATCAAACCTTAGATGGTAATATGTATAATAAATTTACAGGTATATAAACAACAAATAAGGTAATACAATAAAAATAAATACGTCAACATTTTATTTTTACATAGATTAAAAGAAAAATGTATTATTCAATAAAAATAAATAATAATAATTAATGTGAATTACTTAGAAAGGAAATAATAATGATAAACTAGAAAATAATGATTACTTCATTGACTTATTAATAACTTAATTAGTATAATAATAAAATTATATTAATTGTATAAACTTAATGATAGCATAATAATAATAATAAAGCAGATAGTCCAAATTCGGAAATCTATAAGTCTACATTGACAAGCCGAAATAATGAACACTGTGTTAAATGTGCATGGGCAAATTGCCTCGCATATGAACAGAACACGATAGAAGAAATTAAGTATAAATAGCGGGAATTAGGGATTTATCAAACGGTTAGTTTTGTACATAGTCAAATCATAAATATTTTAATATTACGTAAACAAATTTATATAGTTTATACAAATTACAAAATAATAATAATATCTTACATCAAAGAAATAAATGACGTGCATCGTGATCAATATAAAACGTTCCTTCAAAGTACAACTTAATAAAACATATTTTCAATATTAATGTATAACATGTCAAAAAACAGACATACACAACATAAAATTCAGAATTTATTTACATGATAGAGAACTCATGGTATTCTAATTTATAACACTACGAAAAAAAAATTGCTTTTTATTATATGGTTCGATCAAGATTTTGTATTGTTCAAACAAATACCCCGTTTGAATTTTGAAAATTGGACGACTGTTTGCAAATATATTACAAGAGCATCCCATTGCACCTCCCAAAACAGCTCCCCCCAACGGCACCCCGTTCGTTACCAGCTGATGGTGAATACTGGTCTAGCCTCGCACGAGGTGCTCGCATCATCTTACCTCACTAGCCTCACACGTACTCCCAACGGGAAGCCCATTATTTAAACTGAAGTTTTTTAGTATTATTATATTATTTTATTTAATTTCGGTTTTCTGATTTCAACAGAAATATCCATTTTGACCATCCCTGAATCTATTTTGACTAGTTTCGGCGTGACGTCTGTACGTACGTACTTATGTGTGTATATATCTCGCATAACTCGAAAACGATCACAATACTTTTTTCTCGACCACAATACTTTCTTTACTTCGTACAAGGAAGTAATAATTAATAATTTTAGAAAGAAAATATATAAATTTTAAATTAAGAAATAAACAATACTTGCCAAATACTGTATTTTTTCCAGTACTGTTTATAATATAAAGAAAAAAAAAGTAGATTTATTGTTTTACGTGTTAACTTGAATTGGAGGTTTCATGGTTTAGATCATTCGTTCTCGAAGTGGGTAATAACGCCCCCTTGTGGCCGCGGGAGGCCTTCAGGGGGGAAGAGGTAGAGAGCCCATAGAAAATTGGGGGCGTTCAAGCGGTCTAGGAAGGCGATGGGTGATTAAAAAAAAGGAAAAAATTATGTTTTTTGATATTTCAAAAAAAAAGTTAAATACCTACTACACTAATGCAAAAAATTAAAAGAACACCAACATTTTATGATAAAAAATGATTTTATTCAAACCACTTTAACTTTGCAACCAAGAGACTTTAGGGAGACGAATAAAAATAATAATAAAGCTTGAATACTCTACTTTTTGACAGTAATCTTCTGATTTCAAAAATCAGTGAGAAGAAAAGTTTTTACAAATTTGAAAGTTTTTCTTTGTGTTTGATCGAGCGTATGGGGGAAACGAAATTTTTTTCAGTAAACTGCATTAAAATCGTTTAAAAGCTTAAGACTTAAGGTTTAATTTTTTTTTGTATGTCACTACGATTTTTCTGAATATAAAAAATTACAATTGTATCTATATAGGATACAATTGTAATTTTTTTAAAGCAATTTTAATAAAAATACTTCCAAATATGATTAAATATGGGTTTTAATTGTTCTCATTTAAAATGTAAGTTTCAATTCAGAAACAGGATATCAATCCAGAAGTTGTAAAAAAAAAATTGAATTGTATCTCTTTCACTGTTGTGTTAATTTTTTTTCATTATCCACACACACACGTACAGGTTGGGTCATTCACTACTTAAGTAATATGATAATATTACCGGATGTGCATTATTACTAACGGAAACCTAATACTTAATTAGCTTTCTGTTTTCCCAGTAACATGTAAGATGAGTTATTTATAATTCTCTAAAATATTTCTAATCTCCTGGCATCATAGTTCTAGAGCTATTCTGTAAGAAGGAAATGGTAATCAATCAAAAATTGGGGTACGAATCTTTTTTAATTTCTCGACATTTCGTAATCCAAGGATACCAAAAACAAAAAATTGGGAAATAATGTTAGTACGTACGTGCCTACGTACGTTCGTGCGTTGCCGTGTTTGAAGCTTAATAACTTTTTACTGAATAAATCGTGTTTGATGAAATTTTGTACAGAGACTCCTGTATTTGGGGCAATTTGTTAGTAAAATTTTGGGATCAATATCTTCAGGAAGGGGTTTTGGGAGTCAATTTTCTCAAAAGTTTGCAAAAGTAACACCACTTGGTATTAAAATCAGTACATGCGTGCATGCTTATTTTACCATTTTTTGTTTTTCCTTATACAAAGTAAAAGAAGTGATAGCGAAAAATTTCGGTTTTCAGATTTCAACGGAAATATCCATTTTGACCATCCCTGAATCCATTTTGACGGTATTTTGATCCATTTTAGTTTCGGCATGACGTCTCGTATGTAACTCGCATAACTAAAAAACTATTAGCCGTAGGATGTTGAAATTATGAAGTTAGGACTTTTGTAAATCTAGTTGTGCACCCCCCCTTTTTTCTCTACTGAACCAGTAGTGTCCAAAAAAGCCCAAAATTCAAATAATATTTGGATTTTGGTCTTTTTCTTAACTGCAGTAATAAGCCCTCATTGAGAACTTTTCAACGATATATCATAAGTGGTACTTATTTTCACTGGATCCAGAGTTATAGCCATATAAAATTTTAATTAATGAAGTATTTGGATCTTACAAGGAATATTAGAATACATAGAAACTGTTCTATCAGACTTAATCTCCATTTTTTTTAACTTTTTTTTTTTTTAATTTAAATATATTGATGTATTAATAATTATTAACCTCTGATTGTAAAAAAAAATGAACGATAAATAATAATTCAATAACAACTATAAAAAATATATATATATCGGAAATTAATAATGAAATAAAATTTTATGTACTTTTCATTTTAAAAAAAAAAAAGTTTATAAGTAATTTAATAAGCGTACAAGATAATCATGTGGTTTCCACATCAGATTTTTTAAAAATTTGACCCAATATTCCCCCCTGTCGAAAATCTGAAAAAATTTAACTTTTTCTTTATTGAATTTTTTAGCCAATTTTTTTTTTAATGTCTTTCTAGGCATAGTAATATTGCGAGCGACCCAAAAATATACTTTGGAGTAATAATGTGGGCGGAGGAGCCGATTAAACCTATATAAATGGGTTTTTTTATTTTTTAATCCTTTTTGGGTTTATTTAAAATTTCAATACAAGTTTACATAATGAACTTTTAGTAATAATATTACAATAAATTTTATCGTAATTCATCCCCGTTCTAAAAACAGAGATCTCAATAAATTTTTATGGTTATATATTTTTTAATGAATTTTTTTTAGTTTATTTTATTTAACATATGTTTCTCTGTAAACGTAGAAAAATCAACAAAAAAAAATCTTGGAAAACGATTTTGGATTTGGGGGAGTAGAAAAAAATACTGATTTTTTAATATGTTTTTGGTTTATTTAAACATATAATGATAATTTTACTATAAAACTTCATCATAAATTACCCCCACCTCAGTAAAGAAAACTTAGGTAACTTTTTATCATGTATTTTCCACTGTAAAAGAACAAATACCCAACACCAGAAAAGTATTACAACTTTATTATCAGCTTATATTATTAAATTCGAATGAAAAAGTATAAAATTTTATAAAATAAAATCTTATTTAATCGTGGTAATGATACTTATATCTATCTGATAGTAATCTTAAAATTTATCACGTACAATTAACAAATATGATAATAAATACATAGTTTCTTGTATGACCAAATCAAGACGTGTAGATAATGCTGCTACGTGGCGCGAGTGTTAGCGTCTTGGCCTTTCATTCGGGGGTCCTGGCTTCGAATCCCGGTCAGGTACGCCATTTTTCATATGCTAAATTTCCATATCCCACGCACAAGCTTCAAGCTTGTGTGGTGATATCAAGAAAAAAAAAGTTAACTACAAAATCCTTGTCGTACACGGCATTTTTTCATAAGCTACAAAATTTCATTTCCATATACCATACTTAAGCTTGAAGCTTGGGGAAATTATAAAAAAAAATTTAAGGCCGTTTACTTCTTCAGATAATTACCTATAAATAATAAATCTAATCACTTACAATAAAGTATTTAAACTAAAAATAAATGCTACTGGTTTTATATATATATATATTTTTTTTTCTTTTTTCTAATAAATAGTATAGTAAATTATGTTACAAATACGCCATTAAAGAGTTCAGTAACACTGTTTAAAATACCATATGTTCTAATATATTACCCTTAAGTAATACATCTTAGTTTTGGTTCGTTTCCAGAACATCTAACTTGTATTATTAACCAAAATAAAAACTTATATCCTCAGTTTTATCAGTAGATATATTTAAAACGAAATTTATTTTCACTGTTTATTTTCCCTAATATTTTTTTAGTTGAAGTTGATTAATGAGTAAACGCATTAAAAGAATATTGCACGTATATCAAAATATACCGATCAACTTCTATTTCTTCTAAGTTTTCTCAAATTGGATCATCATCTACTACTCACTCTGTCATCTCTCTCTCATACACGCGTGCGCGCGCGCTGTACCTACACCATACCCTCACCAAAACTGATTACATTTTAGATCAGTCTACGATATACTGGAGTTACAATTTCATAAAAAAAGTATTTTTTTTTTTGTAGCTGTGGAAATTAACAGATTATTAATTATATAGATTGGAAAAGCTGGAAAATTATTGCATTATTTTTCCGGCAACGCTGAACAAGTTACACAATACCTTGCACTACGTTTTCACTGTAAAACCTTTTCGGCTTAGTCGTAAATTCTTTGCAATTCAATCATTATAAATCTTCATTTACATTCATACATATCTTCTACCTTATGGTGATTTCAGACGCTAAACAGAAAAAGAGAGACTAAAGCAGTAAAAGGATCAATCAGCCCCATTAGGGAGATCTGTTGACTTAAAATAACTATTTAAGTTAAAGCATTATGTAATATATTAAGCATTATGTAAATATATTAAATAAAGCATACAATTATGTAAAATATAAATAATGTTAATTTATTTTTATTGTTATATTATGATGTCGATGATATAGGAGTTTATTAGTAACTACGAGACGTAGTAGAGGAAGTACACAAATAAAATTTCACGAATCGCATCACAATTAAGGATGATGGACCGTAATTATGAACAATATAATACTACTCGACAACTATAATTGTTTTCTTGAATATTTAAACAACAAATCATTCTCACAATTAACTAATACTCGTATATAACTTCCCCATATAAATGATAGTATAAATAAAAAATTAATAAATAATTTATTAATATTATTATATCTATTAATGTTAACTAATTCATAACCGTAATATACGCTAATAATAATTCATTTCTATTATAGTTTCGTATTATGAACCCATAACGGGTCTAAAAATTTTAACGAATACACCCATATATTTATGTTAGTATACAATTTACATAAATTACATAAACCATTCTACTACGTGTTTGCAATCTGAAATTTCATCATAGTACATCAGCGCTATCTGTTAACAGTATTATAATGAAGTATATTTGATTTTTTTTTATCAAAGATGCTATAAAAGGAGTAATTTAAAGAAATTAAAATGTTCCTGTTTATCTTATTACATACGTTACACGAATACGACTAAAGAAAAAAAAGTTAGGTTGCTTCAAATTTCAAATACACGTTTTTTTTCTTCATTTTACAATTGTTATAAATATTAACTACGTATTTATTATATACACAGTAGGTTACCGATTATCTGGTCTCTGAGAATACGATATCAGAAAAAAAAAATTTCTAATACATATAGATGCCATAACCTAACCTAACAGTTGGAGACGAGTTGGTAAAACAAAATACTTCAAAAAGTAACACAACTATTTTTTAAATCCGTCTACTTCGTACAAGGAAGTATTGTAATCGCGAATTTTTTTTCAGGTCAACGGAAATATCCATTTTGACTAGTTTCGGCGTCACGTCTATACGTACGTACGTATGTATTCCGCATAACTCGAAAACAATTAGTCGTAGAATGTTGGAATTTTGGATTTAGGACTGTTGTAACATCTAGTTGTGCACCTCCCCTCCTTTTTATTGCAATTGTCTGAACCAAAAGTGTCCAAAAAAAGCCCAAAACAAAAAAAAATCTGGATTTTTTACTTTATCTTAACTGCAGTAATGGCCTCGTTGTGAGCTTTTCAACTATATATCATTCATTAGTGGTCCTTATTTTCATTGATTCTATACTTATAACCCAATAAAATTTTAATTAATGGCATATTTGGATCTTACAAGGGAAAGGCCACTTCGGTTCGAGACCGACTTCATTTCATTTACTTTTTTTTTAGTTTAAATATATTGATTTATTAATAATTATTAACCTCCGATTGTAAAAAAGTTTTACAATAAATTTTTTAAACTTTATTCAAGTTAAAATTCAAAGAAATTTATCGTAAATAAAATATACGTCAACTGAGGGACCCGAATTTGGGCTGATAATGTGGGTAAACTGTTCAACCTGTCCATGCCCTGAATGTTCTGCTGATCGTAAGGTTAGTAAAAGTAATGATGGTGGTAAGTCGAAAACTTGTTCGAACTGTTCATTCGAGCCAAAACTATGTCTGGAGCTCCAATTATTATTGGAACTAATCAATTTCTAAAGACTCCCAATTATGATTGGTATAATGATAAGGAAAAGTTAAAATAAATGCGTGTAATGAAACTATTGTATTGTAAATTTGGTCATATTTAATTATTGAACCTGATTGTATTAATCTTATTCGAAAAATTATTCTTATTATTGTTTCTAAACCAGTTTTTCAGCTACTGCCGAATCTGTTGGGGGGTTGTGTGTATGTGTGTGTGTGTGTTCTCTAATATACTTGCTAGCAATCCAAAAATAAAGAAGAAATTACGTGCCAATATCTTCTTTATAATTTGTGGGAAAAAATTGTATTTTCACTTATTTAATGGGGACTAATTATCTTTTAATCAAGCATCTTACTTAACTTTTGATTTAATTTTTATTTTCTTATTGTTATACTAATTTCTTTTTGTTCTGATACTTTATTTACAATTTTTTTGCAATAAAAGGCCGGCCATATTAGTTCTTTTATTTTCCTGTTTAGCCTCCGGTAATTACCTTTCAGATAATACTTCAGAGGATGATTGAGGATATATATGAGTGCAAATGAAGTGTAGTCTTGTACAGTCTCAGTTCGACCATTCTTTAGATCCGTAGTTAACTGAAAACCAACCTCCAAAGAACACCGGTATCCACGATCTAGTATTCAAATCCGTGTAAAAATAACCGACTTTACTAGAATTTGAACGCTGGAACTCTCGACTTCCAAATCAGCTGATTTCGGAAGACGCGTTCACAAGTAGACCAACCCGGTGGGTTCGACCGTATTATTTAAACTGCAAGTACGTTACGCTTTAAAATTAAATTTAACATTAATGATTTTCAATTATGTTATTGTATTACAAACATATTACGTAGCTAAATCAAATAATGTAAATAAAATAACCCGGGTTTTCTGAGTTTGAATTCCAGTTAGGCTCCGCATTTTTTCACAGCAGCAAAAATTTACCTCTCATCATTATTACCGACTGTAAAAGGGTCTGGTAGTTATAGTATTTGGTTCCCCACACAAAATTTTTTTATACCTGTAATAATTTGTCTTCTTGTTGTATTTACCATATTATAGTAAATTCTCAGCATATATTAATAAAAATGCTAAAATTTAAATTTAAAAATCTCATTAACTATTTTATTTTAAATGTATGAATTACACATGCGAATATCAAATACGATTCATGAGTTTATAATTATCAAACATTGATTTATTGTATACATTTTTTTTAAATCATAGAATAACATTTATGTCTTTGTTTATATATTAAAATGGAAATAAAAATTTATGGTATAAAAAAAAATGGTTTGTTAAATAAAGAATAAATAAATTAAGAAGAAATTTAAGAACGTAAAATAAAAATTTCTGTTTTAAAACATGTTATTATTTCTATTTCGGAATTCACTTGAACAAATGGCATTATTTTTATAACCACAGAAAAATTTATTAAATTTTGTTGTATTATAAAATTGCCAGGAATAACTTATGTAATAATACGATAATTCATATGAATTATAGTATGTTTTTAATTCCAGTATAAATATTTATTAATAACTAAGGGACGGTGGAATGTGCGGGCATTTAGTAAAAAATGCTCACGTTCTGACCAGTGCTCTTAGCAATTCAGCTGACTTGTATTTTCAAAGATCTGAGGGCTTTCTTCACCAGTGGCGGTTCGCGTATAAGCACTGTGGAACTGCAGCATACCTTGTTTCCACTTGACATTGTCGATAACATTTAATATAATGATTCCTTTTTTCTTTAATTCTTTCTTTATACTTGTACAATATACAATCCTTAAGCTTAATGTCAGCAGCCATTCCCCAGTTTATGAAAAAGATACAAAACTCTTTGAATAAACTGAACGCTTCACAGTTCCAGTGGCGTGGTGTTTGACAATTGTACGCATGCGCTAATACGAAGCTGCACGCGAAACTGCGAGGGAGAGAGAGTGCTGTCGCTACCGCAGTGCCGACCCTGGTGTGCTGGTGGAAGGTAATTTTTTTTTTTACTCCGCGTGTGAATAGAACGTTCCTTGTTCGTTCCCTTTTCTAGTTTAGTCGGTGGAAGGAATATGAAAGCGGTTTAGTTGTTTTTTCAGTAGTGATCAGAAGATGGTGGAAAGCAAGGGCTCTTTGATTGCCAAATCTATCCAAAAACACGCTGGAAGGGCTAAAGAGAAGGTAATTAGAAAAACTAATTATATATTAGGTTCTGTGTACATAGAAATTTAAATTAAACACCACTGGACTATAGTGTTTTTAAGCGGACATTTTATTAAATTATGTAATAATATTAAAAAAATATATCTGTATTGACGTTTTATTATTTATTTGGTTAAACCGAATACGGTTTTTAAGCATAATCTGCTTAAAATGTGTACCAAATTCTTGAATGTGATAAAGTGTAGAATTAGATTATTATCCTGCTTCCGACTATTCTATTTGATTCACTTTTTTCCGTTCTTTTATTTTACAGAAAAGTTTAACCGTGGCCTTGAAAGGCCCAAAAACAAACATTTCTGGAACAGCACCCCCACTAATTTTAGCTACGAGCCGCCACTGGTCTTCTGTTATCCTCCTGCCAGCCTTTAATCGATGAATTTTTGTGATATTTCTTTTATTAATTATAATGCTTATAATTAAATTAATTTATTAAAAAAATCAATATTATTTAATTATATGATCCGTTTACATCTTTTAACAATAAGTGACATATTTATAAAAATTATATTTTATCGTGAAAGTGATATTTTTTGGACTTACAAAAACCAACTAATGACTTATTATAAAAACAAAAAAGGCGGCAATGTCTTCTAGAATGGAATGGATTCTGATTCTCTACTTCCACTTTATGGAGACAGAGAAATTCGCGTAAATAACTAACTAACAAACTTCTCGCTGTGCAAGTTTTTCGACAAGGCTTACTTTTTTTTATTTCCCCACAACCTTTCAACAGTCTGCATATGCGCCCGTAATTGGATTTATAAAATTTTGAGAGTGGTTAACAATATTGTGTAAATAATTATTCTTCAAATGTTGTATACCGTTGGAAGCCAGTCTAAAATAATTAAGGAACTCGGTGGGATAAATCGACTATTATTATTGACAGTAACGAATCCGCACTTTGGTCAGCAAGGCAAACAAGAAAACCCTCATGTTTTGCGGCACATACCGCCGAAAACCCATCGCTTTCGCGGTAATCTACCGACATCGTATATTCTTTTAACAAATATATATTCATCAATTTAGACAGTCATTTCCTGACAACCAATAAATCGGTTTGTTTAACGATCTATTCGCACATACTTCCCTCAGGAAATCGCTGTAGCCAATAATAATTTCTAGTTCACGTTCACAGAATTAAAGTGATATTACAAAACTTCACCGATATATAAATAACAATATTTTGTCCAAACTTAGTGTGGAATCTTGTATTCGGACGCAACTGGACGTGAACTCGGCATTTATTTTTGTTACAACGCTATCGTTCTCAGTTATTCGAAATCATCAAAACCATTTCGTGTCCGCGATTAAAACATTAAATTAAACAAGAAAACTAGAAGAGGTATAATTTTTTTATTTTTATTTAATATTAAGATATAGTTTCTATTTATAAGAAAATTAAATTATTATAACCGTAATTTGATGAAATAATAAAAAATAACGAGTAGATCCTACTACACACAAGCATCAAGTTTAAAGTTGCTCACCAACAACTCACTGCATAAGGACGTATTAAAAATACACCAATACAAAGTCAATATAATCTCAAATTGGGGTTATGTTGTCAGTTGTCAACCTTAAATTGAGCGTAACTAAAGAACGACCCAACCGATCTTCATAAAATTCTCACATGCACAACTACAGATAAGCTACGACAGTATAACTAAATTTAAATAAATTTTATCGATTAACTTTGGAGATTTTCGAGCCACAAATTTTTATCCATAGGTATATTTACACACACACACACACACACACACACACACACACACACACACACATACACACACACACACATATATATATATATATATATATATATATATGTAAATAACATTATAAATAATGTTAGTACCAAAACTACTAAAATTAGCCGAACATATCGAGCAAAGTTCATAATAAAATTGAAATATCAAGTTATAACCAATGAAAATTAGTTGTTTTACTAATACTTTTAAAATAGATCCACTAATGTTGTCAAAACAAACGGTGTGTTTAATATACCATCACATGATGCGTAATATGTAGAAATAAATATTTACATTTTTTTCTTTTCTTTTTTCGACTGATGAATTAATTCATCACAGAAACTTACAAAGAAAACTTTACAAAGGAAATGAAAATTTGTATCATATGAAAAATGCCATGTCTGACCGGGATTCGAACCCAGGCTCTCGGGTGAAAGGCTGAGTTCACATGTTCTTTAATTTGTAGATTAACTATAAAAATATAACACAAGCATTCTTATTTAAAATACATCTATCTATCTTAAATAAAAACACATGTCGTGAATGATTCATAATCAACGCCCAGCAAATGCTATTGAAGATAAATTGATGAAAATTTGTATACACTTTTTTACTTCGTTTTACTTCCTTGTACGAAGTAAAGGAAGTATTGTAATGGCGAAAAATTTCGGTTTTCTGATTTCAACGGAAATATCCATTTTGACTATCCCTGAATCCATTTTGACTAGTTCGGTGTAACGTCTGTACGTATCTCGCGTAACTCAAAAACGAGCAGATGTTGAAATTTTGGGTTTAGGATTGTTGAAATATCTAGTTGTACACCACCCCTTTTGATTGCAATCGACTGGGCCAAAAATGTCCAATAAAGCCCAAAATCCAAAAACAAATTTGATTTTGAACTTTATCTTAACTGCAATAATAATCCCTCATCGAGAGCTTTTCAACGATAATATCATACGGATTACTTATTTTCATTGGTTCCAGAGTTATAGCCAGATAAAAGTTTAATTAATGAAATTTGGATCTTATAAGGGGAAGGGACACATCGGTTCGAATCCGACTTCATCTCCTTTTTTAAATTTTTTTTTTTTTTTTAATTTATATATATTGATTTATTAATTTATTAACCTCTGATTGTAAAAAAAAAAATTAATATATGCAAAAAAAGTATGAAAAAATAACCGTAGTTATTAATGAAATAATATGTACTTTTAATTTTTTTAAATGTGTATATGTAATTTCAAAAGCAACAAGAAAGTCACGTTGTGTCCACATCAGATTCTTACGGTATAAGTACACACTAACAAAGGATTTTTTAAATTCCGAGTTTTAAAAGTTAAAATGGAGTAACAATGAAATTGATTATTTTTTAAAATTTATCAATAACAAATGAAGATATCAACTTGTTTATTGGTATATGTAATTTTCATGTGAATGTCTAAAAATAAATTTCTAGATTTTTGAAATTTCGAGTTCAAAAAGGTAAAATGGATATTCAAACACAGCTACTTTTTTTTTTAATTTCTAGATAACAAATGAAGATTTCAACGTGATTTTGAAGGGTGTAATCTTCATGTGAATGAATACAAAACGAGATAAATATTTACTCTATTTGAGCTTGTACATTCTTTTCAGATAAATATCTAAAAACCATTTTCGGATTATTTTTTAATTTCGATTTTTTAATGGGTGTGACGGTGTACGGCGGCTCAACCAGCACTGCTAACGCAAATTGTTATTGTACTTCGGCGCGACTGACTGCACCTGCCTCCGGTTGCTTGACTAAAAAAAAAATTTGTTAAATTGACCACGACTGGAAACGCAAGTTACCAAATAGCGCGGGAGAAGCCGCGTCGGGAATGGTAGTTTATAAATTATTTTTTATCGTGAAATATTTATGTTACTAATTATTGATAATTAAATATTACCTAGCATATTAAAATCTGAAAGTATAAATTAATTTCTACTGCAAATTATTTATACGTTACGGTTTTTTTTTTTAATCAGTTACTTATTAATTTACTTTTTTTATCCGTGTAATTTATATTGATAAGTTAATAATTCATTCCCTTACTATAATATAAATTCTTTAATATCAAAACAAAAGAAAATGATATAAAGAATTCAAGCGAACTGAAATTATTTAATACTCATAATGGTTTGAAAAATTAAATAAGAGATAAAAAAACACAGCGAGAAATTAATATTTAAAAAATTAAAACAACAGTTAAACACTGCTGACATATTATACCGGTTTACATGTCGATAACCCGACGATCACAATACCGTATAAAACTATAAAATATCGTGTTACACTTTAACGTATAGTAATGTTACCATAACATAATATAAACCTGTCTACTCATATAATGTAATCTCTATGCAGACAACTTATTCTGTTCAAACTGTAACCGCAAATATAACATTGAAAAGACAAAACAAAACACGTACTGTACATAGACAAGCATACACAAAAGGGTCATGGGAAAACACATCAAAAACAGTAAAATAACATTTAACGATCGTCCAGTATTTTAAACGACAATTGGAAACCACCATTAAACACTTTTTGCAAATACAAACAAACATTATTTGAAATCGGTAAAATATTTAAACATATTGAAGCTATGGTTTAGTTGAGAATTGATTTTTGAATTATTGATTAAAACGGATTTTTTGTTTTAATTTAACTACAGATAAATTAGATTTACTATAATTTTTTAAATTCAATACATTTTGTAAAGATTAAAAGAATATAACAAAAAATAATAATAATAAAATCCTATTAAAAGCAACTCTTTAAAAATTAAAAAAAAATTTTTTTGTCTTCAATTATTTGACTGGTTTGATGCAGCTCTCCAAGATTCCCTATCTAATGCTAGTCGTTTCATTTCAGTATACCCTCTACATCCTACATCCCTAACAATTTGTTTTGCATACTCCAAACGTGGCCTGCCTACACAATTTTTCCCTTCTACCTGTCCTTCCAATATTAAAGCGACTATTCCAGGATGCCTTAGTATGTGGCCTATAAGTCTGTCTCTTCTTTTAACTATATTTTTCCAAATGCTTCTTTCTTCATCTATTTGTCGCAATACCTCTTCATTTGTCACTTTATCCACCCATCTGATTTTTAACATTCTCCTATAGCACCACATTTCAAAAGCTTCTAATCTTTTCTTCTCAGATACTCCGGTTGTCCAAGTTTCAGTTCCATATAAAGCGACACTCCAAACATATACTTTCAAAAATCTTTTCCTGACATTTAAATTTAAAAAAATGATTAAAAATTAGAAATAATATTTTATAATTCTTCTTTATACAAAATTAAATTCAACTGTTAGCCATTTAAAAATTAAATCGCCGCGTTAGTTTAATTTCCGATCTCTTTAAAATATTTATATCTCCTCTGTTAAAGTCGAGAGCCATTTAATTTTTAAAAAGAAATAGTTTGAACCCAATATGATATAAAGAAGAATTATTATTTATTTTAATTTTTTTATTAATTATTATTTTTTTTTTTAAGAATTATAATAGTTATTTTTACATAGTCGTTTTTAAATGGATTTTATTAGTATCTATTATTAACATTATTTAATTTTTCTGTATTCTTTTTATTTTTAAATATCAGTAGATTAACGAAAAACTTTGCTCGTATTAAAAAAAATACTGCTTTAAAATATTTAAACAAAAAAATCGACGACCTTAATAAAACAAGAAAATGAATATAATTAATGTACTGTATTTTTACTTTACGTTTTTCAGCCAATTATCTTAAATTTTTAGGGAAGAATATTAAAAAATCAGAATTTTATTTGATGTTTTACTATCTTCACGTTTTACAAATTTAATATTTCACAACAAAAAGGACTATTAAAAAAAAAAAAATCAATATTTAAAAATATTTCCAAACTGTCCGACCAACAAATAGTCAACATCAACACAAAGATAACATATTTTTCATTTAAAAGACTTTCTAGAAAATTATTCAGGGACAGTTAGAGAAGCTTTATGAACAAAATAAAAAAGGACCATGGAAATTGTTATATTTTTAATATCATTTTTTGTAAATGATTAATTTATCGCATAAACTTGAAGCTAGTACACGGGAATACGGAAATTCTGTAACTTATGAAAAACAGAATTCTTCACTGGGATTCGAATCCGGAGATGAAAAGCTAAGACGCTACCAGCGGAAGTCGACTCCTTAAGTAAAAAAGCTTGAATCAGAGTAGTAAATATTTGAATCATATTTGTTTTTACTTCCTTGTACGAAGTAAAGGAAGTATTGTGATCGCGAAAAATTTTGGTTTTCAGATTTCAACGGAAATATCCATTTTGACCATTCCTGAATCCATTATGACTATTTTCGACGTGACGTATGTCCGTATGTATCTCGCATAACTCAAAAACGATGTTGAAATTTTGGATTTAGGACCGTTCTAACATCTAGTTATGTACTTTCCCTTTTGATTGCAATCGACTGGAATCAAAAGTGTCCTAAAAAGCCCAAACCCAAAAAAAATCTGGATTTTTTACTTTTTCTTAACTGCAGTAATACGTCCTCGTGTGAGCTTTTCAACGATATATCATAAGTAGTACTAATTTCATTGGTTCTAGAGTTATAGCCAAATAAAATTTTAATTAATGAAATATTGGATCTTACAAGGGTAGATCCATTTGCACATCAGTTCAAATCAACTTCATCTTCTTTTTTTTAACTTTTTTTTTTAATTTAAATATATTGATTTATTAATAATTATTAACCTCTAATTGTAAAAAAATCTTTACAATAAATAATAATTCAATAATAAAAACTCGAAAAAATTAGAAGTTATTAATGAAATAAAATTTTCGGTACTTTTTATTTTAAAGAAATTGTGATATGTAATTTAATAGACTAACAAGGAAATCACATGTGGTGCCACCATCAAATTTTTTTTCTACATTAACATTTATACCTGTTATAAGTTGAAATGATCACACATGTATAGCCTTATATGTTATAATGTACATAAATACTCTTATGTGTTTGCTACAGGACAATGATTCTTTCTTTTATCGTGTTAAATAACGTTACAGTAGTGCTAAATCGAGGATCATTTAACACAGACTAAATCAGAAATAAAAGAGAAATGATGCGGCACGCAATGACTTCCGCTTATAAATATAACGAATAACCAAGATTAAGTTAGAAGAAATAAACATTTTTTCTTTTATTTATACTTTATTTGCAGCTTCTCAAATGTTCATTGAAGTGAAGTTTCCGAGCACACACACACACACACACACACACACACACACACACACACACATACATATATATATATATATATATATATATATATATATATATATATAATAAAAATACATATTTTATTAAAAATATTACCTTTATTAATTTCTTGGATTAACCAATCAACTATACAAACTTATAAATTAAATACATAGATTGAATAGAATTAAATATATTTAATTCTATCCAATAAAGAGGAAAATAAATTTGAATAATTTTTTTTGTCTTCAGTCACTTGACTGGTTTGATGCAACTCTCCAAGTTTCCCTACCTAGCGTCAGTCGTTTCATTTCGGTATACCTCCTACATCCTACATCCCTAAAGATTTGTTTTAGATATTCCAAACGTTGCCTGCCTGCACAATTTTTTCCATCCATCTGACCCTCCAATATCAAAGCGACTATTCCAGGATCCTTAATATGTGGCCTATAAGACTTTTCTCTTCTTTTAACTACATTTTTCCAAATGCTTCTTTCTTTATCAATTTGCCGCAACACCTCTTCATTTGTCAGTTTGTCCACCCATCTAATTTTTAACAATCTCCTATAGCACCACATTTTAAAAGCTTTTCATCTTTTCTTCTCAGGTACTTCCATCGTCCAAGTTTCACTTCCATATAAAGCTACACTCCAAACATATACTTTCAAAAATATTTTCCTGACGTTTAAATTAATTTTTGATGGAAGCAAATTATGTTTCTGACTGAAAGCTCATTTCGCTTGTGCTATTCGGCATTTTATATCAATCCTGCTTCGTCCATCTTTAGTAATTCTACTTCCCAAATAACAGAATTCTTCTACCTCCATAATCTTTTCTCTTCCTATTTTTTTATATTCAGTGGTCCATCTACTTTATTTCTACTACATTTCATTACTTTCGTTTTGTTGTTGTTTATTTTCATGCGGTAGTTTTTGCGTAGGACTTCATCCGTGCCATTCATTATTTCTTCTAAATAGTTTTTACTCTCAGCTTGAAGTACTATATCATCAGCAGATCAAACCATCTTTACCTTTACACCCTGCACTGTTACTCTGGATCTAAATTGTTCTTTAACATCATTAACTGCTAGTTCTACGTAAAGATTAAAAAGTAACGGGGTTAGGGAACATCCTTGTCGGACCCCCATTTTTATTACGGGTTCTTTTTTATGTTCTTCGATTATTACTGTTGCATTTTGGTTCCTGTAAATGCTAACAATTGCTCTTCAATCTCTATACTTGAACCCTAAATTTTTAAAAATGCTGAACATTTTACTCCAGTGTACATTATCAAATGCCTTTTCTAAATCTATAAATAAGTATGTTGGTTTGTTTTCCGTAAATAAATTACATTTAAGTTAATATTTCATATACATAATATAACTTAGATAAATATTTTTAATAACCACAGTTCTAAACTAAATAATTTTAATTTCATTTTATTTTTTTATTCAAGAAACATAATTAGTCGCAGATCGACTTTACAATTATTCTCGTAATGCTGTTAGATGAAATAAATTATTACCTATATTGTACTTATTTAATTATTACTTATAACTCAGTCTTAATTAAAGCCACTACAGGCTGAAAATACTTATATCTAACCTCCTTCTTTTTGTAGAATGAATTTATTTACGAGTGAAAAATTTCAATAATAACGAGATTCAAACCCAGAACCTTCCGTATGATGAAAATGTACAGATCATACAGGCTGTGAAGTAAACGGATTTTAATTATGATCAAAATCTTTGGAAAAAAAAACAGAAAAAAAAAAAAAAAATATATATATATATATATATATATATATTAACACCCTCCACAAGGCTTCTCCCGCTCTATATGGTTACTTACACTTCCCGTCGCGGTCAATTTTTTATTTTATTTTGTTTTTTAGTCAAGTAACATGAGGCAGGTGGAGCCAGTCGCGTCGCACATACAGGAGCAGTAGCACTGGTTGTGTCAGTTGAGACTCCTTGCCATTCACTGTCGCACCCTTTCAAAATCGAAATAAAAATAAAATAAAAATGGTTTTTAAATATTTATCTGAAGAGTATTTGCAACCCCAAAACTACTGAATATCTCGTTTATTGTAGTCGGTAATGGAGAAAATTTCCAATCATTGTTCAAAATTTTTTTAATTTTTTTCACCTCTTTCAAGGTCGAATATTACAAAACCTGGAAACACGTTTTTAAATATTTACATGAAGATTAAACCCACCAAAAATCACATTGATATTTTCATTTGTTATCTAGAAATTAAAAAAAAATAGCTGGGTTTCAAAAAACCATTTTAACCCTTTAAACTCGGAATTTCAAAACCCTAAAAATTAATTTTTAGATATTCACATGAAGATTACAAACAACAATAATGAAGTTGAGATATTCATGCCTGATCGGGATTCGAACCCAGGGCTCACCGGATAAAAGGCCGAGACGCTACCACTCCGCCACGGAGATCAGCAAACAAAAACCCCTCTTAGTGTTCACTTACACCGTAAGAAGAACGTGTATAGGAAGTTTCATCAATTTAATTTAAATAGTATTTGCTAGGCGTTGATTACACAGATCAACATGAAAAAGAATAATTTGAAACTGAGATAAAAGTAGGTGAATTAGATAGAATGTATGTTTTATGCTGAATCTTAAAATGAAATTATTTTTTCTTCATAACCCTCAAATTTTTAGTTTAAATTATTCTTTAAAATATTGAGAAACTTCTTAAATAATAGAATACAAATAATAATTACAAGTAAAATTCCTACCTTTATTTAATTTACAGATGTCTACCTTTATCTTAATTAATTAGAAATAGCCCGCAGATATGTCATCAACCATCAACGTATCTTCAAAGAAATATTCCTGTCCTCGAAAAGTTCCTGATTTAAGGAATAAGAGGATTTTTTGGGGATTTCTCAGAGGAGACTCAAGTTTGGGATCCGATGACGGTTGATGACATATCTTTGGATCATTCCGAGAAGAATAAGAAAAATCAGTCCGATCCATTTAGAAGAACGCCTAGATGGAGTGGAAATAGATTTTAATCCCAATTTTTTTTAATATAATAAGATTACTTAGGGAGAGGAGATCATTATCTTTTCATATTTTCTATTTTTTCCGGTACTGTAAAAAAAAATTAATTCCTATTTCAAGAAAAGAACGCCTTTATTATTTATGTCAAAAAACATAAATAATAAAGGCAGAGATGATTTTAGAAAATATTAGAAATAAATTTTCTTTTTAATATTTTTGCATGTAATATGTTAAAACAATGGTAGAGAAACACATAAACAAAACTAAATTATGTAATGAATTTACACAGAAATATAATTTAGGATGATGAAGCCTAACTGTAAATCACTTAATACGATTGAAATTAGTTTTAAAAATTTTAACTTAATCTAAATTGACAACAAATGCTTATTAAAGAATACTACTACAATTAACAAATGTCTCGTCCAATTAAGTTTAAAATCAATTCATAGATATATCAACCAAAGGAGAAAAAACACGCCCACACCAACATATATATATATATATATATATTTTTAAAATAACTTCTTGATTTTGGTCTCTGAATCACGTAGAATAACTTTTCATGATTTCATTTCCCTTCTTTTCTCCAGTATTCTTTCATTCTATTATTATGCAATTCCTTTTGTTCCTCAGTTCATACTCCACAAGTTTTCTCTCTCTCTCTCTCCTGGAAACTTTTAAAAAATCTAGAAAAAATCTTTTATTTAAGTTTATTTTTATCTTTTATTAGAAAATTTGTAATTTTCTTCTCCTCCAATTCTTCCTGACATTTTAAAACAAGTTGTTACTTGTCTTTGTGGTATTATTGAAATGTTCAAATATTTTCTTTATTATAGTGTATGTAAAATCTAAAGGCGGGTCCTACCTACAAGATGCCTCTACTTGCCTCCTATACAACACTTCTAAAACTCAGCCTATGAAACACTGATACTGGTTGCCAAAAAAGTAAGTCCTTCAAAATGATACTGACATGTGTATTTATTATTTTTATTTTTTAATTACTGTTTATTCTACTATATTCATCTATTTAAATTTGTGGTTTAATTATTTATTTATTCTACTGTATTGATTTATTTATTTGTTTGAGCTACTATATAAACTATTTTATATGAAATCATTTTACGTTTTACACGTTTATAAAATATAGTACGAATTAACATTTTTTTAATTAATTAAATTAATTTTAGGTTTATTATACTAAGTTCGTTGGGACTTAATATCTTTGTAATATTCATCATATTTTTTTTTAACAAATTTAATAATTATTATAATTATATTACTGGAACGGAACGCAAGCAAGAATGGCGAGAGTTTCAATATTTCTCCCTACAGATCGCAGAGCCTGGACAATGTCCCTTGCTGCTGTATCTTTCTATTATCGGGCGGATTTCATCGGTTATTTAGTGGCGGTTATAAATTTTAAGTTTTATTTATGGATGGACCGGATAATTTGCGTTCCTATCCGTATGGACCATCGTGAAATTTATTTACTGGTTCTGACCGTGAGAGACTAAGCTTTTGAGCCTAGTAATCCCGGCGTGATTTCCCTTCAGTCCATCCACTGAAGTCCTTTCGGTACCAGCACCTATGGGAGTGCAGCTATTAGGAGTGCGCCTACCGGAGCCCTAGTTATTTGGAGCGAAAAATGCGCCCACTTCGTGGGACAGTGTGGGGTGTTGTCTAGCTTTTTATAGTTTTAACAAAATTTAATTGCGAAAACCGTCACTTTCGCGGCCGGAATTTTCGCGCGGTTTCCATTTATAGGTTACGCGATATAGAGGCTCCTAAGCCTGGTTTGTCATTTTTTGACTCTCGTACCACCTCTTCACGGTGGTTCATCTAATATGGCATGAGGCCATTTTCTTATACCCTGTGGTGTACAGTCCTCTCGGTAGATGTCCCGGAGATGGCCGTGTTCGGACACGGCCGCTTTCCCCAACAGTCTGCATGCCTGCGCCACCCCCACTGTGGATACCGTGTGTAGTCCCGCATCGTAGCGAAGAGTGACGTTTCTGACGAATAATTATATTTACTTTTACTCATGTTTCTTTAACACTTTAATTATGTATGTTTTAGAAAAATTTAATATTTAATTTTGTGCGTTTTATACACTACAAAGCAGGAAATAATATTAGTTATTGGGGCGTACGTAATATTTACAAATAATTTTCGTACATATACGTCACGTTAAAGAAAGTCATAATATTATAGCTTATAAATAAATAAACAACTCATTTCATATACTTTTGTATTATGCCATTATTACTGTTTATTTACAACAAAAACTTAGTTTAACACACTTGAAATAAAAATATATATATATATATATATATATAGATATATATATATAAACTTTCAATAAATAAATAAATTACTTCGTAACATCTTGAACAAAATAATCATTTTATTTGTAATAACAAATTACCAGAAAATTTTCGTTACTATAATAGTGACGTCATAATTTGATACAGTGCCAGTCATTAAAAATTAATTGATGTGACTTTTGGAATACACTACTTTGGCTGCTGGATTGAGGAGAGGTCGCTGAATGATGTTAAGAGCAGTGGAGAGGATGCATAGCGTACTACAGACCCGCCTTCAGAAATACATACACTATAAGAATCTACAGCGCTACTTTGCACGCGTAAGGAAGAGTTCTCGCGGGTCGCCGCTAGGTTAACCCACCCCGGATTGGTCTAGTGGTGAACGCGTCTTCGCAAATCAGCTGATTTGGAAGTCGAAATTTCCAGCGATCAAGTGCTAGTAAGGCAGTTATTTTTATACGGATCTGAAGGCTAGATCGTTGATACCGGTGTTCTTTGGTGTTCTTTGGTGTAGTTTCAGTCTGTTCAACTAGTGAAAAATAAGCAACTCCCTCCCCACAACCCTCTTTTTTCCGTTTAGCTTCCAGAATCACATAAGGTATTACTTCAGAGGATGAGTGATGATAATATTTATGAATCTAAATGAAGTGTAGTCTTGTACAGTCTTAGGTCGATCGTTCCTAAGATGTGTGGTTGGTTAATTGAAACCCAACCACCACAGAACACCGGCATCCACGATCTAGTATTCAAATCCGTATAAAATTAATTGCCTTTACTAGGATTTGAACCTTAGAATAATCGACTTCGAAATCAGCTGATTTGAAATGACCAGTTTAGCCACTAGACCAACCCGGTGAATTCTCCATCCCGCAACTCAAGGGATAAATGAGGTAGTCTTTTACAGACTCAGCAGACCATTCTTGAGACGTGTGATTAATTGAATCCCACCATCAAAGTACACCGGTATACAATGTCTAGTATTCAAATCCATATAAAAGCAACTAGCTTTTACTAGGATTTGAACCTTCGACTTCGAAAATCAGCTGTTAAACAACTGATTTTAATTAACCACTAGACCAGCGTGGTGAGCTCTATTAGACAATGACCATTACATTAAACCAAATAACTTTCTGAAGAAGTTAATATTGACATAGACAACGATCTATATAAAAAAGAACAATCAATATAGATTTATAAACAGGTTAAATTTAGCAAAATAAGTTTTAGGTTATTTATTTGTTTTTTTTTTTTAATTTATATAGTAGTGAGATTATTGATGAGGTTTGAACTGTGGTAAACGTACAGGGATTCATTAAAAAGGTACAGTTAAAATTTCATAATGATTGGTTCAGTTGTTTTCGCGGTTATTGGTAACAAACTAAAAAGGTGTTGTCTCTTTGTATAGTATCGAGATAAATAATTTATTAGCAATCTTATTAATAATAATAATATAGCAAATAAAAAATGCAAGACACAAAGAACTACAAATTATTTTATAATTGTAGTTTTTGATAGAAATTAAAAGAAAAATAAATCACGTATTGTGTTTGATAAAAAATTATTATTCACTATTAAACGATATAAAATAATATTAAACGATAAATAAAATTGTGTATGCGTGTGTAACATTCATTATGTTAACAAAGGCTGAGTAATAAAAAAGTTAATTCCCATGTAATTTTAAAATTAATAGACTTTTATTACGCTCATAAACCTTTTTCAAATTATAAAATACGTGTAAGTTTATCAATACTACAGGTTACAAACACCATTAATGTTAAAACAAAAATGTTTTATTGAGAAAATATTTTTAACCTTCTTGTTAATTCTATGTAAATAATAATAATAATATTTTTATAAGTAAAAATACCATCAAATAACTTGTGTAATAAAAACTTACTATTGAGCGCGCGCGCGCGTGTTTAATAATTTTCGTTTTCCCATAGATAGCAATCCCTTATCGCACTATTAAACAGCTATATTTCCTTTAATATAACCCAGCAATATCGCATTTAGAATAAAGACTAACCGATTAAAATTTGATAAAAAATTTACATTTGATAAAAACAAATAATTATTTGGCTAACAATATAAAAAGAATAGTTTAAATAATTTTTTGCTGTACAAAACAAATTTTTTATAAGAATAATTGATTTGATTTAAAAATCAAAGAAAATTATTCCATAATATTTAACTCTTGCACAACTTTTAAATTCATTCATTCATTGTGTCCTGCCAATGGGCAGGTCCTTTCCATGACAGCTCTTCACTTGTTCCTGTCCTGTGCTAGTGTTTTGTTTCCGGATATTTTCCTCTTTCCACAATCCCATCAATCAACTGAAATCTTTTTCTTTCCCTTCCTTTATTTCCATTTACCAACCCTTCAACTGTATCTACTAATAACCACTTTCTTCTCATAAAAATTACGGAATCATCAAAACAACTTATTTTTATACGTTTCCATTCAACGGTGAAATATATGTACAGCTAAAACCGGCTTAGCCATTCCCGAGAATAACTAACATCTTACTCCAGGATTACAAAAAAAAGAAAAGACTGACTGGTTTTCCGCGGCTCCTTTATCGAGTAGAATATATGTTCCGCATCAACGTTTTAATTTCACCGAAATGCAGGAGATATTTATTCTGTTCACCATGGGGATTAACTGGATACTGAACATCATTAATCTCAGAGAAACAAATTAATCCGGGTGCCTGTTGTAATGCAGATGGTTTACTAACCTCAACACAATCGAAGAGTAAACCAAACATAATTAAAAAGTAAAATGACGATGTTAAAAATCAATGATATGAATAAAATAGCACAGACGAAACGAGCTTTCAGTAAAAATTTAAATTTCTTATATCAAAAATTAATTTAAACGTCAAGAAAAAATTTTTTAATGTATATGTTTGGAGTGTAGCTTTATATGGAAGTGAAACTTGGACGATTGGAAAACCTGAGAAGAAAAGGTTAGATGCTTTTGAAATGTGGTGCTAAACAAGAATGTTGAAAATCAGGAGGGTGGGTAAGGTAACAAATAAAGAGGTGTTGCGGGAAATTGATGATGAAAGAATTTGGAAAAATACAGTTAAAAGAAGAGACAGACTTATAGGCCACATATTAAGGCATCTTCGAATAGTTGCTTTCATATTGGAGGTACATGTAGATGGGTAAAATTGTGCAGGCAGGCAACGTTTGGAATATGTAAAAAAAATTGCTAGGAATGTAAGATGTAGAGGTATACCGAAATGAAGAGACTGGCACTAGATAGGAAATCTTGGAGAGCTGCATCAAACCAGTCAAATGACTGCACATAAGAAAAAAAATCTGATGTGGACACCACATGACTTTCTTGTCCTATTAAATTACATATACACATTTTTTCAAAATGAAAGTACATTAAATTTTATTTCATTCATAATTTCTGATATTTTTTCATATTTCTTTTATTTTTATTGTTATTATTGAATTAATATTTAACGAAAAAAATCTTTTTACAATTAGAGGTTAATAAATTAATATATTTAAGTTAAAAAAAAGAAGGTGAAATCTAAAATTCGTACCGATGTGCATTCCCCTTGTAAGATCCAAATATTTCATTAATTACAATTTTATTTGGCTATAACTCTGCAACCAATGAAAATAAGACCACTTATGATAAATCGTTGAAAATCTCTCAATGAGGGCTTATTACTGCAGTTAAGAAAAACTCCAAATCAAAATTTTATTTGGATTTTGGGTTTTTTCAATGAGGGCATACTATTGCAGTTAAGAAAAGTCAAAATCAAAATTTTATTTGGATTTAGGGCTTTTTTGGACACTTCTGGTTCAGTCGACTGCAATCAAAAGGGGAGGTGCACAACTAAATGCTACAATAGACCTAAATCCAAACTTTCAACATCAAGCGGCTGATCGTTTTTGAGTTATGCGTGAAACGTACATACGTCACCCCGAAACTAGTCAAAATGGATTCAGGGATGGTCAAAATGGATATTTCCGTTGAAATTTGAAAACCGATAACAATACTTTACTTCGTACAAGAAAGTAAAAAATGAATAAAATTTTCTTAAAAAAATAAATAAATAAATAAAAATAATAACCGCAAAATATCAAATATAATTATATAATGTAACACACTGAAAAACATAAAAAATAATCGTTAAATGAATCTTAACATATTAATAAAACAGTCCTACTTATGAAACACGCAAAGGAATGATTGGTAACAACCTCTTTTCCTTCATAGATAGGTATTAGCATCATAAAAAGCTCTAGAAATAGCAAGGGGGTTTGAAATATCATAGAGCTAGTTGTCATAATAAATCTGTACACAAATTAATATTTATTGCGTTTCTATTGGACCGATAAACCATAAAACACGCAAAACGTAGAATACACACACATACACACACACACACACACACACACACACACACACACACACACACACACACACACACACACATATGTATATATATACACAAATAAGCGCACACGCAATGATTCTCATCTTTCAATGTGATCGTAGTAGAACAACTTTTATTTTTGGTGAAAGAAGACAGCGAGCAAGCGAGCGAGTGTGTGTGTGTGTGTGTGTGTGTGTGTGTGTGTGTGTGTGTGTGTGTGTGTGTGTGTGTGTGCGTGCGTGTGTGTGTGCGTGTGTGTGTGTGCGTGCGTGTGTGTGTGTGTGTGTGTGTGTGTGTGTGTGTGTGTGTGTGTGTGGGCTGAAGAGTAATTACATGTAGGCCTAATACATCTTTTATTTTTTAATAAACCACTCTTCATGTTATAAAGCAATGCAACATATATGATTTATTACTACATATATCCACGTACAATTTAATTTAGTTCCATAGTATCAAATCAAATCACAGCAGTTCAAAGTAATACATTATTTTATACATATATTATATTTTCAAAATTTATTAGTAAGTGATAAATGAAACGGCGTACTCAATGTTATATTTTATAACCCAGCTTGGATAGTAATTTCATATATACGATGCTAAGCATCATTTAATTACTTCATACACTTCTTAATATACTTAACTTTTGACATAATTAAGTTATACGTCACACAGCTTCCAGGTGGAACATCCGATGTTTGGCGTAGTCAAAAGTTACCATTACCTCGTTACCTTAAGCGAAGGCTTAAGTAGGAAAATTATAAAAATTAATTAAGGAAAGAGGCAGTTCATTCCTACCATTTATATCATTCTACTTTCTGTACTGTTACTGACAAAAAGAAGATAAGTAGTTTAGATTTTTTTTTTTTTTGGAGGGAGAAAAACACTTTCGTGTTATCATCGTATAAAATGTTTTTTTTTTATACAAAAATAAAATAAACAAAAACTAATTAGTCTAAAAAATTAAAACAAAAAAAAACTTACAACTAATATCACAGCTGAAATCTAAAATTTAACTAATAATAAACAGAATTTAACAAAGTCCAAGAGGATGTAAAGGGCCCCTGTCGGATAACGGATAGACTAAAAAACTATAATTAACATAATAACTAATACTAGGTTAAAAACTAAAATATTAAAAATGAAATAAAAAATAAAATTTACATCACTAAAAAATGAATAACCATCACAGTAAGAAACTTAACAAGATAAAACTTAAAACTTAAGAATAAAATAAATAAATAATATGTAAATAAAACATCAATAAAGTCCGAGAGGGATGTAGAAGGTCCCTTCTCGGACACCGAATAAAAAAAAATAAAAATAAAAACAATTAAATAAAAAGAAAAACAAACACATTAAAATTATTCTTCAACAGGAGAACAAAAAAAATATTACAATTTTAAATATTGTGTAAAATATTAACACTTCTTAAAAATCCCCAACACCCGGTTTAAAACCCTTATTATCGCCCAGAATTTGACGAATGTTTCTCTGTAATTTAAATTTACGACGCAATGTCGCACAATATGCAATCCCCAAGTATGTGGCGCACAGTCAAGCGGCAATTGCATTGTACGCATAGTGGTGCGTGTCCTGTTGGCATGAGGTACTCGTGCGTAACTCTAGCACTTCCTAACCGCAATCGACAAAAGAACACTTCCTTACGACGAGTATTTCTGCATGAGGAGACCCATGGCAACACAGAATCTAATGTTTCGGAGTTTGTTATCAACGGTAGCCGTCCAGTTACCTTGCCACTTTGTTGGAAGAGACCATTTTATACAATTAATAAAGTCGGAAGCAGCAACACGAGTGGTGAAAGGAGTTTGATTACATGCATCTTTAGAAGCGGAATCTGCACGTTCATACCTGGAATTTCCACGTGGCTAGGAATTCAACAGAAACTTACTAGTGTATTGCGATGGTTCAGATCAGCGATTGCATTATAGATTTCAGTGACCAAAGAATGTCTAGAGCAAAAATCTTCTAAAGCTTGGAGTACACTACACGAGTCGCTATAAATAAGGATATTCGGTACTTAGGGTTAATGATATTTATAGCATATAGTTCAGTAGTAAACATACTCGAAATATCAGGTATACTAAACATACAAGTTCTTGGTTCATACAAGACAGTACGTGGTGTTGATTCTTTATTGTATATCGGAAGGTGAAACAAAATTTACAAGGTTGATTCCCCACGAAGGATATGAGCACGAAAATTCTGGAAAAACAAAAGGTGTGCCGACATTTATAAGGTGCAGTAGACGTCGGGTACGAACACTTACAGGGGCAATACAACGTGGGTGGTCCTCATATCTTCGGTTAGAAATATGAACGGACGTGGAGGAGAACTCTAAAACTTAATTGGTCGAAAAATGCAAGGAAGTTCCAAAAAGGATTGGAGAAAAAATAAATTTATTTACAACTATCCTGAAAAATAAAATAGAAATTTGTTGGTCTATACTGAAAGAATAAAGATCTGAGGTATGAACGAAAAGGAAAACTATAGCCACTTCCTACGAAGAACAGAATGACGTTGTCATTTGTAGGGAATATCATCTGCATTTCGATGGGTTGACATGCAAACTTATATTTAGCTCTGTGAAGAAGACAACGGGAAACTATTTCAATGCTCAACTCCCCTAATAAGAATAGGATCTTAGTTATTCTTAAAGATACCTCCGTCATTTCTGGGAGTGACTTGTGACTCATTGTTTACAAAACGAGTATTATATACATATATATATATATATATTTAATGTACATATTTTAAAAAAAGAACAGCAGAAGATAAAGTAGAAGAGTCAACTTTGTAGGGGGTATTAAAGAAATACAATGCTATAATAAAACAAAGAACTAAGTAATGGAGGATAAACATAAAAAAACCTTTTGCAGAGCAGAAAACCTATCTGTTGCTTTTTATATCCTACGTAAAAATAAATATAATAATAATATTATTAATCAACATGTGATTAAGTATAATTAATTAATAAACCAATAAAAAAATTACAAAAATTTCCGATTGTGATAAAACCATAGTCGATAAATACTTACATAATTTCAACACATCTAACGAAAGAGTAAAATAAAATTTTTACTGTATAAAGGAAAAGGAGAAAAGTTGACAACAGTTGTAATATATTCCTGACATTGGTTATTTTTTATTATTATACACTGGAAAAATAATTATACAAGAAAAAAATACATAATACACTTTTTGGGTTGGAGATAATTACCAATATAGTCGGTATTTAATTTTTTTATGCTCCCCCATCTCGAAAATCACGTTCCATGAAAATATTTTGATTTTCCACGTTTACTAATTATGTTAAATGAAAACTAAAAAGAATTGATGTGGAACCATGTGACTTCCTTGTACGCCTATTACATTACATATATTCTTAAAATTACACGTAATTTTATTTCATTAATAACTTCTGATACTTTTTTAAAATTTTTTTATTGTTATTATTGAATTATTATTTATTGTAAAAATGTATTACAATCAGAGGTTAATAATTATTAATAAATTAAAAGTTAAAATTTAAAAAAAATATAATAATAATAAAGGAGATGTTAAAAAAGTCCAAAATCCAAAAAAAATGGATTTTGGACTTTTTTTTAACTGCAGTAATGTAATAAGCCCTCATTGAGAGCTTTTCAACGATATATGATAGGTGGTACTTATTTTCATTGGTTCCAGAGTTATAGCCAAATTAAATTTTAATTAATCTAATAATTGGATCTTATACTGGTGGGAAGGCACATCGGTTCGAATCAGACTTCATCTCCTTTTTTTAATTTAAAAATATAGATTTATTAATTATTATCATCCGATTGAAAAAAAGACACGATAAATAATAATTTAATAAACAAAATAATAATCATAATAAGAAAAATGAAAAATATCACAAGTTATTAATGAAATACTGAACTTTTCATTTAAAAAAAATGTGATATGCAATTCAATAGGCGTATAAGGAAGTCATGTACCACACATTTCAGGAATGATCGAACTGAGACTGTGTATAAGACTGCACTTCATTTACACTCATACATATCACCCTCTGAAGTAATACCTGAACGGTAATTCCCGAAGGGCTAAACAGGAAAAAGAGAGAGAAAGTCATGTTGCGCCCACATCAGATTTTTTTTGGTAAAGGTAGAATTTTGAGCAATTTTTTTAAATGCTAAAATATGAGTTTACGCATGTACTCAACTTAATAGAAAGTGTTTGCAAAATTTTGAGAAAATTGATCCCAAAAACTATCTACCCCGCTCCCTAGAGATATTGATCCCAAAATTTTACCAACAAATTGCCCCGCATACACTACATCAAATTTTATAAAAATCGGTTTATCCAGTGAAAAGTTATTAAGCTTCAAAATGGGGTATAAAATACTCCATTTTTTATTTATTACCGTACTTTCTTTCTTGCAGCATAACTCTTCTTACGCTATGATGCCAGGAAAGGAAAAAAGAAATTACAAGATTTTTTTTTAATGGGAAGGAAAAAATACGTACGTAATATAAATCGTAAGAAATAATGAAAAATTTCATACCTTATTCTTGAAAAATAATTTTTTTTTTATTTTACTTGTTTTCAGCACAAAGTTTAAAATATTTCATAACAAAATTTCCAATAAAATCAATTCATATTCATTTTAATTACTTATCGCTTTTTTTTCATTTTTATAACTATTTTTCACCCATAACATTCTTATCGAATACAGCAATTACATAAAAATTATTTATACATTAATTGAACTTTAACATTATTGATAAGAATTAGTTTTTATTGAACGACTACCTCTTGTCGCAGAAAAGAATATACACACGAGTTGAGATTTATAAAAATAAAACCGCACAAAAAAAAAAATAACTTTCTATTTTTTATTTTCCATTTTAAAACATTCAATTTTCATCATATTAAAGAAGTTATCAAAATGAAAAAAAAAAACACCGGTTTTACTTCCTTGTTCGAAGTAAAGGAAGAAATGTGTGATCGCGAAAAATTTCGGTTTTCAGATCTCAACGGAAATATCCATTTTGACCATCCCTGAATCCATTTTAACTAGTTTCGGCGAGCCGTCTGGACGTACGTATTTATCTGACATAACTCAAAAACGATTAGCCCCGTAGGATGTTGAAATTTTGGATTTAGGACTGTTGTAACATCTAGTTGTGCACCTCCTCTTTTGATTACAATCGACTGGACAAAAAACATTCAAAAAAGCCCAAAATCCAACAAAAAAAAAAAAATGGATTTTGGAATTTTTACAAACTGTAGTAATAAAAGCCCTCATTTAGACCTTTTATCGATATATCATAAGTGGTACTTATTTTCATCGGTCCCAGAGTTATAGCCAAATAAAATTTTAAATAATGAAATATTTGGATCTTACAAGGGAAAGGCACATCGGTTCGAATCGGACTTCATCTCTTTTTTTTTATAATTTTTATTAATAATTATTAACTTCCGATTGTAAAAAATATTTTACAATAAATAATAATTCATTAATAACAAAAAAAAAAAATCAGGAGTTATAATGAAATAAAATTTACGTACTTTTCATTTTTTTAAAACTGTATATGTAATTTATTAGGCGTACAAGGAAGTCATATGGTGTCCACATCAGATTTTTGTTTTTAGTTTTCTGATGTGTATCATGACTTTGATCGCTTATTATTACTAAAAAAGCACAAGACCAATCACGTTTAAATTTTTAAAAAATCTAACCAATTTTATTAACTAATCACCTCTGATATTTGAGATCGATATCTTTAATCATTTTCGAATAGTAATTTGATTTGTAAAACCACATTATCTTTGGATAATTACGATGTAATAACACGTGACAAGCCTTCGTAACCATAATCATCGTTATTTTAAAGTGATGAATATGAAATTTTATATTACTAATCATAACACCTTTACGTGGCCACGAAAGTGTTACATGGTTTATTTTTTATTACACGTGATCTTTTTAAAATGTTTTTGCCAATTGAACTAAATAATGTTTATGAATTTAGCGTAATAACGACAAAACTTTTACAATGAAAAGCTTCAAAATCCTGAATATGTTTAGCCGTTTCATGAGTTGTGATTTTTTCACATACCTCTAACCCCATTGTTTTCCTTTTTTATCCCCAAAACACAAATATAATTTTAGATATATCGTTCGTATAAAGAAGTATAAATCGTTCGAACGAGTTAATCGTTCGTGCGCTTCATTCAAAATAAAAATGTGAGGACACACAGCAAACAAACCAACGCACCATGTTTTTTATTGAAGAGATACTAATCATAATGTCGTTACGTTTCCACAAAATCGGGTGATCGTAAAGTCGCGCAACCAAAATGACAACAATTTTTTTTTTAGATAGCCTTTTTATTAATTTACAAAATAATATTAATATTTACATAAGTATTTCTTACAAATTTATAAGTGGTGGAAATATCCACCATGATTTTCAATGCATGCATCAACGCGTTTTCTTACATTGTATGCGGCATTTTTCAGTATAGCAGCAGTGATATTTGATATACAGTCCTCAATATTTTGTTTAAGTTCATCAAGTGTATGCGGGTTGTTTGAGGACACATTATCTTTCAAAAAGCACCGCAAATAAAAATCGGGATGACTCAGATCCGGTGAACGAGGAAGCCATAGACCACGAAAAATTATTCGGTCATAAAAAAAAAATCGCGAAGAAATTGCATGCTACTGTTCGTTGTGTGAACTCAGTTGTTCTCTCTTGTTGTAGCCAGCAATCGCGTTGATCAGCATGAAGCGAAGCTATAAAGTGCATGATTATTTCTTGATACCGTTCAACTGTGATGGTCTCCAAAAAAAAGATAGGCCCGACAATTCTCCGACGAGATACACCGTACCCCATTTTTTTTGCAAATGTAATGGCTATTCATACAACACATAGGAGTTCTCTAAAGACCATATTGTGTAATTTTGACTGTTAACATATCCGCTAAGATGAAAACAAGCTTCATCGCTGAAAAAAACCTTGCCTAGAACAGATATGTCATTTCGAATGAAATTTCTAAACCACCGACAATACTGCATTCGTTTCTCCGTAACTTGTTCTTGGAACTGATGACTTACGTTAATCCGATACGGATGTAATTTTAGAACTTTGGTAGCCTTATGAACACTTCCGTAAGGTAGCCTAATCTGGTTAGAAAGTTTTCGAATAGACTTTTGGGAAACGAATAAAGGTGTTTCATTTATCTTCAGCAGACTGTCGTCAGATAAAACTCTCAGAGACCGGTACGCTTACGATCATACACACTACCCGTATCCCGAAAACGATTAAATAAACGACATATAGCGGATTTGTTTGGCACATTACATTAGCATATGGAAAACCATTTAAAAAATCTTGTTGACACTTCGTGTACGATTTCGATTCGCAAAAACGGACAATAAAGAAGCATAAGTCTGGCGTTGATGACATTGCTGCTCGGACTAAAGATTGCTGCTTGGTGCCACGCCCACTGTTGCCCGGAGGCGTGATCTAGCAGTGCTACCATACACTATTCTGTCACACAAAAAATTACCCTAATTAAAATATTTTTTTACAAATTTAACTGTCATTCCTACAAAGCAGAAAAATTTGCAGGACTTTACGATCACCTGCATACAAAGCCGAAAGTTTGTCTGTTTGGCTTTTTGTTCTTGCATTACGCGAGAACTAAACAACCGATTGTTTGCAAATTTACAGGATACATTCGAGTTACCTCCGGGATGTTTTAAAACAATATATCTAGGCCCTAGCAACCCCGACTGCTTGATCATTAAAGTTTGAAATTTTTGCTTAAATATTTCTATACAAGGGGCATTTATGCAATTAAGTTTTAAACTCAATAAGACAAGGAGAACAATATTTACCGCAATTAAAAAAAAAAAATTGTAACTTTTCGTGGGGGACATTGTAAGGATTTGAAATTTAGTATAGTAACAGAAGTATTACGTGAATCGTTTAAAATAATTAAATTATAATTCAACCGGACTTAAGGATAGGGATATAATTTATCCTAATTTTGTAGGAGTTTCGGTTATATATTTTCAAAACAGATTATTAAAAACCATATTAAACTTGAAAAAATCTACGTAAGTAGATTGCACGAATTTTGTTAAATTTCGGCCCTAATCTGACCAGGAGCCCAAAATAATTATTTTTTAAAATTTATCTTAATATTTTTTCTAAACCGATTTAACCATTACGCACCAAATTAGGCCTAAGTATTTCTGTACGTGAGATTTTAATTATATTAAGTTTTAAGCCCCAACAGATAAGTGGGTAAATCTGTACCCGGTTATACATGTTATTAATTTTCCTCTGATACAATTTAACAAATTCATATTATTAGTATACATGAAACAATTGAAATATTTCCTCATAAGATAATCATACAACGGTATATTAATTTTAAAGATTCTCGTGTTCCATTAAACAGAACCCAGATTTAAAAAAAAAATCTTTTTAAATTGCGTATTTCACTAAAACTAATATTACTTCTGGGAATTATAGAAGTCTACCGTTCAAAGGGGATTCAAACAGGACCGAGATTTTTTTGATTTCTGGTAAATAGTATTTACAAAACTATATGACGTATTTTCAATAATAATCTGACAAGAAAAAAATTATGCAACCTTTTGCCGACTTTTTTAGATATTTTTTTGTTAAGAAAATATTTGAGACTTCTAATCGAGGGGAAAATTAGAAGTTAAGTTCGTTACTTAGGAATATCTCGTACGTTGCATGTTCTAGTCGATCAGAACATGTTCCGAGTCAAGCTTTATATAGTTCAACTTTTATATAAAACTATATATTAAATTATAAAATGTAATTTCACTACAAAAAATATTATTAAACTATTAGCTATATTAAATTAAAAGTTTTTTGTTATATTAAACTAGTTTAGTTTAAAATAATTCACGTATAATCTTAAATTTATATTTTATATTTATAAATTTATGAAAACCTTGTTTAATTAGTAAATTATGTGAACCGTTAGGAATTTCTTGTTTAAAAAAATTGTCTTACATTCAATGTCGGTCGTTAGATCAATACGTATCGTTTGATAAAAATTATTTTATAACAATTAGAGCCTTCGTTCTCGAATTACAATGGAAAAACACGCAAAAATAAACACCATACGGAGAGTTTTCTGGAATAGTCGAATAAAAAAAAATTAAAATGAAATTTAATGTCGTATTAATGTACATTTTGTCATCGTATACGTGTTTAAAAATGTATAATTTACATGATGATGTTATTAAATTCGCCGGAAGCATTGCATTTGTAACGATAAAGACCCAGTAATATAACTTCCTAAAAATATGTAATAATTTTTATAAACATAATATTATAAATAAATACACAGTACAAAAGATCAAATGTCAAGGATAACAAATAAAATTATTATTTAATTTTTTTTGTTTATAACTAATTAATTACTACGGATAAACGGAAATAATATTAAAAAAGAGCAATTTTATTTTTAATATATAATTACATAATACGATAATAATTAAAGTTATTATATTTATTTCTCATCGTTCTTGAAACTTATTTCAATTTATTTTACTTATTTTTGCAATTTTTTTTACACAAAGTGTATGTAATATGAGAAGGATAACAAAATACACTATTTATATAATATGAATAACAGGAAACCCGTAATTTTGGCCATCATATCAGTTTCCCATAAAATTAACGTTAATTTTTAATATAATTTAAAGTAAATAATAAATTATAAACAAAACAAAACCTTAAAATAATGTTTATTTATTATAATGCGAACGCGCGAGCGCGCGCACACACACACACAGAGAGAGAGAGAGAGAGAGAGAGAGAGTTAGAGAGAGTGGTGATAGGAGGGGAGAGAATAACCTGAAATATAGTATCATTAGCAACAACCACCTAAATAAATTTTATGATTTGTGTTATTATACAGTTAGAGGAGGACTTAATTCCTCTAAACTTCTTTAAACGCTAGTGAAAGTTTTTACTACATAGTTCAAACTTCTGAATGTGATCAAAATTTCAAATTTAACCAGAATTGACAAAGTTTTATCATAAAAAAACACTAAATCTTCTTTTCCTAATAACTAGACAATGCCAACAAAAAACAAATATTTTTTTTTTAAAAAACTTCAAACTTAAGATTTTTCAAAAAAATTAATTTTGGCACTAAAAATATTATTTTCGCTTATTTTATTGTATTATAGGCATAAAAAAATTTGAAATAAGCAAAAATGCAAAAAAATAAAAATCGAATTTTTAAAAAATACAAGGTACCAGGTGCCCTTAAGAACCTCGTACGCGTTTTCAAGCGGAAAATTCTGGTAGAAAAAAAATCTTTGTTGCAGTTTATATTTAACCTGATTAATAAAGAATCGATGCTAAAACCGAAAATGCTGGACCAACCTCAATAAAAATACTTGATCTCTTGTGGAATGGTAGGATGGATGGACGCACATTTCTTAGAGACGGCTTTGACCTATCTTCTGGATAGGATTATATTTTCCAAATTACGGTTAATTCGAAGTTGGTTCCTTATCAACCACTTCATTTTCTTACCCTTGAAAACACCTTCATTTTTGGTTCAGTGGATGTTGATGGTACTCTGATAAAATTTCATTAAGCCAGAGTATACTTGATGGAATCTGGTGTAGAAGTCTACCTGTGGAGCAACTGAGGATATTACAACAAAATCCTAAACTGCTAAAGTACTCTTTAATAAAGCCCCGTGGTGGGGGGGGGGGGGCATAACTTAATGAACACAATAATCCTATATTTTGATTTCCAAATTTTCATGAAGTTATTTATAAACTGTCGACTTTAAAAAAAACATTTTTAAATGGGAAAATGAAGGTAAGTAATAAAGATTATGAAGAGAAAATAGAAAACAAGATTAAATTTTAAAAGTTATGAGGAAATAAAAGTAACAGAGAGATAATTAATGCTAGGTGGACCACCAGGTTGGTCTAGTGGTGAACGCGTCTTCGAAAATCATCTGATTTCGAAGTCGAGAGTTCCAACGTTCAAATCCTAGTAAAGACCGTTACTTTTATACGGATTTGAATACTAGATCGCGGATAACGGTGTTCTTTGGCGATTGGGTTTCACAATTAACAACAGATCTCAAAAATGGTCGACCTGAGACTGTGCAAGATTACACTTCATTTACATTTATACATATCATCTTCATTTATCCTCTGAAGTAATACCTGACGGTGATTCCCAGATGATAAACAGGAAAAAAAAAAGAAGGTGGAAGATATGAAAAGAATTATGGGATTTGTTCGTTAGCAAAAAAAATATTTTTAATTTAGAAACTGAACTATATATATATATATATATATATAAAACAATAATGTAATATTTATTAGTATTTGGAGCTAAAAACATATTGGACAGAACTGACATGAACTGAGATTGCAAATATGATTAGATTTACCATTAAAAGAGAATTATAAATTACGCATAAAAATATTCTACGAAGGGGAATGAATGGCAATTAAGGAAAATGTAAAATTTCAATGGTAGATAAAGGGATAGGGTCTTGTTGCTAAAAGAAAGAAAATAGAGATTATGAAGAGAATATGAAAGATAAAAAAATAAAACTGAAGCTGATATGAGAATAATTTTTACAGTTGCTATAAAAAAGACTCTAGGAAGAGGACGCAAAGAATGAAGGAAATTTGAAGCCTTCCTTGAACTGGGATCGATTGGTAAAGATGAAAGTGTTCGATTTTACGCAACCACATTTAGTGTTTGTTTGTTGTTTTGTTTATTTATTTATTACTGTTGAAGATATTTAAATAAATTGAATAAACTTCTGACCGGTATTTCCAAATCAGAGGAATCGATTTAAACTAAAATTAATAGATTAATATACAAGAATCCGGTTTAAAAAAACAGAAAATGTATTTAATCTGCGAAAAAATTAGTAAATTTAAAAAGATATATATATATATATATATATATTATTTACAAACGAAACATTATGATAGATCAACTTATCTTCGGAATTTATACAAGATAATAAATGAAACAAACACCTTATTGCTCATTTTTCATTATTTCCTAATATTTCAGATTCTTTCGTAACATGGAAATAAACAAACAAATAAAAAAGCTGACAACAAAGTTGTAATACTTTCCTGGCGTTGGTTATTTATTAATATATAATGGAGAAAAACAATGATAATTAGAAAAAATTACCTAAGATTTCTTTTTTTTGGATGGGGTAATTTATCTTAAGTGAGTGGTATATACGTACGAACATTATCCCTCACTTTTTTCTTTTTTTTGACATCCCTGTGTCATGAAACGTCGAGAAATGAAAAAAAAAATCATAACCTTTTCTTGACTGATTATCATACTTTCCTTTTTATAGCATAGCTCTAAAACTATAATGCCAGAAAAGTAAAAATGTTGTGGATATTTTTATTACACGTTTTTGACGAAAGAAATCTATAATTTACGAAAATATATATAAAAAATAAGGTATGCGAGATGATTATTGAAACCAAAAAATAAACGCCCAAAAAAAATTTAGAAAAAGAAATCTAAAATACAAATGCACCGTAATAAAATTTATATTTCAGTACACTAACTAAGTGGCTGATGGTTTTTTCCTTTGGTTTTATACACACCCCTTCCGGGGCTGAAGGTCTGTTCACTTTGTCAACCGAACTGTCGGCTGGCTTTGGCGAGACGGGAGAGCGGGTTTATTGTACTATTTAATCAGATGACGTCATCCGATTACTAACACGACACATTTGTATATAAAATGTAAACACAACGTACTTATAAAATATAATGACTAGTACACTAGACACGAAAATTTGCGAGGGGGCAGTCACGTATTGTAGCTACATAAAAATGCCCGACTACGGAAGACTTAGTCAACGACATACTACTACATTGGAGAAAAAATATGTGGAACATTAAAGTATATAAGTAGGGAAGAAAAGAAGTATGTAAAAAAAATATTCTACTTTCTTTTTGTAAAATTATAAAATACAGAAATCATGGGGACCATATTTCCCCCCACCTCTGCACCGATTGTAACCGAAATTAAACGGCATCAATGATTTGTATACAGAAATCATCGTATTAAATTTAATAAAAATCGGTTAATCTAGCCTGATGATAACAACTAAAACGATAACTGATGGAAAAAAGAAAAGAAAAATTAGTAATATTATCTTCTACCCTTGAATGAAAATATCCATATAGATAACAAAAAAGTGACATTTTAATGTAATGGAATCAGTTAATTAGTATAAGAATGTATGTAACTTCAGTTCACAAACGACAAAAAGATAAAAAAATGTTTGCTCCCTCCATTTTATGGAGTGTTTGAATAAGACGAAACATCATCAGAAAGTACCTTAGATATCTAAGAGATTTGACAAAATCTTGCAAGAAGTTCTGCGCAAGAAGATTGAATTTTCATTATTTTATTTTGTTTCCTTTTAGAAAAAATATCAACTCATTTAACCCATAATTTTATTTAAAAAAAACCTTTAATACATAAACAATAATTACATGTCAAAAACGCATTAACAAATAAAAAAAAAAACGTTCTAAATAAAAATCTCATTACTTAAAAAAATACTTTATATTTAATTCATGTCTTAATCTCAAATCGGTAAAAACACCTTTGATCCAAAAAAAAATAGCTACATATAAAAAACGCGCTACAATAAAAAATATAAAATAATAATAATATTGCTAACAACAGACACTGTAGATAAAAGAAACCTCAACATTCCACGATCCAACCTGCATCATAATAACGAATCACGCTTTTCATTTACCCCGCTCAAATGTTTTCGACATTAAATTGAGCGTAACTCAAGAACGACTGAATAAATCTTAATCAAATCTTCACATGCACAACGTCAGATACACTACTACTACAGTAAATCTAAATTTCAGTGAAATTGATCGAGTAGTTTTAGGGATTTTCGAGCCACAAAATATTATACATAGGCTTAGAAATATAAATGGAACCCCCAATTTAAGTGAATGGTATTTTCGTATTCCTCACCGAAAGTAATACCGTGCTTTTTTTGAAAAGTTGGTAACGAAAAGTCTGCGCAGTTCTTGCACAAATTTTTTTTTTAGTTTACAGTTGGTTTTTTATTATATAAATATACATGAAAATAATTTATTTTACTGATTTGCTAAGTACAGATTTTTGTTTTTGTTTATTTAACTTTTTAAATGTACTTTATTTTTGTTAATTACTAGCAGATCCGGTAATGCTTCGCTATTGCTAGATTTGAGTATATATTTATAGATTAAATGAACACAATTAAAATTTAATAAAACATTAACAAAATGAACATTACGGAACTTCACAAAATTTAATCTTTCCGTTTTTCCCTTTCTTTTTCTCCTTTTCCCCATTTTGATTTTTACCATATTCCCTTTCACTTTCCCCGTCTCCTCCCCCTTTCCATTTCCGTCCCCCATTTCACTTTTCCTTTTCCCCTTCCTCTTTCACTCTTTCCCCACTCCATTTCCTTTTCCCAGTTTTTCCCTTTTTTCTTTTTTCAATTTTCCCCTTCATCCCTTTTACCTTTTTGATTTTTCCCTTATTTCCCTTTTCCGTTTTTTCTCTTTCTGCCTTTCTCCCTGGACGTAAATCTGTCCAGTAGTTTTTTTAGTCTATGGCGAACACATATATCGGAAACATTGAAATGGAATCGTAAAATATTTAGTATAGCGTTTGTTGATTTTACGTCCAACACATAGCGCTCTTTTTAAAAAAAAGCACGTTTTTACCTGTTACAGGTGTGAAATCTTAGATATATAAATAGTAGGTATATAAAAACACGCGCGTATTCGAATGCAACGCTGTGTTAAAATTTTAAAGCAATCGGTGAAGAACTTTCGAAGATTTACGATTTTGAACAAACGAACATTTACATTTTTTATATTTTTATTTATATAGCTTCTTTATGCACTGATGATTGTTTAAATATCGAAATGCGATGAATTTTTCTTTTAAATGACAACCTTTATATATAATTTGTTTGTTTGCACGCTAGAACATAACTAAAGAAAATTAACATATTTGACTATTCCACAACCATACTGAAAAGCAAAAAACAAATGTTTTTTTTAAATGTAATAAATTACACGGTCGTAGTTCTTCTTTTTTGTAATTATTAAAAACGAACTTCATTAATAATACAAACAACAACGTTAACAATAAAATTTTCCGGGTTTTATAGAAAGATTTATATGCAAACATTTAACAGAGCGTGAAGTACGATTCCTAACAAGAGAATATTATTAGTGTTTCAGGGTAGAATTTTCTATGATAATTATGTGCTGGTCTAAAACAACAATAATAATACTAATGAAAAAAGGTCTTAAATAACTTACTGTATATATATATAAGTACAATATAGACTTAATAGTCATTAAGGATAGATTACAAAGAACCCTGTTGAACTCAAGCGAGTACAGATATAGATTTTCCTAAATTTAACTTTTAAGACATCCAGTTCAAAAGAAGATTAGTGAGCAAACGAGTGAGTGCATCGGTTATATTGATGACGGAATATATATATTTTTTTATGCAAGCGCATGCGCGCCTGTAAGCTAGTATATATGTACCGGTATATGTTTATGAACGGTATAACTTAACATTTTAAATTCATCAGTTTCTGTTTTATGTTTTTAAAGTACTACTAAAACAGCGCTACTGGTAATCGAGTCACCACTAAAAATAGTTTTTCCACTCTGCTCTCTAGTTTAGCCTAATTCTAACTAACCCCGTATTATAACACACAAAGTAGCCAACGTTTGACTCATTTTAGTTTTTAGCTGCAAAATTTATATTTGAAGTTCAACGAACCGTATTTCAAAAACGGTTCGATTAAACTTAATAAATAAATAATTAATCGGATTAAAAGGAAGAGTAATATTTTACTAAATAATTGTTAACCCAAACATTCCTTTTAATTTTTAAATAACAGGAAACGAACGTTCACGTAACTCTCTTCCTGCCAACACATTTCATGTACGGATGGAATTTGCTTAACACAATGTCATTCTCTACACAACATATGTAAATGTTATCTCTAACAAACTCACTGACGCGTCTGACACGAGATCAGAAGTGACTGATTTATGAATTCGGTGTTTATTTTATCTTGCTTATTTATTTACTATATTGACTGTTTGAGAATTTTCTTTTTCAACCGAATAACTTGATTGTTTTGAGATTCCTAATTCTTTTCTTCATTTATATTGTTTTTACATATTTCAAACAATAATATTATGTTTATCAAACATATTACTATAGTTAAAACGAAGCTTCACATTCCATTCCACTTTTAACATTATTAACTTTCTAGCTTGGTATGATTGGCCGAGTATCATAATAATACAGTCAATTTGTATTTTTATTTGAAAATTCTTACCTACCGATTGATGTTTTTTCCATATGTTAGGGGTGATGAGGGAAGCTTAACTCCAGATTTTTAACATCCTCCTCCCATAGATTTTTGGAAAACTCAAAAAGTTTTTTAAATGCGTTTTTCTCTGAATCTATTCTTTTTAGAGAAACGTTTTTCAAACAAAAAATGTAGAGGACATTCTTCTCTACAATTAATGTCTTTGAAGTTATGCCGTATAATTTGAAATTGAAATACTAGGTGGCGCTGAAGTTGTAAAAAACGTATTTTTTCGGGTTTTTCACCGGAAAGAATTGTTTTTCGTCTGTATTGCATTTGGAAAAGTTGTTAATCACAAAAAAACAGACAACTTCTATTTAAACAATTTTCTTGTACGACTTACCGTTTTGGAGCTGTAGCTTGTGAAAGTGTGAAAATGTTGTGAATTGGGCACGTGTTCGAAACCGGTCTAATCGTTTACAACGTTTTTTACAACTTCAGCGCCACCTAGTATTTCAATTTCAAATTATACGGCATAACTTCAAAGATATTAATTGTAGAGGAGAATGTCCTCTACATTTTTTTGTTTGAAAAACTATTTCTAAAATGCATAGATTCAGATAAAAACGCATTTCAAAAACTTTTTGAGTATTTCGAGTTTTTCAAAAATCTATGGGAGGAGGGATGTTAAAAATCTGGAGTTAAGCTTCCCTCATCACCCCTAACACATGGATAAAAGATCAATCGGTAGGTAAGGATTTTCAAATACAGCCTATTTTGATGACAAATTGCCTGCACTATAATATATATATATATATATATATATATATATATATATAGTTTATTAATCCAATATATATATATATGTACACATTAGCAGAACCGGCAACGCTATTGCTAGATTTGAGTATATATATAGATTAAATGAACACAATTGAAAGTTGATAAAACACTAACAAAATGAACATTACAGAGCTTCACAAAATTTAACCTTTCCCTTTTACCCTTTTCTTTTCTTCCTTTCCCCATTTCCCGCTTTCCCTTTTCTATTTTTCCCTCTCCCCTTTTATTTTTTCTCATTTCCCCTTTCCATTTCCTCTTAACGTTTTTCCTTTTTTTTCATTTTCCCCTTCTTCTCTTTTATCTTTTTCAATTTTTCCTTTCTCCCTTTTCCCCGCGCGTAAATCGGTCCAGTAGTTTTTTAGCCTATAACGGACACACATATCGGAAAAATTGAAATGGAATCGTAAAATATTTAGTATAGCACATTTTGCTTTTACGTCTAACAAAATAGCGCTGTTTTTCAAGAAAAGCATGTTTTTACCTGTGTCAGGTGTGACATCTTAGGTATATAAATAGTAGGTATATAAAAATATGCGCGTATTCGAATACAACGTTGCGTGAAAATTCCAAATCAATTGGTGAAGAACTTAAGAGATTTTAGATTTTGAAAAAAACGAAATTTACATTTAATTTATTCGATTTACCTAGTGATAAATAAAGTTAACATTATATTTTTATGAAATATATAAATTTCCTGCTCGGAACAAATCCTTATTAAACTAATTACAAAAACCGATTTATAAATTTGAGAAAGAATGAGAAATCTGTTAACGCACTTTTTTCTTTACAACTTTTTTTTCCTTTTTAGCCTGCGGGTATCACCATCAGGTATTACTTCAGAGGATGAATGAGAATATGTATGAGTGCAAGTAAAATGTAGTCTTGTACATTATCAGGTCGACCGTTTCTGAGATGTGTGGTTAATTGAAACCAAACCACCAAAGAACACCGGTATCCACGATCTACTATTCATATATGTATAAAGTAACTGCCTTTACTAGGATCTGAACGTTGTAACTCTCGACTTGGAAATCAACTGATTTGCGAAGACGCGTTCACCACTAAACCAACCCGGTGGGTTTTTTTCTTTACAACTACCTTTATATAACATAACAGAAAAATCCCGTTAATTGATGCTCGTAAAAAAACATTTACAACTAGAATTAAATGCGATTTATTTTTAAAAGCTACTCCTTAACTTAAACTCTATTTTCCGTGTTTTTTTTTTCATAAATATCGGTAGCAGATTTATGTTTTATCTTCGAATTTCAACTCAAAACTGAAGTATTGCCAATAAATCTTCATTAAAACCAGTATCGTAAATATTTATAGTTATTAACGACAATATGTATTGCTTCAGTGAATCTAGCTAAAAATTATGATATTCAGCAACATAGAGTAAAAATAAGAATAGAAAGAACAATACATCCAAATGATAAGTCAGCTTAACATAAAATTTTATTTCTTCCCTACATTAGAATTTGACAGTATGATGCACTCATATCGAGAAATAGATCGTTTCTAGATATAAGTATGTCGACAGTACTATGGTTCAAATCCTAATAAAGGATACTTGTACTCCGTAATTTTATACGGATTTGAATACTAGATCGTGGATACCGGTATTCTTTGGTGGTTGAGTTTCAATTAACCATACATCTCAGGAATGGTCGAACTGAGACTGTACAAGACTACACTTCATACAGTACATATCATCCTCATTCATCCTTTGAAGTATTACAGGATGGCGCACGAAATAATCCAACATTTATTTTGACAATAATTGTTTAGATTAATAATTATTAATGCGTTTTATATTGGCAGCAGTGAAAGCAGTTCATGAATATTATTTTCTCTCTTTCCGAGTGTGCTGTTTCTGTATCATTCCAAAATGGCTGACAAAGGAAGACTGACTGTTGAACAACGCTAAAGACTGTTGTTTTTTAATGAAACTAAAAGCGTGGTGCTTACACAAAGAAGGTTTCATACACATTTTCAAACTCGGTGGTCGCCCTCATTTAAAAAAAATACGTAGACTTTGCGAAAAATTTAATAGTGATGGTTCAGTATTTGAGAGTAAGCGCGTACGGCCTGCCGATGTTGGTTCTCCACAGAATGTCGAAGCTGTCAAAGCAGCGTTGCCGGGAAAATCAACAAGAAAGCAGCAGCTCAACTTGGGATTTCTGGGCGATCGGGGCAGCGAATTTAAAAAACCGATTTGCATTTGTATCCGTACAAAATAACAGTGTTGCCTAACGGTTGACAACAAATATCAAAAAATGGCATTCGCTGAACGGGCTGTGAACCAACACGTATTGTTGAACAACATTTGGTTTTCAAATGAGGCACATTTTCACGTTGTTAATAAACAAAATGTTCGTTTTTGGGCTTCCAAAAATCCACACGCGCTGCATGAAAAGGTGCATCTCACTTCAAGAATTACGGTACGGGCCGCTATCTCAAGTCACGGTGTAATAGGGCCATTACTTTTGAAACAGATAGTTAACAGTGAACGTTATCTAAACATGCTGTGTAATAATTTTCTTCCTCGGCTTCATGCAAAAGCATTTCAATTAGGAAATGAGTGGTTCATGCAGGATGGGGGCCAGACCACACACAGCTGATGTTTTAGACTTTCTGCATGAGACTTTTAACGCAAATGTCATTTGAAACTGATTTTCTAATCGTTTTGCGTGTGGACAGAACTGGCCCCCGAACAGTCCTGATTTTAAACGTGTGATTGATTATTTTTTTTGGAGATTTCTAAAGGAGAAGATTTTCCCTAAACATCCTTGGAACAGTGATGGAACTGCGAGTGCTGATAGTTGAGGCGTGCAACGAAATAACCGAGGATATATGTCGTCGAGTTATTAACAACACAGGAGTTCGTGTTGAAGAAGTTGCTAGACGTGATGTTAGTCACATTGAATGTGTAATAAGCAGAACATAATCTCCAGGTGTATAGTAAACACGTTGTATTTTACCTTTCTGTATTGAGATTCAAATAAATATCTTTTATCAAAACCAAATGTTGGATCATTTTGTGCGCCACCCGGGTAAATAGATCTTTCTTTAAACGCCACTTCCTATCTCAACCCTATTTTCCCTGAGTATTTTTTCATAGATAATGATAACATAACTTTACGCCAACAAGATATCTTCGAATTTCAGCTCAAAATGTTTGAATGTACGACCAATAAATATTTATTGCGTGCATTAAATGCGGTATTGTAAATATTACATTATCGGCAATATGTATTGATTGTGTGAATCTAGCTTAAATCATGAAAATTCAATAACATAGATTATTAAAAAAACAGAAATAAGAATACATCCAAATTATAAGTCAGCTAAAAAATTATGTTTTTAAGCCAGAAGATAAAAGTTAACATATTAAAATGTAATAATGACTAAAATTCTGACATCACTACAATTATCTAGCACATACGCATAACATAAACACAAACAAAACCACTGCCAACTTTACTCAACAGAACTCGGAGAAAAAAAACAAAAAACAAATGACATTGTCAATTCTGTATGTGATTTCAACATGCATTAAAATTAAAAATAGATAATGGGATTTTTAAACGATAGCGTCAAATTGAAATTGTGGAAACACTAATAACGCATATCCCGTCAGTTGACTGACACACACACAAACACACACATGCATGCTATATGTCAGTATAATACATGCCACTGACAGCCTTGAAATTATATGGATTCTATATATAGATATGACTGAATAATACACAAAAAAAAAAACTAGGTGTGTGTATGCGATTATGCGTGCGGGTTTTATGTACTTTATCTCACACTACTTGCACGTGCATACACAAAACACACACACACACACAAAAATAATAATTAGGTATGCTTATATATAAATTGCATACATTTAACCGAACAAAAAAAAATATTATCTCGTTAATTCATAAAATGAAAATAAGCACTGCCTTGTCTCGAAAGTATTATTTAATTTTACATACAAAAAAAAATCTTTAAGATAAAAGGTAATATAGAGATCATAAGAAGTCTAGGGTTAACATAAGTCAGTCTGACTGGCTGATTACACCATACGGATAAAATACAGGATTAACGCCAAGTTTTACACACAAATATAGACCTGACAGACTGAATGTATAAATTTAATACATATGCTTTTATACTAAAATATATATATATATGTAGTCAGAATGAGAAGCAGTGATGGGGAGAAGAAAATAGGTATGAGTGGGTGATGAAGAGAGTGTATTACGGAATAGTTTGGCAACGAATGTAATCTTCTAGGATGTAATAAATAATCTACCAACATCAACAGTTAAAGAGGTTTTACTATACTCAGTAGCAGTTTTTTCATACAATTCTTCATCTTTTAACACACTGATTCAGAAGATCAAGTTACAAAAAAAAAAAGCCAAGAAATAACATTCACTAAGTTACACTGATATCCGCATACATTTCAATTTTTTCCTCGAGATTTATAGGAATTTAGAAAGAAAATGAGATAACATTAATAAACTGAAATACTTACTTTACTTTTATTCTATAAACTGTGTTAAAAATACACATTCTGTAACGTAATTATTGTTTATTTGTTGATAAAATTTATTAACAAATAATATTTATTTTTGTGGTGGAGTAGTAGCGTCTCGGCCTTTCATCCGAAGTTCCTGGGTTCGAATCCCGGTCAGACATGGCAATTTTCATACACTGCAAATTCCGTTTTCATATCCCACGCACAAACTTCAAACTTATGTGGTGATATAATCAAGCCAAAATAAAATATATATTTTATTTCTTCTTTTTTTATTTTAATTATCTTTTTCTATACATTTTTTTTTTTGGCTTGATGATTTCGGCACATAAGCTTGAAGCTTGGGCGTGAGGTATGGAAATGAAATTTTGTAGCGTATGAAAAAAATGTCGTGTCTGACCGGGATTCGAACCTAGACCTCCATATTAAAGACCGAAACACTACCACTTCGCCGCGGCGATCGGCATTATTACATCAACATCTACTGAAAATAGTTATTTAACAATCAAAAAGCCCAATAATAAATTTAATTTGTAAAATATAATTTACAAAAAAATATTTTTTTTTTCTTTTCCATCTTTTCAATTTATATTAACAACAGTTTATAAGATTGTTCTTCACTTCAATTACAAGAAAGTTAAAAAAAAAAAAAATTTTGCTTATTACTTTTAAAGGCCAGTCCAATATAAATATATTTTGTTTTCGATTATTTAATACACTTTGTGATAAAAAAATAGCGTTGAATGTCTCATAACCGTTATCTTTTAGCACATTTATAACATTCATTCGATAATAAATCTACGTAAATCAAATAAACTTAAGCAAATAAATAAATAAAATTGAATTTAAAAAACCACACAAAAATAAAACTTTTTACTTTCCCGTCTAGCACTACAGAAGAACTTTAGTTCTATAGTTCTAGAAGGGAAAGTATTGTATTCGATGCAATCTAGAAATATGCGGTTTTCACCGGATCTTGGCGTACGTTTTGACATCTAAGGAACCAAAAAACCAAAAAACGCGGATGGAAAATTTCCATATGTTAATGTTCGTATCTACGTGTGTTCGGTAATGGTCTCTAAATTACCTTATATCTCCAGAACTACTGAACCGATTTTAAGTGAATTAAGTGAAGTAAACTTAGTCAGATTATTTCTAGATATGAGGCATTAATTCCAATAAATGTTCAACTTAAAAGCTCGTAGGGGGTGAGGCTGTAGAGCAAGGTCACCCTTGCTCTACCTCGAGATTTCGCCTAATTAAGGTCATATTTTCTTAGGCATATTTTTTAACGATTAAATATAACAATATTTGTAAAAAAAAAAATTCTTAAAAATCGCACCCCCACCCCAAAAAATGCTGTTGTAGTCGCCTGCTATGTTTTGACATCAAAGGTGAGCAAATGAATAGTATTTTTTTTAAGTATAAAAAAGTAACTCGTTCTGACTGAGTCTCGAACTCGATCGCCTGGTTGATTCGGTATCTGATACGTTAAACCTCGCTGCTACACCAGTCTGCCAACCGTATAAGCGAAATGTGTTCTATGTAAGTCGTGAAATTACATTAGTTTAGATAGAGCCGACCGTCGCCGCTAGTAACCGCCACACCCGCGCAAATTAAATACGGTATGCGCGTGCGCTTTAGTTAGATTCATAAAATTAAATTAACGAAAAAATATTATATTTAAATAAAATGATAAATACTTTAAATTAAGTTGTGTATGTAAGCCGTGCATCAGAAACAACGCACAGTTGAAGAACTTTCCCGTAACTCGGTTTTAATTGCATGACGGGAAAGTCCTACAACTGAGTTGTCAGCTTTTTTAATTATTTTTTTATTTTTTGACTTTTCAAATTGGTTGGAAATTAAACGCAAGCAACCAACTTGCAGATCCTTAGACCTAATCTGTCGTACTTATAATTTGTCATTGATTTTTAATACTCAAAATTTTAAGAATGGCTTACGTTTATTATTTATTTACTTTTTAGAATTTATTGGAATAATCTTTTTTTCAGTCTATTTCATAATACATTGCCTCATTTATAATTAAATATTGATAAGCTTACAAAAAAATTATGAAAAACCTTTCGAACCGTATATTCAACCTATTTTCAAACCGTATAAATAATGCAGTATTCAATTTATTTTTTTTTTTTTTTAATAAATTTCCGTTCTTGGTAACTGAAAAAACTTATTAAGTTCTATCAGAAAGTTCCTCTCCAACTAATCCCAAAAATCCGCCTTATAAAACAAACAAAAATGATAGGTTTTTGGAAGAAAAAAATGAAAAATTAATTATCTTATAGCTTCAGAAAATTGTACACGTTATTTACTATAACCAGTAACTTTAGGGATCGGTAATTGTATTTATTCTAATACTTGAGAAAATAGAATTTTACATACTCTAAAAGAAAAATAATCATAGTTAAAGAAAAAATTACATACCAATATTTCGCTAATAATATCCAACCAAATTATATTAATTTGTACAAGTTGTCAGGTACAGCACTTACCTATAACATATAAAAAAATTACCCGGTAAAAATTGTTTATAGCACGTAAACGATTATAATTATAATATAAACAATTTAAATTATATAATTAATCATCTACTTTATAATCCAAAGTTTTCAAATTAAAAAATTACAATATCTAATTGTTTTCTTTAATAATTTTAAAAATAACTAAAAAATAATAAATTAATTAAAAATGTTATACTACAAAAGCTATTTGTCGCTCTTATATAAATTAAGAATCGAACACAAAGTAAAACAAATATAGCCAAACTATAAAAAAAAAGACTGAAAAATGCTACATATTCAAAAAAAAAAGGAAACTAATAAATTAATAGTTATAGGGCTCCATCCCCTGGACCCCATGGACCCCCCTGACTCAGGTGAACCTCTCAGCCACCCAGAGGTTCCCCGAGGCCTACCTCAAGACCGCATAGCTTGCTTTGTTCGCCCTTTTCACAGAGCTCGCATTCCCGTCTAGCCAGAGCGCTCCACCTCCTGGATCTCCGCAGTGTTCGTTACCGTCATGGTTATGAAAATAATATTGATAAATAATGATTACAATATTCAAGGAAAGAGAAACTAAATTACAAAAGATAGAATAGTGATAAGTCTTTGACGACAAAAAATCCATAACTTATTTCTGTTGCCATGGTGACAGAAATATGAAGTAAAAGGATTAATCTTTTTTTTTATTTAAGAATATCTTTAATTCACAATTTTGTCCCCAAGGGGGCTACTGCCTGTCTATAGCTTAAAACCTACCCTGTGATAACACAAATGTATCTTGCAAGTTTGAAAGCAATCGGTCGGTTAGTTCTCGCATGTAACGAGTTTCGGAATAATTGAGATCTAGTGGATCAAGAGTGTACCTGATGCATGCTACAGTTAGCCTTGAACCTATTAACACATTCTCTCTTTTTTTAATAATTAAAATCCGACGAACATTTGCGAATCTATCATGTTAGTATATATTATACGAGCATTCCAACCAACTTACCGAAGTGTTTTCATGGCCGAAAACAACTTGGGTCTGAATGATATGCTCATACTAACTACAACAAAAGAATGATCAATCCCAAAAACCCTTAGATCTCAACTCTGTTTAACAATAATAATTTAGATATAAGTTTTAACAGAAATTATAAGGATATTAATTGATAATTATTTTTTTTAATAACAAAAATTAAAATATTTAATTTTCCGCAATTTTAATAAATATAAATTACACAACCAAGAAATTTTTTATTTAGCAACTCATTATATTAGTTTCAATTATACTTTATTACTTCCTTCTTCGAAGTAAAGGAAGTATTGTGATAGCGAAAAATGTCGGTCTTCAGATTTCAACGGAAATATCCATTTTTACCATCCCTGAATCCATTTTCACTCGTTTCGGTGTGACGTCTGTTCGTACGTATGTATGTATGTGCGTTTGTATCTCACATAACTCAAAAACGATTAGCCGAAGGATGTTAACAATTTGAATTTAGAACTGTTGTAACATCTAGGTGTGCACCTCCCTTTTTGATTGCAATTGAAATTAAAATTTTAATTAATGAAGTATTTGGATCTTAACGGGAAGGAACATCGGTTCGAATCAAACCAGACTTCATCTTTTGTATTTTTTTTAAACTTTTTTCTACTTTTTCTTTCTTTTGATTTAAATATATTGATTTAATAATTATTAACCCGTTATTGTAAAAATGTTTTTACAATAAATAATAATTCAATGATACTGAAAAAAATTATTAGTGAAATAAAGTTTTATGTACTTTTAGAGATGTGTAAATGTAATTTAATAGGCATTACATATGTGTTTATGTAATATATCTGGTGAAACATCTGATTATTCAATATTAATTGAAAATTATAATTTAGAATCGTATTATTTTTGGATTTTCTTAGCAAATTCTTATAAAAATTGTATATTTATTTTTAAAAACAAATCATTTAAGAAAAATAAAATATATTTTTAACCTGTATTAAAATTAAAGTGATTGTTGAAAATGTTTTTCACTTGTGCGTAAATGCACTAGATTTCTGGTTATTCGTATAAATAAAAGTTAATAATAATTAAAATATTTCATTTAGTGAACTCCTTTATACTGGTTACAAATATTAATTTTGACCTTACGGTATAGAATAATCAGTTTTTATTATTGCATTTGATTTAATTTAATGTATTTAAAGAGTAATCAAGGGAATTTTACTCTAACCTAATATTTCAGGTAAGATTGTTGAATTAATAATTGTATAAATATTATATGTTAATAAAAACTAATATTTTAACAATTGGTAACTTTCCACTTTTATTAAAAAATTGGAGGATCGTATCTTACTTTCAAATGAAATAAGTTTAAATAAAGTGCAGCAAAAATGTATATTTGTAATTTAATAGACGAACAAGGAAGTAATTTGATATCCACATCAGATTTTTTCTTATATATTAATACATAATAATATTCATTAAAAATAAAAATAAATTACATAAATAGGTCTGCACGCGTGTGTATAAAAAGAAAATATGTGTGTATATATATATATATATACTATCCGTATGTTCCCTGTACGTTAATATATATATATATAAATATAAACCTAGTAGTTTCTGCGAGTCTGTAATCTTTGATGCAAAACCTACTCAACCGACCCAGCTGAAATTTTACATGGACATCATATTTATTCTTGTAAAGAACATAGGACTACTGTCGTTAAGATATTTTTAACCGTTTCAAGACGGAGGTCATTTTAACGGATTGCGGTAACAACCGGATTATGTTCCTTGCCAATAATCAACTTTACTGTGACCACTTGCAGAATCTGAAATTAAATTTTCCACAAAAAAAATATGTCTTTCACGATATCTCATTTGGTTATCGAAAAAAATAACTTTAAAGGTACGACGGAATATGGCAAACATTCCTTTACACTTTTCTTCACTTTCAAGCGCCTCCAAATTTCACTTAAAGTTGTTTTTTTTATGATAATAAATAATTTACAAAAGCACACGTATATGCTTCAAGTAGCTGGTCTCCCACTTGAAGAAATCAATACTTCTCGTAACAGCAATTGTAAGTGGCTTGCTCAAGAATCTCCATGAAAACAATTTGTATATATACTTGTAAACCCCAGACAGAAATTTAAATATTATATACACGTCTATTCTTTAGATTATGTTGTTCACAAACTGTTCCACATAAACACACAAAAAAAATAAAATAAAAGAATAATAAATGAGATACGAAGTATGGTCATCTCCTCCTCACGGTTTATTGGGTAACGTTAAGAACCGTGCAAAAAACTATTCACCCGTACGAAGGACGGATAACCAGCTAAGATGGAGACCGACTATTATGAAACCGCATACTTCAGATCACTCAAAGTATCGAGTAGTGTGCTGACCAAACTATTACTTTAAAAAAATTACAATTCACTGATAGATCTTATAAATTGCACAAGGCTTTAATTGTTATTTATCAATATTACTCTCGTAAGCATAAGGATAATTAACACAGTAGGCGTCCAGACGGGTGTCAATAGGTGGCTAGAATTGAATAGCGAACGAAGAACCCCGACTGTCTTCGCTCGACCTCTATATATATATATACACACACACACATACACACACACACACACACACACACACACACACACACACATATATATAAAGGGTGTCCCATATAAAACGCAACCCAACCTTATATTGGTAGATATTGAATTAATAAAAAGGCATGTGTAAATGTAAATGTAATTTTTATTATTACCGTCTATTACCTTACATTTAGAGTAAATGTTGGAAGTGGCCCCCATCTTCTTGAATACAAGCTTCAATTCTTTTTACAGCGTTTCTTGCAACTTTTTTCAAAGTTTGTGGCTGGATATTTAATACAGCTTGTTCAATATTGACTTTCAATTGTTCAAGTATTCGTGGTTTGTTGCTGTAGGCTTTTTCTTTGAGGTAACCCCATAGAAAAAAATCCGCCACAGTCTCGTCTGGAGATTTTGGTGGCCACAAGCCTCGACCGATAACACGATTACCGAAGAATTCCTCAACGAAATCAGAAGTTGAACCTGCGTAGTGCGATGTCGCACCGTCATGTTGTAGCCAGCAGTGTCTGTCTTCCTCTTCCAAGAGTGCGATGAACTGAAATGAAATATCCTGATATCGTTCTGCATTAATGGTGTACTCGAAAAAAAATAGAACCGATTATTTTCTTCCGCGATATCGCGCACCACACGCCCAACTTCTGCGGGTGTAATTGTTTTTCGTGATAAACGTGAGGATTTTCAGCACTCCAAATTCTACTGTTTTGGCTGTTTACGTAGCCATCCAAATTAAACCATGCTTGAAAAATAACGTATACATATATATATATATAGTGTGTGTGTGTATGTATGTGTGTGTGTGTGTGTGTGTGTGTGTGTGTGTGTGTGTGTGTGTTTATCAACTAAGATTATATTATAAACTCTAATAACAAAGTAGGTATACATTTTTCTTTTTTGACATCTATCCCACCGTCTTTTTAAACAAATTACTTTTAGTATGTTAATTTAATAAACTGAACACTAAATATTATATATTACTTAAATCCATGATAAGCTAAATAATTTGCATAAATAAAGAGGTAGAAGATTGTTTTCGTTATTTTTACCTTATGGCATAATTCCAAGAAACAATATTAAGGAAATATAATTAGATTAAATAAGGTTTACTTTAGTTTCATGATTTAAAATTAAAAAAAAAAGTCAAATTACTACGTATCAACTTGTATAAGTCAGCACGTTTGTTCAAAATAAATAGATTCTACTCAAATTAAGCACATTAAATTTTTTTTTCATTTTATTTTTTTTTTTAGTAATTTTCATAAAATCATAAACAAGATTAAGTTTCTTTCCTAAGCGTGAATAAATTTTCCCATCTCAAAATAGGTTATATACATAAAAAAATTATATTATAACATTATTATATAACAAAAATCGTAAAATTATATATACATGAATCGTAATTATATTTGAAGTTAAATATAAATTACTTAGAAAGTATAATAAAAAAAGAGGTATACAAGAATTAAGCTTTAATAGAAAATTGATGAAAAGCATTTCTTCAATTTGTAAGATTTATAATACACACCAACGAATAATACAAATAAAAGGCGAGAAATAATGCAGAAGAAGAAACATTTCTATATTGTTTTATTATTAAAATGAAGAAATAGCTAAATTAAATTGAATTACACAAAATAAAAAAAAATCCCTTTAGGCCATCAGAAGGGGGAGGAGTTTTCACCAGTGTTAAGTAGGGGATAAAAAAGAGTACCACCTTAAAGTTAAGATAAACTTCAAATTTACTCAATATGACAATGGTTGAATGGGAAATAAATTTCACATGTTTAGCATACGCCAAGCCCCATCTTCTTACAATTCCAGCAACATTTTGGTCACCCCTTGCCGTAACAGTTGGTCATATTAAAAATTGTTACAGACAAACGTTTTAAGTAATGTTTAGAGGACTAATGACCACTTTAAACCGATTCGATACTGCGACTATTAAGGGAGGAATGATTTTTTTTTTGTCTTCGAAACCCCATTTTTTCCACCCTATGGGTCAATGGTTAGTGATATCAAAAACCTTTACTTACATAAGTTACTTATGTAAGTAACCTTTACTTACATAAGTTATCCAAAGAATAGTAGGAACTTCAAAGGAATTCGATATTATACTTAATAGGAAAGTTATAGCGATATTTTTTTTTCGAAAAAGTCCTCCCATTTCCACTCCCATGATCCGATTTTTCCATTTATCGAACTCAACCGATATTTTGGGTCTATATTTTATGTATCAATTTGAAAGTGATTGGCGCAAAATTGCGGCAGTTATCGTGTCCACAAGAAAGTGAAATATATATATATATATATATATATATAGCATAATAAACTTTTGAACTGACGGTGGTTTTGAGGTTTGGGAGATGTGAAACGCGAAGAAATGTCAAAATTTTACGGAATTCGAATCATGGTACCCGTTATAATAGGTAGCTTTCTTATGAAATCTACCTAAAAAAATTTTGTAAAAAATTGAACAGATTTTTTGTTTAGAAATATATTTTGGAGACTTAAAATGAGCATAGAGCTTAATTAAGTTTGCACTACGGCTACCATGCTAATTTCAAAAACATCGCGGCGCTCGTTACTTCTCATCAGTTCATAGGTTGAGTGAATCTTACAGTTTTTTACTTTCCCGTCTAGATAGCATAACAATAGACGTATAGCTCTAGAAGAGAAAGTATTATAATCGGTTTAATTTGGGCATATACAGTTTTCACTGGATCTTGACGTTTTGACACCTAAGGAAGCCAAAAATCCGATGGAAATCTTCCATATGTTAATGTTCGTATGTACGAATGTATGTTCAGTGTGGGCCTCTCTAAATCACCTTATATTTCCAGAACTACTGGACCGATTTTGACAAAACTTGATCAGATAACTTCTATATAAGGGGCATTGATGCCATTAAATGTTCAACTTAAAAAGTTGAAGTGCTGAGGCTGTAGAGCAAGGTCAGCCTTGCTGACCTTGCTCTACATATCTTGAGATTTCGCCTAACTAAGATCATATTTTTCTTAGGCACAACTGTTAACGTTTAAAAAACAACAATATTTGCAAAATCGCACTCCCACCCCAAAAAAAAAATGCTGTTGTAGTCGTCTACTATGTTGTGACGTCACAGATGAGCGGTAGAATTAAATAAGTTAATAATATTTAAGATTAAAAAAGTAACTTGGTCTGGCTGGGTCTCGAACTCGATCGCCCGGTTGACTCAGTACCTAGTGCGTTAAGACTCGCGGCTACTCAAGTCTGCTGTACGTACAAGCTAAATTTGTTCTATGAAAGTAGTGAAATTATATATTAGTTTAGATAGTCTCGACCGTTGCCGCTCGTACCGCCACCCCCGTGTGAATTAAATACGGTATGCGCGAGCGCTTTAGTTAGAATCATTAAATTAAATAATCGGAAAATATTGTTTTAAATAAAATGATAAATATTTTTAATTAAGTTGCGTGTGTAAGCTATGCATCAGACACAAGCCTCAGATTTTCCCGGAACGCGCTTTAGCCGCATGACAAGGGAAAGTCCTACAACTGAGCTATCAGCTTTTTTTATCGTACATCGCTTTCCTTTTTCGTATTTTCTCATTCCTTGAAGTTATCTATACGCTCATCTTTTTGCTAACTAGATTTTCGTTTACACAGTTTTGTTCTACCTCCAGAAGTAAAGTGTTGAACTAATTTATGTTGAATGTTGTAATAGATGACTGTAGCCTGGCTAATGAAATAGAACAACTGAATTTGAGTATTATAATTTTGCAACTAAGTTATCTAAAAAAAACAAAAAAACTTAATCTACACCAAATAAAAATCTGTTTTATTATACTTTTATAATAAATTAACTTTATAAGAAAATTTCCTTGTATTTACGAACAAATTTGTTTTATCATTTGTATTTTGAATAATCAACTGCCACAAAAAGCTAAAAATTAAATTTCTTAGTATTATATACACATTTATTTTTTATATATTATAGTCACATTTATATTTAGCAATGTAATAGAACACTGCTAAGAGTGTCTTATTATGTGTAGCAGGATTATAATAAATAATGTTTTGCTTGTTTATCGATAACACATGGAAACAATAAAGGATTAAAAAAACACCTTTAAAAATCAATATAATTTTATTTCACAAATATAAGCATATAAGAGGATTAAATTAAACATTATAACTTCTTATTATTATGTTAATGTAAAGTGTAACATCCTGAAAAGTTTTCCAATTGTATAGTCAAACAGTAACGAATGAATTAGAGCATGCGCGATTCGCCAGTACAGTCACGTTCCGGGACTGAAGTTAGTAGTATAAACAGCGTATGTACAGTCACTTATTGTGTATTTATGGGAGTGAGTCACTTTTAATATGATTAGACTATATCTCCGTAACCCTCAGGGTTAGTCTAGTGGTTAAACTCGTCATAGCAAAATCAGCTGATTTTCGAAGTTGAGAAGGTTCGAGTCCTTCTAAAAGCAATTGTTTTTATATGGATTTGAATGCTAGACTTCAGATAACCGATGTTCTTTGGTGATCGGGTTTCAATTAACCACACATCTCAGGAATGGTCGACAGAGACTATACAAAACTAACTTCACCTATATTCATTACATATCATCCTCTGAAGTAATACCTTACGGTGTTTTCAAAGGCTACACAGAAAAAAAGAGACTGTACCTCTGTGAGTTCAATATAGTTAACTCTGAAATATGTTTTTCAATATCAAGCATATCATAGTTATATTAATTAAATAAACTACAGTAAATACCCCTGGTTATAATAAAACATAAAAAAAGAGTCAAAAACTCACACTAAAAATAATCTAAATATCGTGAATCAACAGATAGATAGATAGATAGATAGATAGATAGATAGACAGATAGATAGATTCCTGTTTTCTCTCGGAAATGTAAAATATATACTTCTGCTAAAAGCCACCGTGGTTTTAATATTTTCATAATTTATAAAAATGAATGTTTTTTGTTTGTCCTGTATGCGTTCCTATACTATTCATCCGGCTGAAATTAAACTTTCGTGAGTTTTTGTACGCACGCCCGTGAAGGTTTCTGAATTAGTTTGGAACCGCTAGGTGGCGCGGAGGTCAAGATGTTTCGGAAAATGTATTTATGGTCCGATTTGGCTCATATTCATAATATGAATTAGTTACGAGGAAGAAATATTTTTTGCAAAAATTGGACCCCGCTAGGTGGCGCTGGGGTCGAGATATTTTTAAAAATGTTATTGCTAGTCTGATTTTTGTCATATTCAGAATATAAATTAGTTATGTGAAAAAAAAATATTTTTGTGAAAAAGGGAAGAATGGAAAGAAGTGAAGGGGTGAAGATTGAAAGAGGAAAAAAAGGAAAGGTTAAATTTTGTAATGTTCCGTAATGTTTAATGTTTTATCAAATTTTCATTTGTCTTCGTTTAATCTATATACTCAAATCTAACAAGAGCGAAGTATTGCCAGATCAACTAGTTACTTTATACAATAACTAGTATTAGTTATTGTATTAAGTGCAATAACTAATTGTATTAAGTACATATCGTAACGTTTAAAAAACCAAACATTTATAGTTCTTAACGATAGCGCATCATTTTCTTATGGGGTTTGGTGTATTTAAACAGAAGGCTACAATTTACGTTGTACGGAATGTACTTGATTATAAATCTCATATCAATAATGATAAGAAACAATTTTTAAAATACAACATTTTTTGCTTGAGGATATCACCACATAAGCTTATGCGTGGGATATGGAAATGGAAATTTGTAGCGTATGAAAAATGCTGTGCCTGACCGGGACTCGAACCCGGGACCCACGAATGAAAGATCGAGACGCTACCATTCCGCCACGGTCAATAAACATTATTTCAATTCTTTAAAAAAGCACATTTTTTAGTGTTTGTAATAAAACTCTCAAGTTCTGTTAATAAATAAAGTATTTTTATACGATAATTGGAGAAGAAAATGTCTTCTTTTTTTTGTAAAGGTTCAATATCACCAAGGTAATCCATAATTTAATACATGTTAGACATGTTTTGTGGGAACTTGTAACTGCGTAAAAATGCTGAATAAAAACCGTGTTTCCGTGCTTTTACTACTATTATTATTCTAATATAAACGACGCATTCTTTCTGCTTAAACCGATTCTTAATAAAATAACATACTAAACAACAGACTTTAATTTAGAGCATATTATGACTATAATCAAATCGTTTCTCACACCCACTATTGTTTGAACCATCTGCTGGACTGCTCCTTATCAGTATCTCTTCATTCTTCACGCTATCTGTCCAAAGAATCTTAAACATTCATTTACAGTATCACATGTCAAAATCTTAACGTCAATCCTTTCCATTTTTTCAAGGATATACAACATTGATGCACGCCCATTAAGTACAATAATTCTGTACAAAGCTTTTAACAAAATACTTTTTTTTTAAAGAAAATTCTATTGTTGTTAATAAACTTCTCCTCTTGTAAAACACTTCCTTTGATTATTATTATATTTTAGCCTTTATAACCCCTGTATACCTTCTACCTGATGTTATAATACTGCCTAAATATTTAAAATTAGTAGCTTACGTTACTTTCTCCCCTTTAACTCAGACTTCCTCCGCCGTCTGTTTTTCATCTTTCGTACACTTTATAAATTGTTTCCACTGTTTATTTCCATTTCAGTTGTACTATCTAAAATTATGTTTACATCGGTTACATCGCATGTTCTTTATTGTTTGTTTCCTTAAAAGGCATAAACCATCACAGGATTGTATTTTAATATTACGGAAGATAATATAAAAGAAAGCACACTTGCTAAAATTACCACATAAAATATAAACTTATTTTAATCTATATAAAACATTATGTTAGTCTTAAGATTAAGATTAATATAAAAATATTTAAGATTTTAAGATTTTTAATATAAAGATATTAAGATTATATTAATCATAGTAATTTAACAAAGCTAATCGATAAGATATTTAGCATATAATATTAAGCATATAGCATATAGCATATAATAAAAATAATTAATCTGCAAAACAGCATTTAGTTCTTTTTATTAATTACTTAAAAAAAGTATTCTCTAAAAATGCAGGAACGGAATATTAAAAAATTAAGATGTTAAAAATGAACAGATGTTTAAAAAAAAGACGCTGATTCTGAAAAAATTCCGTATTTCAGTTTCTTTTAACCAAATTATATGACATATATCTAACAAAGAATTAGAGGGTTTTTTTTAATATAAGAGAAAAAAAAACGTATGATTTTTTACTTCCTTGTATGAAGTAAAGGAAATATTGTGATCGCGAAAAAATTCGATATTCATATTTCAACGGAAATATCCATTTTGACCGTCCCTGAATCGATTTTAACTAGTTTCGATTTGACGTCTGTACGTATGTAATTTATCTCACATAACTCAAAAACGATGAGCCGTAGGATGTTAAAATTTTGGATTTAGCACTGTTGTAACATCTAGTTGTGCACCTCCCTTTTTGATTGCAATCGAAATTAAAATTAAATTTTAATTAATGAAATATTTGGATCTTAAAAGGAAGGCACATAAGTTAGAATCAGACTTAATCTCCTTTTGTTTTTTTTTTTAACTTTTCTTCTTTTTTAATTTAAATATATTAATTTAATAATTATTAACCCGTGATTATAAAAAAATTACAATAAAGAATAATTCAATGATGATAAAAAAATGATTAATGAAATAAAAATAATAATAGAACAGTATTTTTTAAACAATTAAAAATAACAAAAAGCAACAAATATAATATAATCAAAATATTTTCATTACTTTTAATTTTAAAATTTAACAATTATTACATTTATTTATTGGTTATTTAATAGATATTTATATAATTTTTTTTTACTTTTCAGTGCATTTTTATATTTGTTAATATATTTTTTTTTTGTGTGTAAAATTCTCAATTTGATTTAATTCTTATTTTTTACTTTTTAGAGTGTTTTTTTTTTTAAATTTGTTTCTTTTTTTTATTAATGTTAATATTAATATTAGTTAAATAAAGGCTTTTTTTTAAAAATAATTTTTTATATATAATCAAATATAGTTTTGTAATTGTTTTTTTTTGTAATTTTTTTAAAACTAAAAATAAAAGCTTTTAAAAAAGTAAAAATATTTATTTTTACACATCGAAGTTACATACATGTACCAAATTTCAATCATTTTCATACGATAGTTCACGAGAAATGAAAATTTTCAACTAAATGCATGAATTTAGCGTAGGCGTAGGGCGTGGTGGCGTGGGGGTGGGTCATATCAAATTCCGACACCGTAGTGCTGTATTGTCATCGAAGTTACATACGTACACCAAATTTCATTGATTTTCATACGATAGATCAAAAGATATAGCAGTTGCAAGATTTAATTATTCCTAAAGCGAGTTAAATAAAAGCTTTTAAAAATATTTTTTCATAAAAACTTATAAATAAATATTAATGGTACTTCAGGGCGTCTTCGATGGGTTCACTATCATCAGAGACGTAATTTCAAGATTTGTGTTTAACAAATAAAAAAAGAATATTATTTCAATTTAATTAGAAAAATTAAAACCAATATCAATGTTAATTAGATGTAATACAAAAAAGTTTTAAATATAACTGATTTAACACATTATTTTATATTGTATATTAGGAAATGTGCATCTAATGATGACGGATCCACCAAAAACGCATTAAAGTAACATTAAACGATAATTTTTTTTTTTTTCATTTGACTGTAATTAATAATACCGTGAAAATAAATATGTAAGATGTAACATAAAAAATTTGTGTATAATAAATTTAAATAAACGGAAAATAACTTAAATATTTAACCAAGTTAATAAATTATAAACAATTCTAATAGAATAAAAAAAATTAACACATTAAAAAAAAAATGATACGGTATTTCCAGGAAGAAATTCAAAGCATTCCCAAGAAAAGAATCGGAAATTCCTTTCTCATTCGCATTATAAAGTGTTAAGTTATTTCAGCACTACACACACACACACACACATATATATATATATATATATATATATATATATATATATTTCTCTCCATGTCAGAATGAATTACTAAAACTATGTATATTAGTATGTTATAAATAAAACACGCAAATAACGTTATTTATAAAAAAAAAGTTAATTTTGAAATTGATTTAACATATTTTATGTAACGATGAAATAACAAACGCATCCATCTTTTTTAATACTACTTTATCGATAGGCATTTCTAAATATAAAATAAAATTTGACCCAGATAAGCAAATTTTAAACGGATATTATTAAATATTTAAAGAATTATTCATTGTATCTTTGAAAGACTAATTTAATATTGAAAAATGCAAATTAGAAATTAGATACGGTAATATGAATATATATATATATATATATATATATATATATATATATAGGTTAAAGAATTTAATGAATTCTTAAATCTACTATGTAAATGTCGTAGGCGAATTGAAAAATCAGGCTTATTGTAAAGAGCGCCGTGATTTTACAAAGCAGCCGGCAAATTGGAAAATTATCTAGCAATTTCTAATCAGCCTGATTTTTTCAGGCTTTTAATGAGCTTATACAACTTTAGGTTAATTAGAAAATGTGCAATAATTTGCTCATTAAAGAGAAATAGAGGTCCAATGTAAATACTATAATAATAAATATCTCTTTTTCCTGTTTAGCCTCCGGGAATTACCGTTCAGGTATTACTTCAGAGGATGAATGAGGATGATACGTCTGAGTGTAAATGAAGTGTATTCATTTACAGTCTCAGTTCGATTCCTGAGGTGTGGTTAATTGAAACCCAACCACCAAAGAACATCGGTATCCAAGATCTACTATTCAAATCAGTAGAAAAGTAACTGCCTTTACTACTAGACTTAGACTTATATTCGAGTTTAATAATTATTAATAAATGAATATATTTAATTAAAAAATGGAAATTAAGTCGAATTTGAACTGATGTGCATTCTCGTTATAAGATTCAAATATTTCATTAATTAAAATTTTATTTGGCTATAACTCTGGAACCAATGAAAATAAACACCACTTATGATATATAGTTGAAAAGGTCACAATGAGGACTTCTTACTGCAGTTAAGAAAAAGTCCAAAATCCAAATTTTTTTGGGGGGTTTTTTTGGGACATTTTTGGTCTAGTTGATTGCAATCAAAACGGGAGGTGCACAACTACATGTTACAAAGTCCTAAATCCAAAATGTCAACATTCTACGGCTAATAGTTTTTGAGTTATGTGAGATATATACGTACGTACGTACAGAAGTCACGCCAAAACTAGTCAAAATAGATTCATGGATGTTCAAAATGGATATTTCCGTTGAAATCTGAAAACCGAAATTTTTGCGATCACAGAACTTCCTTTACTTCGTACAAGGAAGTAAAAGTACATTCATAATTGTTCGAGAATAGGATTGTCGACATTTCGAGTGAGCATTATGAAAATATAGTTTACCATATCGTCTAAAATCCGGTACCTATGTTTTTTTTGGTAATTAAACTTAAATTATCCTAAATACGATTATCTTAAACAAGTCACTGCCGACTAAACTACTGATAACTAAAGAAAAAGATTGATTAAACATTAAAATGATCTGAATAATTTATTGCTAAGAAATACCACGCAGGATAAAATTAATATAATGCGAAACTTTATGAAGAAAAAGAAGAAAAAATTGACAAGAAAACAGGAAACGAGAACATAAATGTTTACTTCTATATTTTTTAAAATTTTGAATGTTTATAAGTACAACAGACGTGAAAGGTAAACAGTATTTTAAACGTTAAATCTAGTGCAAGTACAGTCGTATCAAAGTGAAAAGTAAAAGTTATAAAATTTGTCCGAAGCTTTATTAATAATAAATCCGCATTACCTTATAAGTAAAAAATCTGATGTGGACACCACATGACGTCCTTGTATACCTATTAAATTACATATACACATTTTTTTAAAATGAAAAGCACATAAAATTTTATTTCATTAATAACTTCTGATGTTTTTTCATATCTTTTTTTATCGTTATTATTGAATTTTTATTTATCGTAAACTTTTTTTTACAGTCAGAGATTAATAATTATTAATAAATCAATATATTTAAAATAAAAAAAAAGGAGATGAAATCTGATTCAAACCGATGTGCCTTCCCCTTGTAAGATCCAAACATTTCATTAATTAAAATTTTATTTAGTTATAGCTCTGGAAGCAATGAAAATAAGTACCACTTATGATATATAGTTGAAAAGCTCTCAATGACGGCTTATTAAGAAAACGTTTTGGACACTTTGGTTCAATCGATTGCAATCAAAATGAGAGGTGCGCAACTAGATGTTACAACAGTCTTAAATCCAAAATTTCAGCATCCTACGGCTCATCATTTTTGAGTTATGCGACATAACTCAAATATTATACATACATACGTAGGTTCAGACGTCACGTCGAAAGTAGTCAAAATGGATTCAAGGATGATCAAAATGGATATTTCCGTTGAAATCTAATTGTCGAAATTTTTCGCGATCACAATACTTCCTTTACTTCGTACAAGGAAGTAAAAATGAATATTGTTTTTTATTCACACCTTTTTAAGTGCGTGTAAATAATGATACCGATGAGTATTTGTGTATTCATTAAATACTGATAAATAAAAGAAATGCTGAATAAGATAAAATGGCTTATCCGCTACTTTTTGTTTATTCAGATCTTTATAAACCCATTCTCTCAAACTATTGACACTAAAAGTTTTATTCTTTTATCATAAAAGAGTTGTATAATCATTCTAAACTTAAAAAAAGCGTAAACAAATGTAACACCCAAACGCATTACCCTCCTACTTGAATAGTCAGGTAAAATATTGTTATTTTTTGTTTTGATATGCAAATTAAAACTATTCAAACTTATTCATATTTATGTTGTAGACGAATTGAAAAATTAGGCTTATTGTAAAGGGCTAACGACATTTCGCAACGTGCCCGGCAAACTGGAGAATTATCTAGCAATTTCTAATCAGCCTGATATCTTTCAGGCTTATTGTAATAACCACCGGGTTTCGTCTAGTTGTGAACTCTTCATCGCAAATCAGATGATTTCGAAGTCGAAAGTTCTAAGGTTTAAATTCTAGTAAAGACATTTGTTACGTTTATACCGATTTGAATACTACATCGTCAGCACCGGTGTTCTTTGGTGGTCGGGTCTCAATTAACCATACATCTCAGGAATGGTCAACCTGAGATTTTACAAGACTACACTTCATTTACATTCATACATATCATCCTCAATCATCCTCTGAAGTATTATCTAAACGGTAGTTACCGGAGGCTAAACAGGAAAAATAAAGACAAGACTTTTAATAATAGGGAAGTAGCCATGATGGGTCATATTATTAATATGACCATCATCAAAGTAATCTGTTACATTGATATAAACTGCATATAGTCAATAATCACTTAAAATTAAGTAAAAGAAATACTTATATTGATAAGTACAATGTACAAAAATACTTACGACTATCAGTAAATTCTCTTAAACAAAACTAAATATTTATTTATCTTGTATAAAGTTCCACTTACTAACAATTTTCAAATATAATTTCTAGTACTTTCGGAGTTGCTACTCCATCATCAGGGATTTCTTACAAGATGTTAATTCAAAATTGATAAGTCATATGTATAATTATATTTAAATTAAAATTATTACGTTCATATAAATAGGTCGTTAAGAAATAAAAAATAATTTATACGTCAATAAGATTGTAACCTCATGTAAGATGTTTACGCCTATTCGCTTTAGCTATCTCATGAGAATTTTTTTTTATTTATCTACTTATGAGAAAATACTTAACCAATTCGTTATTTACTTTCTTAATAAGAATATGCAGTTCAGTAATTGGTAGAGTTTATTCATATCACAAGTGGTATTACTTTATTAATTAGGGAAATAATTTCATATTCCAATTATCTACATATAAAGTGTTTCAATAAGAACCGGTATTTTAAATCACACCCCAATTTCGAATTATAAAATTCTAAGCCGTTATATTTGATAACTGACTTAGTGAGAAGTAGACGTTAGAAATTCCACGTTACACGTTAGAGCAACTTTTATTTACTGTAAATCCTCATTACAAAAATGGGAAGCGTTTGGCGGAAACGATACAGTTAAAAGGGGAAGTACATAACTGTTGTAACATCTTATGTTACAACAGTCCTGCATCCAAAATTTAACTTCCTACGGCCAATCGTTTTTTAGTTATGCGAGATACTTACGCGCGTATGTACAGACGTCACGCCGAAACTAGGCAAAATAGATTCAGGGATGGTCAAAATGGATATTTCCGTTGAAATCTGCAAACCGAAATTTTTCGTGATACAATACTTCCTTTACTTTGTACAAGGAAGTAAAAAAGGAAGAATGTAAATCCAGAAAATCGGTGGTCGGGATCAGAATAATGATTATCAGTTTCTATTATTTCTTCTCTTACTTTTTTATCCTAAAATATAGTTCGAAAAAAGAAAATTATTTAATATCGTAAACAATATAATTTAAAGAGATGTTTGTATGTTTTTTTGTTTAATAACATTAATAAAATTAATGAATCAATCATACATACGAAATAGCGACTAGTTAACGCCTAGTCTGACTTTTTCATTTTGATTAAATTTTGTAAGAATTAATGTATATTTATAAAAATCTACTAGAAATAAAGTGACAGATATGATGAATTATAATAAATACAATTTTAATAAATTATTCGAGTGGTGATGTAAGATAGATTATGGTAATCAGGTTGACCGGTGGTTGCGACCGAGAATTAAAATTTCGATATATAAATTTCTCTTCCTTATTTTTTAATTTAAAATGTGAACAATATAAATGAAAATATTGTTTTGGCATCCATAGTGACGGAATACAACAAATTAGAAAAACTTATAAAAGTTTTAGTTGTAATAGCAATGAAACAAGCTGGAAAAATATTACACAACTTTCCCGGCTACTAATAATAAAATTAAAAGAGTTAGAGCTAAAAAACAAAACCCAGAAGAATATATATTTTTAAGAGGAAATGATTTCCTATTTCCTTTATTTCGAAGAACGTAGAAACAACACCTGGTTATATTTCACTTGATAGAAACGTCCATCTAGGAAGCTACATCTTAAATTAGTACAAAAGGTCAGAGTGCCAGACCTTGTCAAAGGCCTATTGTAATCTTCTTAGACTCCCGAACAGTACTTTTTCTCGTGAAGGCTTCTGCTAATTACGAGCCTGAGTGTTTGATCGTTTGCGGAATGCCAAACAGGCAAACTCTTCCGAAGGAACAACCTTTCTAACACCGTCGATAGAGTAGTCAACAGGTTTATTGGCCTGTATGAAGTCACATCATGTACCGGTTTGCCAGGTTTCTGGACCATGATTATTTGTGAAATTATCCACTCTGTTGGGAAGTATGTTCTCCAGAGAATGACATTAAATAGCTGTGTTATATACACAACGGCTTTGGAAGGAAGCATAAAGAGCATTTTTTGGGGATTAAATCAACCAGGGCAGGGCTCATCTGTGATAACATGAATTCTGCTGTAGAGAAATCCCTATGGGAGATCCTGTAGGGGATATTCCATATTCCATAGGGATCCCCTGTAGGGGAAACCTATATACCCCCAGGCTATCCCTGGGAATCGGGCTATCCTAAGAAGCAACGATTTTTTCTTCACGAGAACTTCGTGTTTTAAGCGGTTGCAAGACATCGCTCAAATAAGTGAAAGATATTACAGCCTTCTCCTTGTCACTCTTAACCCAAGATCCATAAACGTTTTCAACGGAGGATATGAGGATGGAGGTTAATGGAAGCTCCTCGTACCCATCCATAAGGAGTGATTGTCTCTACGTAAAGGCGATGGGCTTTCAATATAACCCTTAAATGTCTCTTTCAACAGCCGTTTCAACTTACGAGCGGTCGTTTCCTGAATATATCCTATCCTCGACTCTCCTGAAACGATACCACCTTCTCCGAGACTCCTTTACGTAACAATATGGTCACCATTCTTGGGTGGCCTGTATTCGTTCGACCTTCACGTTTAATTTCCGGTGTCGATCGTCAACCAGAATTAAGGTCAAGTTTTCGATATCATCGAAGGCTCTCAACCGATAAGGCACTACGAACTAATCCGTTTTTGGTTTTTTGGTCTTGATTAATCAGTTTTATCTTAAAACGTAAAGATTTGGAAAATAAAACCGATACCAATTTTTTGAAATGATCTCCATATTTTCCCTTTTAATATAATAGATATGCTAGCTATATTCGCCGGGAAAGTAAAAATAAATTAATAACGCTGTGCAAAACAGTGCTGAAACAGCAAACGAATTCTAAAAGCAATTTTTTTTCAATTTTTACATTTAAATAAAAATAAAACTTATTTTTATTGAATGGGGTTTGAATCCCGGTCAGGTATGGCATCTTTTCATATGTTACCAATTTCCACCGGACTAATGACCATAGCTGTTGTTGCCCGCTCTTTCATGAGAAAAATAAAAAATAAAACTATTGCCATTTATTATTATCTCATATGATCAATTATTGAGTTTTTTTAATTAATATTCTTTTCAATTATTGAACAGCTAACAATATATTAACTTCAATTTATAAAAGTTTTACTTTTGCGAAATCAATTTTATGTTTTTTTGGATGTAGTAACTTTTATTTATAAGAAAAAAGTTGTAGAAACAAAATTAACGATAAAAAAATAATAAAAAATCCTACAACAAATCTGCAAATACGTAAATTATTCAAAATATTCTTCTTCCCTGTATACATAACATTCCGCTCGATCTAAAATTCCTTTAGCTCTCTCCATCAGGTTTCTCTCATATTACTTCACCGGCATTCCAAATTATCTAAAGTAACTTTTCCCTGGTACTAAATTTTTGTTCGATGACTTCGAATATTAAAGTTTTCATATGACCACACAATGTCATTAGGGTCACATGATCTTAAAATAGATTAAAATTACAACATTCTTCCGTCAGTTTTTTGATTTTTATCTAAATCATTCTTCAACTCGTTTTATTATTTTTTTTACAGACTTTTTCAAGAAAAGTATGGTATTACGTTTGGTCGTACGCGGTGGGATTGGGGGGTGAAATCTAATTTTCGTTACTGTTTTGAAACATGAGAAGTACGAAAATACCATTTACTTAAATTGGAATGTATGTATTTATATATATATGTACAAAATTTTGTGGCTAGAAAATCACCAAAACTAATAAATCAATTTTATTAAATTTAGATATTTTGCTGTAATAGCGTATTTAAACTTTTGCATATGAGAATTTTATGAAGATTGGTTGAGTAGTTTTTCAGTTACATTCAATTTAAGGTCAACAACAAAGGAAACTTCAAATTGAGGTTATGTTGACGTCATGTATTTCTCACTCGCGCTTATGTAGTAAGTCTCAGTGGTGAATGAGTTTAATTTTTATATCTATGTATAGGATCTACTCGTTATCGATCGTATGTTGTGTGTTATACTCTGAAAATCAGAACGTTTCTGACTGTGAAATACTGAGGGCATCGGTAACGAAAATAAGTCTTGCGCAGAACTGCGCAAGTTTTTTTTCCTACGTACTGACATTTAAATATAACAAAGTAAATGTACGCTACAAAAAAAAAAAAAACGTTTTTGCCATTCAAATGTTTCGGACTGGACAAATAATTTTCCCGTAACTTATTGGAAATTAAATTCAGGAACCTATTTAAACAGTTTTTCAAGTCAACATATAAAATTATTAGTTTTGCCTCTATCACCAAACCGAATCCAAAAATTTCAATATATCCTCATTTTAGCAGAAATAAAACAGTAATATTTCGCAATCCGAATTTTGAAGGCAAATCGTTTCCGGAGTTACATCAAATTTTTATTTATTTTCACTAGTAAGATATGCAAAAACATTATCCCACTTTCTTCTTGAAACAGTCCCGCGTATTTATAGTTTAAATTGTAATTTATATCAGATGAAAATTTTTGTTTTAATTTGAAAAGTATAAAGCTGTAAGCTTTTGTTATGGAAGGTATTGTGATTTATAAGTTACTAAATACGCGGTTGGTTACCTTAGAAACCTGAATATAATATTAGTTACTATTTTGCCCATATGGTCATTTACTTTATGTACATTTCATCGGCGATACATTAAAAGGTAGTAAATTCTTTTTTATCTATACTATTATATAAACAGGAAAGGGTTTTTTGGTTGGGGATAAACCATAAAACTACCCGATATATCGTTAATAAATTTTTATCTATGTTTCTTGGCATAACTGAGAAGGTTTTTGGATGTATTTCAACTCGAAAAAATAATATATATATATATTTAGTAATGGAGGTTAACCGGTTGAAGCAAAAACGTTAATGAATTGTGAACTGTGAGTGTCTATCACTGTATGAGCTGGGTTTGAACTGATTGATTATCAACATCTTTGATTTTTTGTTTCAATCCGCGTTTCAAGGATTAAAATTGATTTTGAATTTTTTTGAAACCCTGTTATTTTTTTAATTTCTCTGAAACAAATGAGGAAATCAAACTGACTTTTTACGAGTATAATCTTAATGTCAATAAACCGATTTCTAGAGTTTCTAAAATTCGACCTTGAGAGGAGATGAAGAAAGGTAAAAATATTTTTGAGCCATAATTGTAAATTTTCCCAATCCCCCCATTATAGTAAACGAGATATTTAATAGATTTGAGCTTGCAAATACTCTTGAGATAAATATTTAAAAACCATTTTCGGTTTTTTTTAATTCCGATTTTTTTTAGGGGGATTTGCAATTTTTTGCGTTGTGGCTCAACCACCACAGCCACTGCCATTGTTACTTTATGTGCAACTGGCTGCACCTGCCTCCAGTTATTTGACTAATAAACATAAAAAGACTGATCGTGATCGCTACGGAAAACGCAAGTAACCATATAACGAGGGGGAAGCTGTGACGGGGAGCTAGTATACTATATGTATAATTTTTTTTTAATACAATTCTTAAAGATAATTTTATAAATTAATAAATCTAAAAATAGAGTTAAATATGGAACATAAAAAGCATCATTAAAAAATCTGATGTGAACACCACATGACTTTCTTGTACTCTATTAAATTATATATATATATATATTTTAAATGGAAAGTACATAAAATTTTATTTTATTAATAACTTCTGATTTTTTCATTTTTTTTTCAATCAGAGATTGATAATTATTAGTAAATCAATATATTTAAATGAAAAAAAAGTTACAAAAAACGAGATGAAGTCGAATTCAAATCGATGTTCGATTAGAAGGATTCGCCTTCCCCTTGTAAGATACATATATTCATTAATTAAAATTTTATCTGGCTATAACTCTGGAACCAATGAAAGTAAGTACCACATATATATCGTTGAAAAGCTCTCAATGAGGACTTATTAGTTCAGTTACGAAAAAGTTCAAAATCCAAATATTTTGAATTTTGGGCTTTTTTGGACACTATTGCTCCAGGTAGATTGCAATGAAAAGGGGAGGTACAAAACTAGATGTTACAACAGTCTTAAATATAAAATTTTAACATCCTACAGCTAATCGTTTTAGAGTGAAGCAGGAAACACAAGTACGTACGTACAGACGTCACGACGAAACTAGTCAAAATGGATATTTCCGTTGAAATCTGAAAACCGAAATTTTCCGCGATCACAATTTTTCCTTTACTTCGTACAAGGAAGTAAAAAGATACCAGCCTCCGTGGAGCGAGTGGTAGCGACTTGGCCTTTCATCCGGTGATCCCGGGTTCGAATCTCGATCAGGCATGGCATTTTTCATACGCTACTAAATTCCATTTCCCACACACAAGCTTAAGTAGCGATATCCAAAATAAAAGGCTCGAAATACGTAATATAGAAAGAAATTTAATGTTTGAAATATATATATATATTTTGTTCTAATTTCAGTCATCCGCACCAATCAACATTATAATTATTAGTCATTTATGTATAGGTTAATTTGAAAAATGTATGTTTGCCTAATTTTAACACAAAATAGGCTGACTGATACATTAAAATTTATTACAAATATATATATATAATACATATATTCCTGAGTACATTCATTGTCTGTTTATTTTATTTGAATAAGTATAAACAAAATGTTACTTTAAAATATAACATCCTTAAGACCTATACAAACATTTGTAATTTAAAAATACTACGCTATACTATATTATATACAAAAGAGAGCACTCCACTGTTGTTTATTTCGTTAAATAAACACATTTAACTAAAAATATAAATTCAGTTTACTTAACAATCTCCTTCTAACTCAAGTAGTTCGTTTTTTTGTAAACGAAAAATTAAAAAAAAAAAAAAAAGAGTTAAAAAAAATAAAATACAATCAAAATGAAGTAATTTCAATGTATCATAAAAACAACGTTCCGTTCTCTTTTTTAATTTTAAAGTTATTTTATTGTATATTTAATGTAATTTCAGTTATAATAATGGAATCAGTTACAATAAAAAAGACTTTAAAAAAAAAAAAAAAGAAATTTGTTTCTAGGAAATACTCCAACGCCTTTTTTGATTTTATTTTTGTTAGCTCTTTTTTAAGATTTTAGTTTTTCAACAAAACGAGCTACTTGAGTTAAAAAAGGTGTTTTAGTAAACTAATAATGTAATTTTATAAATTTATACAAGATCATTTAAATAAATTTTATTTATTTATACGATAAATTAACCTTTATGTTTATAATACAATTAAGAAAGTTTAAAAAATGATCAAGTTAAATAGTTACAAAAATGCATAAGAATAAAAAACAAACCGTATGGGAAAAAACTTGAGTTTTTTAAATTTATTTTCACGCATTGCGTGATGATCATGTTACATAATATAATATATTAATAAAAAAAGCCGTCACACATCTGGCCTACAGCTAAGCCTACACGTGTTAATAATTTACAAGGCCTTTCTAGTAAACACAAAAATGTTTACTTTTAAAATAACAATAATGATAGTAAAATTTCAACAACAAAAACTGATAATAAACGAAAAACCGTTGTAAATAAATATATTTTATATAGATAATAAAAAAGTAATTTGAAAACATTAACGAAAATCTATTGTAAATATGATTTAAATTTTCTATTAAAAACAAATTTAAAAAAAAAAATATTATACCTTCATATAAAGGACATGCAGTAAAAAGATAAAATTATTTAATAATTTAGTAGTTGAAATCATTAAAATTCATAACTGGTTCATTTAGATGTTAGAGTAACCATATCAGTGCGAGTAGCAATCGTTCATACAGGCTGAGAACACAACTTCTAAAAAGAGCGCTGAATACATAAAGTTTCGAATTAAAAAAAAAAATTATTGTTGCAAATAATAACTAATTATAAGAGTTAATTAATTTTTCGTAATGCAATTTTAAAAAGACAAACACAACAAATTATTTCCTAAAAATTGTTAATTCTCGTTTAACCTGAAATTTCGTTTTAACTTTAAGTTAATTATTATAATAATGTTCTGTTTTTAAAGTAAAGTTTTTGAAACATCTAAATCTAGAACTTATAAAACCGACTAGTTTTACAATTGATTATTAATTACCGTCAACTTATTTAGAATTCAACCGGGCTGATCTCGTCGTTACAAATCAACACCTGATTTTATGTTCTCTTTAATTCAATTTTTTTTTTTACAGAGATTAATAAATCAATATATTTAAAATAAATAAAAAAAAATTTTTTAATATTTACATGAAGTCGTTTTAACAGCTGATTTTCAAAATCGAAGATTCTGAAGTTCAAATCCTTGTAAAAGACAGTTACTATTATATGGATTTCAATACTTGACAAAAGGTACCAGTATAATTTGGTGGTTGAGGTTCAATTAACTACACAACTCAGGAATGAGTTGGTACGACCTGAGTCCGTACAAGACTACGCCTTATTAACATATCATCCTAATATCATTGAGGCTTGTGAGGACGGGATGGTTAATGTTCACTCTCACTCTCTCTCTCTCTTTTCCTGTTTAGCCTCCGGTAACTACCGTTCAGATAATTCTTCAGAGGATGAATGAGGATGATATGTATGAGTGTAAATGAAGTGTAGTCTTGTACATTCTCAGTTCGACCATTCCTGAGATGTGTGGTTAATTGAAACCCAACCACCAAAGAACACCGGTATCCACGATCTAGTATTTAAACCCGTGTAAAAATAACTGGCTTTACTAGGACTTGAACGCTGCAATTCTCGACTTTCCAAATCAGCTGATTTGGGAAGACGAGTTAACCACTAGACCAACCCGATGGGTTTGGTTACTGTTCACTAGTTGAACAGATTGCAACGTATACATTACGAAATAAATCTGATGTGAACACTTCACGACATCCTTGTACGTCTATTGAATTACATATACACATTTTTTGCTGCGGTTCATTTAAACTTATTTCATTTGAAAGTAAGATACGATCCTCCAATTCATTAATAAAGTGGACAGTTACACAATTGCATTGTGGTGGATATTACATTGAATCACATTTTTTTGTGGTGCCGTATCAGCATTTTATATTAGTTTACATATTAATTTTGTTTCACGTCGCGCAAGTAGTTACCTGATGTAAGTTAGAACGTGTCAAATTCGTAACCATGCACACATCGTTTCAAATCCGACTTCATGTAAATATTTTTTTTATTTTTTATTTATTTTAAATATATTGATTTATTAACAATTATTAACCTCTGTAAAAAAATGTTGAATTAAAGAGAACATAAATTTTCCTCTCCCTAATATCTTGTGATTTTTTTTTCATAATTTTTTTTTCAATCACAGGTTAATAATTATAAATAAATCAATATATTTAAATTAAAAAAAAACTTTAAATAAATTAAATAGTAAAAAAAAAAGGAGATGAAGTCTGATTCGAACAGATGTGCCTTCCCTTTTAAGATCCAAATATTTCATTAATTATAATTTTATTTGGCTATAACTCTGGAACCAAAGAAAATAAGTACCACTTATGAAAAGCTCTAATGAGGGCTTATTACTATACTTAAGAAAAACTCCAAATTCCAATTTTTTTTTAGATTTTGGGCGTTTTTGGATACTTTTGGTCCAATCGATTGCAATCAAAAGAAAAAGTGCACAACTTGATGTTACAACAGTCCTAAATCTAAAATTTCAACATTCTACAGCTAATTTTTTTGACTTATGCGAGATACATGCGTACAGACGTACGTATGTACAGACGTCACGCCTAAACTAGTCAAAATGGTTATTTCCGTTGAAATCTGAAAACTGAAATTTTTCGCGATCTTCCTTTATTTCGTACAAGTAAGTAAAAAGAAAAGTTATTTATAATGTCTTAGGAATCACATCATGTCTCCCTATCATAACATTAGCTCTAGGAGAGGCCACACAGAAAGATAAAGACAAAATTACAGTTAAAGATTACGTTTGGGAGGAATCCCGAATTATGATATATTTCTATCTGTTATCCAAAAGGTTCGAATCGTTAATTTTAAATCAAGCTTAGCATTTTTCAAAGGCTGAAAAACTCATAACATTTAAAAACAGAAAACATGTTTTGTATAAACCGGGTGTTAGACAAGTTACTTTAATAGACCAGCAATCATTATTTCAATAAATAATTGTAGGAAAAATTAATTTTGTTAATCATAACAAAATTTTCTTTAAAAGTTAACATATTATAATAACGTTTAAAATCCTAAAAACACGCTCAAAAAACTCGTACTGAGTTGAACAAAATAAAATATTGTCAACCAATAAGAATTTATTATTCTATATGAGATAAAGGAATGCAGCCAATTACTTTATAGAAGTATCGAATAACGGAATCCGCCAATCAGCTTTCACTATTAAGTAACTGCTTATCTCATTATTACTACTTTCCATATCTTTCCTCAAATTCGCTGCACAAAAAATTTAAATTAAAACCATATTTTTGTACACAAACCAATATAATGGAACAAAAATTAATCAATTTCATAATTATTGCTCATTTATTAACTTATTAAGAATTATTCCAGGATAAAAGATGTTGCAGTTTACGTATTTTTACATTAATCTGCATATCTTTTTAGCACTAAATATTCTAAAAATTCCTAACAAAAACTGTATAAAATTTCGATAACTAAGAAAGGTTATTGATAACTGTAATAATTATGGCATAAAAAAGATCCAGCTATCGAGTACTGACATCAACCTTTTTTCCTGTTTAGCCTCCAGAAATCACCGTCAGGTATTATTTAGAGGTTGAATGAGGAGGATGTGTTAATGTAAGTGAAGTGTAATCTTTTACAATCTCAGGTCGATCATTTCTGAGATATGTGGTTAATTGAAATACAACCATCAAAGAACACCGGTATCCACGATCTAGTATTGAAATCCGTATAAAAGTCTGCCTTTACTAGGATTTGAACTTTGGAACTCTCGACTTTGAAATCAGCTGATTTGCCATCACTACCAATGATCAGCTGATTTTTGTTCACCACTAGACCAATCCGGTGGTTGAGATCAACCTCTTGCTTTTATTCATCTTTCCATAGGTTTTTTTAAATTTTGATCTAAAATGTGAGATGAAACGATGCAATTATTTTTGTATAGAATCTAAAATATCTTCATTATATGATTAGTTACCTTGAATCAGGTCTCTCGTGGCATTTCCGTTTTCTTTCTCCTCAATTCTAAAGTAAACTTTTTGAGTTCCTGATACCAACGATTTTCTCCTTAAGATCGTCCACAATATATACATGTATATTTCCGAATAACCGTTATCTGTTAGCAAACATGCAGAATTCAGCCTTAAACCTACTTACAAATAACCCGTTTGAATTTTGAAAATCGAAAGATTGTTTGCAGAGATATTATAAGAGCACCTCACAAAACAGCGCCCCATGGTCACCCTCTTTGTTACCAGTTGATGGTGATGATTGGTTTAGTTTCTCACGAGGTGCCCACATACCTCACCACTCTTGCCTCAAACGCTGTCCCCTTGGGAAGCCCATTATTGTTAAACAGATTTTTAAAATTTATTTAATATTGTTTTATTTAACGTAAATTTAATTTTATTTTTTTTGTAATATTATTCATTCAATTGATTCGACTCATTCGGTTCAAACCCAGCTCATACAGTGATGGAGACTCATAGTTCACAGTTCATTAAGTCATTTCATATAACTTTGTGCTTCAACCGACAAATTTCCACTAGTACATGTATATTTTTTTCGTAATTTATCGATATGAAATATATCTAAAAACCTCTCAGTTATGCCAAAAAACACAAATAAAAATTTGGTTGCGATTGATCGAGTAGTTTTTGTTTATCCCGAACAAAAAAAAATCCTCTTTCTCTTTAGATAATAGTATAGATATAGATTATATAACCTATGACAGTCCCAGTAACATAAGGATTCCAACGTGGGGTCATACATCTAAATCGGTTCATCCGTTGAAATGCCAAGGTGAAACATACATATAATACACCCTAGATACATTACACTCCTTTTTGGGCAGTAATGTAAAAATATATAAATAAGTATAAAAATGACAAGGGAGCTAATGATATTAAAAATACTTCCAATTTTTTTTAAGATAAATGAACAACGGATTGGATGTAAAAATGCACCAGATAAATAAAATGACCAAAGAAAGATAAAAAAAAACTTATTTGTAACAAGTAGCCCAACGGCATAATGATTTGGCTGTTATAAGTTTTAAATGTTACATATAAATTACCCTGCAACCAGAAAAAGTGGTAAAAGAAGTATAAAAATGTCGTTTTAAGATTTTTACAAACATTCTATTACATTACTTTTCTTTAAACCCTCATCTTATCGACTACAATACTACAACAGAATTCCACAAAGCCAGTTCCGCGCGTCGTGGCGACTCATTTGCATTGAAAAATGGATAAACAATACCCTGTTAAGGCTAAGGTTAGTTTAGTTCAACCGTATTTCCCCCCCCCCCCTTGTACTTCTCCACTCCATTCCTTATAGTTGTTGCATTTTATCCGCCGATTTATATCGATATCAATTGTTTTACTTACGTATAAGTATTTTTTGTTCAACGAAATTTTTCCTTTTTTCTTACAAAATATAAATAAAACTTATTTTTAAATTATTTATAGAGAATAAAAGAGAAAAGCAAACTACTTCGTATTTAAACATACAATCGTACGCTAGAATAATAGAGAGGCATAATTTTTATTCAAATCGGTACATAATTTTATTACGTAAAAAATGGATAGGTGATTTACTTTACAGATAAGAGTAAAGGAACTGGCCCAATATTTCAATGGAAGGATCAAGAGAAACCGTTAAAAGATATTATAATTGATTATAAAATAAGAGAAGTGGTTAAAGTACATATTGACAAAAAAATAATAAACATACGATAAATCACCGATTCTCAAACCTTTTCGACCACCACCCACATTGAGAATCAAACATTTTCTAGTCTCCCAAAATTTTTAAACTTACCATCCCTTAAAAATAATAACTGCAATTGATATTTTTATTATGCGCACTTAAAAACAGAAATTGCAATTATGGTTTTTAAGTGTGGCATGGGTTAAGCTGAGAGCGGGTGATACATATTGCAGTCTCAATCTTTAAAGATTTCAATACATAGCACAAAATGAACAAAAGCCAAAAACTGCAACGCTACATTAAAGGATCTTACAATTTGTCATTAAAGCTAGATCAGCTAAATCAAAACCCTTTAATTTCCATATTTACTTGTATTAATACGTCGCTTAGATCGGGAGACGTGCAGCACTAAAGAGAAAATGGCATTTTCACTTTAAAGTGGAATATTTCGGTTTAGAAAAATCGTAGAGCCGCACAAAAAAAAATTAAAACTTAAGCTTTTAAACGATTTTAATGCGGTTTACTGAAAAAATTTCGTTTCCCCATGCACTCGATCAAACAAAAAGAAATACTTTCTAACTTTTCTTCTCACTGATTTTTTTTTTTAATTTGATGATTTTTGAAATCTGAAGTATACTATTAAAAAGTAGAGTATTCAAGCTTTAATTTTTTTTTTATTCATCTCTCTAAGTCTCTTGGCTGCAAAATTAAAGCAGTTTGAATACGATAATTTTTTATCATAAAATATAGGTGTCCCTTTAATTTTTTTTACTAGCAATAGGTATTTAATTTGAGTTTGAAATATCAGGAAAACAAAATTTTTGCTTTTATTTTTCAATCAGCCACCGCCTTTCTAGACCGCCTGAACGCTCCCAATTTTCTGTGGGCCTTCTAACGGCACCCCTAAGGCCTACAGCGCCCACTTTGAGAACGAATATGATAAATGATAAAGAAGACAATGTTAATCAATAAATTAAACATCACCAGTTTAGGAACTGTTTAGTTGATAAATATTTTAAAAAAAGATTACTAATTAACTTCAAAACTCTCAAAAACTTAAAACCTTTATTTAATTTTAAGAAGATTGGGTTAAAGGTAAACAGATAGGTAATTCATTAAAAATGGCAACAGAAACATAATAAAAGCCCTTTTTCGTAGCCCAAGATAGTGTAATACGGTAACATGGGATTATCATCGGAAAAAGTTGCAGCAATTTAAAAAAATCGTATCTCAGAAATTACTAGACAACCAAACGAGTATCTTTTTTAAAAATTCACCAAGTAGAAAATTTTTTTTTAAACTCAGAATGTTTCAATATGAGCTCCGTTGATCGTTCTGCAAATATCCAGCCGATAATCGACTTCTGCCCAGGTCCGCTGGATCATCGCAGGCGTACCTGTGACACTAGCAGCTGTAATCCGTTGTCTTAAATGTCTCGGCATAATTGTAGGATTTGAGGATCTCAGCAACCCAATGAAATTATTGAGCATGTCAGAAATTCCCCAAAAAATCTGGGGAATCCGTGTGGTGCAGTTTCATGTCCGATCGTATGATTGGCCCATTTTTTTTCATGAGCCTACTATGACAGGGAATGTTTATTTAGACATGCTACAACTGAACAAGAAAGTAAGGTTGCTGTAATGTTTCGATAAGATGGTGCGCCCCCACAATTTAGCCTAGGCGTTCGACGCGCTCTCAATGAACGATTCCCTAATTGTTGGTTTGGTAGGGCCAGTCCTGTACTTTGACCTTCGAGAAGCCCAGATTTGACACCCCTAGACGTTTTTTTTATGGGAATACGTTAAAAACATTGTCTAAATTGAAAAAAATCACGGATGTACAACACGTCCACAGTTACGCCAGCGATGATCCAGCGGAGCTAGGCTGAAGTCGATTATCGCTAGTTGTCGAAATAAGAATTCGTATATGATAATTCTTATATTCACTCTTAAAAGCGGTTCTTCTTAACAGATTTATTTCTTCAAACTGTTTAAAAACTGCTTATTTTTGGCTATTATTACCTCAATTTAATAAGCAAAACGATTTAATAATTGGTATAACATTTTTCACCTAAAAAAAAAGATTAAAACGGATATTTCTAAACAATTTTTAAGACCTTTAATTTACGAAAGTTAATAAGAATAATATATATATATATATAGAAATAAGTTAGCTTCTTCGTCTTTCATCTAGCATTTTTTATATAATACAAATATTTCGTAACGTCACCCAGGAATATCCATGGTTTAGTTTTCTTATGCGCAAGAAAGATTTATTTATTGTTAATTTGTATAATTTATTTATTTATTATTATTGTTATTGAAAATAAAAACTCATATCATTCTAATTCCTTTTTATTTTTTATTAATTTATTGCTTTTAATTTTTTTTTTAAACAAACCCAAAAAAAGATTATGAAAGAAAAACATAGTATCATAATTAAAAACTGCAGGCCGCAATTTTAATTAATTCATTTACTATAACATTACGTTCATTAATTACTAAATAAATTTCTTACGATTTGATGTGTTAAGATATTAATGGAGCGTCACATATCTTTTAAAGTAGATTACATTTTTCGATTAATTTCATCACTGAATCCAATTAACTTTAATGGTTTTTCTTGTTTTCTTTATTAATTATAAAAAAAGAATATTAATTAATATCAATTTTTAATTTGACAATAGTTATAGATATGAAAAAAAAACTAATAAATTAATTTTTAATATGATAATACATTGTACTGACGGGAATCAGAACGTATTTTCTTTAAGGTAGTAGATAAATAAAACATCGAAGTTCAATAATTGAAATCACGAGTTCTATAGAATAAAAAAAAATTATGATATATTTTATATTTTCTTTCCGAATAATTTTAAGTTAAAATTAAACATTTCTTTTTAACTTTTTTTTTGGTTTTGATAGGTTTGGAATCTTTCATTTCTTATTCGGAAATGAAAGATTATTCTTCTCACTTTTAGCCAAATAAATTATCGAAAATCAAAAGCAGCTTTATATATCCCATTCTATATCTGCGATAAAAAAAAATCGTTAAATAATAACATATCAACAATTATTTGATATAATTTTTTATTACGTCGTAATCCATTATTGCTATTAAATAACTAATGCACCGTGATATTCGCAAATAGAAATAAATGAAAGATGAACAATTTATGGTAAAACGTTGGATAGATTGAAAAAAAAATACAGTAATACAACTAGATATCTATAATTCAGAAAATAATAACTAAAAATGAATATTATAATCTACATAAATAAAAGATAGTTTTGAAAGAAGTTTTGTGTGTGTTCTAACTCTTAACCGAATTTGCAAAAAAAATCATAATTTATTATTATTTGTTCCATAAGTGTTTACATGTTATTAGTTCCATAATATTTAATAATAAAATATTTAAATTAAATAACTCTCAGAGGAAGTCGATATTGACAAACAACGATCGATACAAACGTTATCTCTCGATACACGTACGACTTTTTTTTTGTTTAGCCTTCGGAACCACCGTAAGGTATTACTTCAGAAGAGGAATGAGGATGATATGTATGAATGTAGATGAAGTATAGTCTTGTACAGTCTCAATTCGACCGTTCCTGAGATGTGTGAAAAGAACGACATACACTCACCATCATCAACATACGCCATAAAAAAGGATGATCCGTGGGTTTGTTTGTTGTACGTGCCCATCTTTTAATTTTAGCTGTTATTGGCGTAGAGCGAACCAATGGTGGTGCGCCGGCGGATTCATTCGTTTTCGAACACGATTTATAATTCTCGAACGAATCAATCGTTCAAACGATTTATACTACTTCATACGTACCATCTATCTAAAATTGTATTTGTGTTCTGGGGAAAAAAGAAAAATATTGGGGTCAGAGCTGTATTGAAAAATCACAACTCAGGAAACAGCTAAAAATGATCAGGACGCGGCGGGTCGTTCCCGCCTTTTTCCTAGTAAATTTAATAAAAGAAGTTTTAGGTTATTTATTTACACGTTTTTTTTTATGACATAATAGTGAGATTGGTAATCGCAAATTATCTACTTTCGAAGTCGAATGTTCTTAGATTCAAATCTTAGTAACGGCAGTTACTTTTATATGGATTTGAATATAAGATCGTGGATACCAGTGTTCTTTGGTGGTTGGGTTTCAATTAACTACACATCTCAGGAATGGTCGACCTGATACTGTACAAGACTACACTTCATTTACATTCATACATATAATCCTAATTCATCTCTGAAGTAATATCTTAAGGTAGTTTCGGAGGCTAAACAGAAGAAAGAGCAGTAGTGAAGTAGTGAGATTGGTGAGGTTTTTTGAACTGTGGTAAACATTCCGGGGGCCATAGGAAGAAAGAAAGAAAATTAATAGTGAATTATTATTGTACATTTTATTGTTTTAGTAATATAATTTGTCAAATATAATACAAAATTAATTTAATTCATAACTCAAATTTAGCAATTGTGAAGCATTACCGGCACAGTATTAGCCCGCAATTACTAGCATTACTAGTGTATAATAATTATTAATAGATTAAACACCTCTAATCATAATGTATAATTTTATATAATTTTCATCATGTTCATTTAAAAAAAAAACTGCATTAAAAATCAAAATTATTATAGAAATATTATCAATAAAACAATTAATCTCTGTCAAAACCATTAATTACTATCGCTGTTAAAACCATTAATTACTATTATCACTATTATAGATGAATTAATGAAAAATCCGTTAGTCACTATAAATGATTTGTTTATCTGGTAAGGTGGGAATAACCTAATATACGTAAAACGCAGAAATATTAATCGGAAGGGCGATAATATAAATTCAAAGAAATATTAGTCATTATTATACTCAGCAGCTACTTTTTCCAGAATTAAAAAAAAAAGTAATTAGTGATACTTAAAAAAAATAATTTAATTAATAATTAACCATTTACAAGGATACCATTCGCGCTAAAAAACAATTTCACAACACTGTGACTTGCAGCTCAATTATGAAACCTTCATACTGCAATGACCTACATTTTTATCTAAATTTAAAAACTTAAGCAATCAAAATACAATACACATCATATTAAAAATAGAATGAAATTAAAAATAAATTTAAAGAGAATTTATTTAAATTAAAAAGATCTAATATAAATTAATCTAGCTGATGGCAAAACTTGCGAAATAATATAATTTAACAAAAAATGAAAATCTTATATATAAATGCGAACGTTTGTCTCTGTTTGTTTGCAACAGCATGAAGCGAGAACAAACCGACCGATTGCTTTCAAATTTTCAGGATATATTCGGGCTATTCCAGGAAATATTTTAAACCACTGATCGACGCTCCAGTCCAGGGCTCTAAGTTCAGATAGTCATTAAAGAAACAAGAATTAATCCTTTTATTTCATTAACTCTAAGTCCATGGAAACAAAAAGTATAATGATGAAAAATGACTAATTCTTTTCTCTTTAATAAATATAAATAAAATATTTAATATTTTCAAACCATGAGAACAACCAACGCATCGGGGGGTCCAGGAAGCGGAGCTCCCTGCTAGACACTATTTTTGTAATATTTATACATACTAATCTGGTTCTTCTTTTTATCTTCTTTTTTTTGTAAATTTAAAACAGATTCATTTAAAGCAGACAATATCTATAATTTTGATAAATTTCACTATTTTTTTCAAAATTTAGTTCCTAAAATGAGGACGCATAACTGACGTATTAGTAAGTAGATACACTAATAAACTCAAGCGTGATGAAATAGCTGTATTGTAAATTATATTTAACAAGCTTAATTCAGGCTGACAAAATCCAGTTCATTGAAATAAAGCGTTTTCAGTGATTAACAATTGTAATAATATATGATTTTCTTACGTAGTATCACAAATAAACATTTTGATGTATTTGAACATAGCGTGCGTAAATCTGACCGTTAATCAACCCAGAAACTTTACATAATATTGAGAGAAGCTATCACAGCGCCACGAAGTCGGCAAATTAAATTACTGTTTTGATTAGTTTAAATTAGTAATAATATTTTTTGGCTACTGTCAACAGTAATTAGTCTATCTTATAATGACAAAATAGTTTGACTAGCATTAGGAAATACCCGAGTTTAATCTATCACATTTAGTGAGAAATATTACAGTAATTCATGGGTATGTTAAATACCATAACCTTAAGGTTATGGTATTATAACCATTAATGGTTATAAGCGACTACACATCACCTCCCGAGAATTACATAACCATACTCAAGAGTAACAGACAACCCACCCTAGACTTCTATGCAGGAGCGCAGTGCTCCTGCTTTTGGGAGAAATAAAAAATTGCCATCTCACATGCAATTTGTTTCATCTTAAAGTCTGACATGATTTATTTTAATATTAAGTATTCAATGTTATCATATTTCTTAATGAAATATTATATTATCACTTCCCTAATTAGTGTGCCATGAAAGACACTGCTATAAATTATAAAAATCAGACCGCACGAAAATGTCCTTTTTGGGTAACCGCTGTCGTACAGAAGGCGGCATGCCACTCTAATCCGTTGGAGGTTAACGGAGTACGACAAGGCACGGACTATAACAGGGAGATTATGGATCTAGTTAGATCAAAAAAAATGTTTAGAAGGAGATGGCAACGGTTCAGGAGGCCTGAAGAAGTATCTTCGTTAATCCGCACCCCATCCTCAAAGTTCTACGACATTTTGATGTATGATGTTAGCGGCAAGCTTTTCAACCGCAGCCCATTATTGTTTTTCCGTCACCATGAAATATGATAGTATTTTCTGGAGTGAGTCCTCCTAGAGTCCCAACCTCTCGTTTGTCTGTATCCAGCGTATGTACCCGTAAAAGGTGTGGTACAGGCCTATAAGCCTACTACCGATTTTATCTAAAATATTTGAAAAACTGTTTCTGCGCAGATTATGGCCAGCGTTAGAAAGCGAAGGTGTGATACCCGACCATCAATTTGGCTTTAGGGGTGTGGTCATTCAACAGTGGAACAAACCCATGGAGTTAGTAGTGTTATCGTCAGATGTCTAAAAAAGAAAAGGTATTGTTCGGTGGCCTTTTTGGACGTGGAACAAGCATTTGACAAAGTTTAGTTGCTCGTTCTTCTTTTCAAATTAAAATCGTGCTTGTCACAACCTTATTGCTTAATCCTACGCAGCTATATGGATGGTCGCTTCTAAGAAGTTAACTACAATTAAGAGTTGTCTGTTTATCAATAACAACTCAAAAAATAGAGAATAAAGATAAATCTGACAAGCACTAGCAACGTATCGTTTACGATAAGAAGAAAAGTTTGCCCTGAAGTTCATTTAAGCGATGTCAGAAAATGTCACGCCAGGTATCTACGTTTTTACCTTGACCGCTGGAAAGATTATGTTGCGTTTAAAGGATAAAAAGGATATTGGATAAGGAATCTCAATTTTCTTTATCCAATAAGATTCTGCTCTACAAGGCTTTCTTAAAACCGGTACGGATTTAGCCTACGGAATTGAACTGTGGGCCACAACCAGTAACAGCAATATGAGATCATTCCATTCAGTGGTTCCAGAATAAAATATTACGGAACATAACACAAGCGCCGTGATTCGCGAGGAATACTGAGATCCACGATTACATAGGCATTCCATACGTTCGAGAAGTTGAATGCCTAATTTCGAAATAATGTCCAGATTGGAGAAGCATGTTAATCATCTAACTTTGAATTTACCTAACACAGTGAGGTTATGAGGCTCAAAGATTCCATGTACTTGATCTGGTTGTGGACCTTTGTTTTATTCTCCGTTATAAAATTTATAGAAGCTTACGTTTATTATTTATATGTGTTTATCGTAAAGTTAATGTTTCATTTATTACTGTTCTATTTAGGTACCCGATTTGATTAATGGTGTGAAGATATTTAACTACATTCTCAGACATTATCACATTATTTCACGGTTACTAGTATTTATATTGTATTTATTGATATTAATTGTTTTTATATTCGTTAAGGATTATCATTAGCTGATCTTATTTCAAGGGATAATCTGTCATACGACTTACTTATAGCTTCAATAGGGAAGGTGACTGTAAATAAACGAATCAGCAAAAATAAAACTTATAAATCTATTCTCTTTCAAACGCGATGAAAGTTCACTAAATTTAAAATTACAGACCTTCTAAAACCTATTAACATCACAGTCATTAGTTTACCTCTGTACCTCTGGATGCCAGCAATGCTGATTTAGTACTCTGAGAAGAGCAGCAGTCGGGAATGGTAAAAGTAATTTTGAGAATGGAGATACCCCGAAACGTGTCAACTACGTATGTTAGACTGACGATACTAAGAAGCACAGAAAATAACACTCAAATCAATAAAAATTAAATCAGCCTTATTTTTAAACTTTCCTCTTTAAGTCTGTAGTGTATAGAATAATACCAACGTTTTGAGTTTGTATCTATACCTTTCTTCCGCTATCTGTTTGTATCAATAATTCTTTTCACACAGCTAGTGAAGTTCTCACTGGGAAATATAATATATATATTATCACTGGGAAATTATATATGCGAAATCGCTTCCTAGGAAATTTTTGGAACAATAATTTAATTCTTATTCTTTATAATTTGTACGAAGAGGAATAGTAATATATCTAGTAACAATAATAATTCACACTTTGCTGTGGTATACAGTTTAAGAAGTATATATATAATTATGCCGGCATGAAAACAGTTTATGTTTTAGGAAAAAAAAGAACTTAATATAGATTTTGTTGACAAAAGCATATATATATATATCTGGAATTGTCTACCGAAGTAAAGAAAAGAATTAACATTTAATAAATTTTATATAATTATTTTTTATTAACAATATATATTGTTGTTAATAATAATATATAAACAATACCATAGCAACGTATATCTTATTAAAAAATCAGTTTGGCAGGGGGTGTGGTACAAGCAAGGTGGGGTGGTGGGACCCATCTTGAACAAAAATAGAAGAATTTTCTAACTTTTAAAATATATATGAAGTATTTTTTAGAAATGAGTACTTCAATTTCTTGACTAAACAACGGAACGCGGTTTATGTAAAAAAAAATTGTATAGTTTATTTCTTTAGTACGAATTTCAGTTTTACAAAAATGAATTGATAAGTAACCAAAACAATTTCCATATTCCTAATATCTTTACATATTAATAAATTCTCGGGGAGATTTAACAAAAAAAAAGATATTCTTAGAAGGTGTTTTAACACTTCACAGAAATTAAATATAAAATTTTCATTAGAAAAGGTTTGCGGTATGAAAATATTCTGTTTGTTGTACGCTGCTGAAGCAAGTTAATACAATTTATATTGCGGTAAGTCATTTCAAATTGTTTTCAGCACTGAAGTAATTACTTGATTATTATTTTATAAGAAATAAATTAGAGTATTATTAATATGTTTATAATATGTTATTGTATAGAATGTCATACTCAACTGGTTTTTGTTTTTACATATTTTTGGAGAGTATTTTAATTCCGTGATCAATAACACAGTACCGTTGAAATTGTATGCTTGTTTATCACGAATTTACTGGAATATTTGAATTTCAGTATCGCACAATTTATTACAAGAAATTTAATCTATGTTACCATTCAATTATATTGCACTGTAGTCTTTGATAATTAGCATTGTTTGACAGTCATAAGATTGGTTAAATAATGAAACTTTTCATATTTTATGCATTATAATGTTCTATTCTGTTTCCTGGTAAGATCCGAAAACATTTTGGTCCATCTTCAAATAAACTATCGAAATAAACAACTGTATAGAATATTTTTAATCGATAAGCTGTAAATTAATAACAAAACAAATCTATTGCATAGTATTATTTTATTCCAGATTACTTTATTAACAAAAACACAGTTTTAAATCATTTTTGATCTAAAAAATTATTATAAGCCGAAACCAAATTTGTTACGAATTTTTCTCATTTGAAGAAACTACAGTCCGTTGAATTCAGCGTGGTGTTACATCTTAGTATTTAAGGCCATCATTTGTAATACTTTACAAAATTATTCAGTTCACTGTAAGAAAATATTTTAATCTCTGTAATCGTATTACTTTGTACGCTACGGTACTGTTTTATATTGTACTTCATTTTTATAACGGTTTTATTCAGTATTATTTTCATTAATTTTAATTTACCCTGTAATGTTTTTGCTAATCGGGTTTTAAAAATGAGTGATTCTGTTGTGAAACATAAACCGGGAAAACCCTTAACAGCTCCGAAAAAAAAAAATTACCTTAAAACACTAACCCTGAAACTGCCGTCTGAGACACTGCTAGGAAAACAAATTGTGTAAAAGTCGTAAAGATAAAACAATTTTTAATAAAATAAATACAAAAATTAAGGTAATCATTTTAGCCCTAAAAAGATTAAAAAGGGTACGGAAACAATAGAAAAGTTGGACGATTTTACTAAAATCCCTATCCAAAAAAAGCTCATTCGTTGTATTTCAATAACGAGCTTCCTAACTTCAACAAATATCAAATACTGTGAATACCGATTCTGAACTCCCGAATTTTTCTAGAAGTACACATTACATCATATTTTAAAATCAATGAATTTTCGTTTCGTGTCCACAAAAAGTAATTCTTTATCGATTAAACGCGGACATATTAGTGTAAGGAAAGAGCCGGTAAGACAATCTATTATCTAGATGAAATTTGTTTAATGCGGCAGGTATACAGGAAAAGGTATGGGTGGATAAAGAAATAAAGAGCGCAAAAGACGCTTTATGAAGAAATGTTTATCAACTGGGATGAAAATCCCGGATGGAAAAGATAAACGATTAATAGTAACGTAGTAAGTGAAGATGGGTTTTTGAATGGTGATTTGTGGGTATTCGAGATGAAATACCCATCTTTTCCCAAGAGTATCACGATGAAATAAATGGTGACAATTTTATGCAGCAGTTTCAAAAGATTGTCAAAATTATTACTGAAGCATCCTCACAGTAATGGATAAAGCGCCATACCATTGCCTGAAAAATGAAAAACGATCCAATGAGATGAGGTTGTATGACTTGTAAATGAGGTGTAGTTTTGTATATAGACTAAGGCCGACGATTCCTAAGCCGTGTGGTTAAATGAATCCCAACCAAAGTACACCAGAATCTATTGTCTAGTAATAGTCAAATCCGTAAAAAAGCAACCTCTTGGAGTTCGAAAATCAGCAGTTAAACAAATTATTTACGAAGAAAAGTCAACGACTAGACCAGCTCGGTGGGTTTTACTATGGATAGTGTAGAAAAATTAAGATTAAAAGTAAAAACGATTAAATTGAGCATAAAACATCTGATGTGGACAACACATTACTTCCTTGTACGCCGATTAAATTATATTTATTCATTTTTTTAAAGTGAAAAGTACATAAAATTCTACTTCATTAAAAACTTCTGATGTTTTTTTTCTTTTTCTGTTATTGTATTATAATTCATCTTAATTTTTTTTTACAATGAGAGGTTAATAAATATTAATAAATCAATATATTTAAATTAAAAAAAAAGATGAAGTCGGATTCGAACCGATGTGCCTTCCACTTGTAAGATCCAGATAATTCATTAATTAAAATTTCATTTGGGTATAACTCTGGAACCAATGAAAATAAGTACCACTTATAACAATATATCGTGTAAAATCTCTTATTGTGGGCTTACTTGTATTACTACAGTTAAGAAAAAGTCCAAAATTCATATATTTGGGATTTTGAGCTTTTTTGGACACTTTGGTTCAGTCGACTGCAATCAAAAGAGGAGGTGCAAAAGTAGATGTTACAACAGTCCTAAATCCAAAATTTCAACATCCTATGGCTAATCGTTTGAGTTATACGAGATACATACGTACAGACGTCATTCCGAAACAAATCAAAATGGATTCAGGGATGGTGAAAATGGATATTTCCGTTGAAATCTGGAAATTGACATTTTTCGCGATCTTTTTTTACTTCGTACAAGGAAATAACAATCTACTACTTCCAAAACATTGTAATTACTGAAGTATTATTATTAATCATTTTAAATTAAGTTGAAAATATAAAATTACAAATACATTACAAAAGTACCTAGAATATCGTTAAAAATTTATTTTACTACGTATAGGAATATGTAGAGTACATAATGGTGTGTGTAACCACCTCCCAGGAATCGTTTTTCTTAAAAAAAAAAAAAAATGTTTAAACATTATTTTTCCCGCTTTCATTATCATTAAATAAAAGAAACCATAATGAAATATTTTAATAGTTCTAAACTATGTAAAGGAAACAAAAAGGCCTTTGAGTGCCCCTCCCCCTTAATGACTTCCTGGTTTCGCCCCGGACGCTTGATTGAATTCCTAGGTTTAACCTATATAAATTATTATAAAACAATATGAAAATGTAAATTTCAATTTAAACAAGTCTAATAACATATCAGTAGAGAAACCACAAGTTGGAAAAGGAAATTTTAAATGTTATTTTTAGAGCTTACACGTTTTTACTTATTAATTAAAAATTAAATATATGTAACATAAATTTAAGTTTATTAGAAAATTATTAAAATTGGTCAATGATGGAAATCGTAGGTGTTTGTAACAGTGGCGACTCGTAGCTAAAATTATTGGCGGTGCTGCTCCAGAAAATTATTTTCTGAGTCTTTTCAAGGCCATGGTTAAAGTTTTATTTAAAATAAAAGAACCGAGAAAAAGATGAATCAAATAGAATAGCTGAAAGCACAATGTGCTAAGCAGTGTAAGTACAATGTGCTTAAAAACCGGATTTTGTTTAGCCGAATAAATAGTAAAATGTCAGTACAGATAATATTTGTTAGTATTATTAGATATTTTTAGTATTAACTTTTAAAAACACTATAGTCCAATGGTACTTAATTTAAATTTCTATGTATATAGAACGAAATACATAATTATTTTTTACAAATTAATTTCTCTTTCGCCCTTCCAGCGTGTTTTTGGACAGATTTGGCAATCAAAGAGCCCTTGCTTCCCGCCATCGTCTGATCGTTACTGAAAAAACTAAACCGCTTTCAAATTCCTTCCACTGACTAAACTACAAAAGAGAACGAACAAGGAACGTTCCATACACACGCGGTGTAAAAGAAAAACTACCTTCCACCAGCACGCCAGGGTCGGCACAGCGAGAGCGACAGTAATCTCTCCCTCGTAGCCTCGCGCATGTGCGCATGTGCAGAACAGCCAAACATCACGCCGCTAGAACTGTGATGCGCACAGTTCCATACAAAGATTTTTGTATCTTTTTCATAAACTGGGGTATGACTACTAACATTAAGCTTAAAAATTATATATTGTACAAGGAAAAAATTAAAGATAAAAGACCGATTATATTAAATGTTAAATGATATCAAGTGGAAATAGGGAGTGCTGCACTTCCACAGTGCCAACACGCGAGCCCCCACTTGTGTTTAATTTGGATTTACTGTTAAAGATTTTATTTGGTACATTTAAGATACGTTCTGTTTTAACATCAACAAAAATAGGTTAAGGAAATTTTTTTGTATTGCTTATTTGACGCATAAACGATTATAGTCATTACCAACAATAAACACAAACTAGAAAAAGAATAATAAATGGGTAATAAACATTGAAATATCACCACCAGTCTATTTACACTGCGCAAACAATATTCCGAAAGGGATTCCGTAAGCAAAACCGCGCTAAATTACGTTCCTCATCTTATTATCAGAGAAAAACCGCAATAGTCTTTTTATGTATGTCTTCTGGTTTTGTAACACATCACATCTGAACCCAGGTTTAATTGTTATCGAATAGAGCTGAACATTGGGCAATCTATGAATAAGTGGTTTACGGACCATTTCACATTGCATTCACAGTTCTGCTGAAGAGAGTCAAATAGATGGGCGTGGGTTACCTTTCTGTGTCCGGTCCTCCTTGTTTCTCCTCCCGGATACCATGTAAGACCGTGAGAAGACTTAGCAACCAGAACGAAGTCGCTCTTTGGCAGTCTTAACCTCCAGAACCATCGTAGGGTATTACTTCAGAGGATGACATGTATGAATGTAAATATAGTGTAGGTCTTGTCGACCATATCTGAGATATATGGGTAATTGAAACCCAACCACTAAAGAACACCGGTATCCACAATCTAGATCTGTACGCACGTATGTATCTCGAATAATTCATAAACGATTAGCCGTAGGATGCTTAAATTTTGGATTTAGGACTGTTGTAACATTTAGTTGTGTGCACTTCTCCTTTTGATTGCAATCGACTGAACCTGTGTCCAAAAAAGCCCAAAATCCAAAAAAATCTGGATTTTGGACTTTTTCTTAACTGCAGTAATAGAGGTTTTGAGCTTTCAGTATTAGAGATTTAACTACCTCATTGAGAGCTTTAAACGATATATCATAATTGGTATTTCTTTGCATTGGTTTCAGAATTATAGCCAAATAAAAGTTTGATTAATGAAATATTTGGATCTTACAAGGGGAAGGCACGCACATCGGTTCGAATCCGACTTCACTTCTTTTTTTTAAATTTAAATATAATGATTTATTAAATAATTAACCTCAGATTGAGAAAAATAAATAAATTTGATGTGCTTCTCATTTTAATTCAAAACTTTAAATAGATTAATAATTACAATATATGTATATGAATCGGGATTCGGAACTTCAGAGGAAGATGGAAAGTTAAATAAACCAATCAGAATTAATTGAATTTAATTACATGGATCTAAATTTATACCCATATTTTACAATTGTATACTTTTAATTATTTTAACTATAATTCCTCCTCCCCCCCCCCCACAGAAATTTAATTGATCTAAGAATACTTTTAACATAATTTCATTGGACACAAAAAAAACACTGATTATTATGATTTAAATAAATTATACTGGTCTTCTGCATTTAATACAGAATTAAAACTAACAAAAAATTATAACCAATAATATTCTGTTGTTAATTATCTACTACTTTAGAATGATTTAACTTATATTTCGCTTCACTTATACTAAAAGTAATAGTATGTGAAAAGTAAAAAAAAATTATACAACATTTAACAAAAAAACAATTTTTTTTTTAATTTTGCTCAGCGACGAAACTTATCCAGTTAAAAGTTTTTTAATTCATCAACAATTTCATATATGTAAAGATTTAGAAAATATAAACAAGAAAAAAAAATTTACGTAATTTTTTGTATATATGGAATGTAACCATGGATACCAATCGACCATGCAGAGAACCTATTTCGGTTATTTTTTTGGAAATATTTTAAAAATAAATTTACAAAAAATAAAAATCTACGTATTATTAATCTTTAATTATTTGTGAAAGAAGTGGAAGGTTTTTCAAGCATCAAACGAAAATAAATTTCGCCTTTCATTTTTTTCTTTTATGAAAATAACACAGAATTAAGTATATTTAAATTTATTTTTCTTGAAAATTAACATAATTAAAAGCTCCAAGTCTTATTTCTTAATCGCATATCTTTTTTATTAGTTTATGTAAATCTTGGAAGTTGATCGAACAAACCGTGACTGGTTTCTAAGATTACTTTGTAAGTTTTTATTTTTTCATTCAAATCGAATCGACTGCATCATATATTTAAATTAATAATTAGTGACTAATAATCATATAAAACTGGTATCTTTAATATAGCCTAATTGGATACCTTCTTTTCAGTTCATTGAAAGAAGTCTCAGAGAATATCACGTAAATAAAACATTCTTTTTTTTCCAATTATATAAAAGATTACTTATCTATCTAACATATATTTTTATTGAAAATTGAAGAAAATTAAAATTATCATACAAGGTGAAGGCAAATTTAAATCGTAATTTGTTAGTAATTCAACAATGCAGCGCGGTGTAGTGAAAGTGCTAGTACGGCAAGGTTGGCCAGACAATCCAAGGTCATAATTAAACATTTTCGCGGGCTTTTGTTAAAAATAGTATTTTAATCAGTTATCCAATTCTAAGAGATCGATCAAGCAGCGGTGAATCGTATTTAGAATTTTTAATAAATATAATGAACTGTGCAATTATAAATTAAATATCACTAGGTTAGTGATATCAAATAGTCATATCAAGGAAAAAATGGGGGAAAAATAAGGTTTCGAACACAAATATCAGACCTCCTTTAATAGGCACAGTATCGAATCAGTTTTAAGTGGTCGTTAGTCCTCTTAACAATACCTAAAACGTTTGTCTGAAAAAATTGTTGATACGACCAACCCTTAGGACAAGAGATGACCAAAATGTTGCTGGAATTTACGAAGACCCCATCTTCTTACAATTCACATGCAACCACTGTCGTATTGAGTAAATTTGAAGTTTTTCTTAACTTTATCTTTTTTATCCCCTACTTAGCACCGGTGGAAAATACCTCCGCCTTCCGGCATGCCGAAAAGGATTTTTATATATATATATATATATATATATATATATATATATATATAAACATTTTTATATATATATATAAAGGGTGTATATATATATATACACCCTCCTTTTTCTTTCTCTCTGTGGAAATTTAGATTCTCGAATCGCTTTTCTAATCTTATCTCTATTTCTTTAATCGAGTTGCCTTTGTGGCTCTGTTCACGTAGAAATTAAATATTTGTTTTGTCTACCATTGGTCGCTCATCCTGCATAATATCCATAAAATTGTAATCTTCTTTTCCGGATTAAGTGCCATATTTTTTCTGTATATATGTATTTTTTTCACTTTTAATAAATTCCATCTTTATATTTTGGTCTATAAATATTTCTTGAAATTCTTTTACCTACTTCTGCTATTTCGTATTCTGAAAAAATCTGCAGACATTTTGCCCATACAGTGCTTCTGGTACCTCTGGTAGAACTACAGTATTATAGCATCTAATTACTTTATTTTAAATAAATTAAGATACTTTATCAGCAGGTTTAGTTGTAAGGAAACTTTTGTCATACGGTTTTTGCAAATCTTGACGTTTCATGATCCCTTCTAACAAAAAACCCATGAGAAATTCCGGAACGATGTATGTACATTGACCTATATCGATAAATATCTCTGTACAGACTGAACATTGGGATCTGAAATTTGGTTGGAATATTTCTATACATGTGCATTGATGCCATTAAATTTTGAACTTAAGTAGATACGGGATTAGGAAATTTACCTAATTTCGAGTCAGTCAGACTTAAGGTAAGGGGATATAATTAGCTCAATTGTTAGAAATTTTTATTATATATTTTCAAAACACTCATGGAATTTGGAAAAAAATATTAGTCGAAAAAATAAAGTTCTCATTTTATTAGATTTTGTCTCCGATCAGACAGAGATGTTGACTGTTCCAAAAATAATTGTTTTTACTTCGTTGAACAAAGTAAAGGAAGTAATGTGATCGTGAAAAATTTCGGTTTCTAGATTTCAACGAAAATATCCATTTTGAGTAGTTTCGGCGTGACGTCTGTACGTATGTATCTCGCACAATTAAAAACGAATAGCCGTAGCATGTTGAATTTTGGATTTACGACTGTTGTAACATCTAGTTGTGCATCTCCCCTTTCGATTACAATCGACTGAACCAAAAGTGTCCAAAAAAGCCCAAAATCAAAAATTTGGACTTTTTAACTGCAGTAATAAGCCCTCATTGAGAGATTTCAACGATATACCATAAGTGGTACTTATTTTTATTGGTTCCCGAGTTATACAGCCAAATAACAAAGGTAAAGCACATTGGTTCAAATGAGACTTCATCTCTTTTTTTTTAATTTAACTATATTGATTTATTAATAATTAACCTCCGATTGTAAAAAAAGTTTTACGATAAATAACAATTCAATAATAATAATTTTAAAAAATATATGAAAAAATATCAGAATTTATTAATGAAAGATTTTATGTACTTTTCAAAAAAAAAAGTATATATGCAATTTAATATGCGTACAAGGAAGTTAAGTTTTAGGCCAGTCAAATGCGTAAGACGATACCTAATTTTGCAATTCTTTCTTTTAATATCATTATACATTTTTTTTTATTAAAGTGCGAAATTTAATTAAAAGTTGTTTCCTATACACAGGAATCATAATAAAAATTATCAGTTTCTAATAAATAATAATAAAATCATTTACATAAATAAAAACATTTTAAATAATAAAAACATTTTATTTACATTTATAATGCATATCTAAAGAAAATAAATTAACAGGATAGTTGCGTTTTTTCGTTTAAAAGTTACTCCACACGTGAATCTACGTTAGAAATTCACAAAGAAAATTGTTTTCAGGTGGATTACAATATTTAAATGTTAACGCAACCAAAGACGGAAAACCCCTTTTTCACAAAGGTAAAGAGATTAGTAATTTCAATGCTTCCGTCACTAAATTTCCATATTTACTTCGACATGCCACCCAAACGTAACGTTTTATCGATAAATAAATTTCGATGAGGTGGTCGTGAATCTCAACCAGTAACTTAGCAGCTGCAACAACGTTTTCATTAAATGGATTCAGTACCCATCTCTTCCAGAAATCATTTTTATCTTCCGGGAAATACTCCAAATGAATTTTTATCTCAGATCTAAACTGTGGTGAATAACACAGTTATTATTTTCTTCATCCAAATTTTTTTCAATATATCGAAAACATAAAATTTTTTGCTTTGAAAGCGAACAATCCAGACATCAAGCTTCTTAATGAAAACATGAACTTTGTCATTAATAAAATTAATCACGTCCTTGAAAATTCACATTCACCAAGCTGAGTAAGCCAACAGCAACAATTATTCTGTAAAAACATTGAGAACTCAAATTGTGTAAAACCAATAATTCCAATAACCTGGTTAACACTTTCCCCCGCGATAATCATCCGACTTCTGTATGGAAAAAAGAGATTTTTTTTCTTTTCGCTCATTTCATCGCATAGATTAACGAACAGGCTATTCTGTAATGGTCAACTTTTAATAACATAATCACTTTTACAGCCTTACAAAGAATATTTTTGAGATTATCCGGCATGACTGTGAAGGAAACTTAACCCTTTGTATATAAGACGATCTATTAATTTCTTCTGAAATCCACTGTTCTTTCCTGTTATCTCCTTTTCATCATCACTTTGCGAACATCGGTAACAATGTGATCGATTCGCATACTGTGTCCTTAGAAAGCGGGATTTTTTCAGTTTTTTTGCTTCTTCCATGCCTATTAAAACACTGTCCATATCAATTTCAGCAGGTACAGGATGATTTTTAGTCCTGTTACCCAATTGTTAATGTCTGGTCATTTTTTTCTAAGAAAGGGAAATTTTGTTTTGTGACACGAAGTTGGTAGCGCTACTCAAACTGTATAGGTAAGGCAGTGTGAGTTGATTCTCTCTGAGCTGTGTAAACTTTTGTGCCGTTTCCGGTCGTGTTACGAACAGAATGTCTTTTACTACAGAACGATTTTTCATTCTTGAACAGTATTTTGCTACGAAATTGTACGCTAGTGTAAAAGAATCATTTCAAATTAAATTTGTTGGTGTTCCTCCGCAGAAAAAAAGTCAATTTCTAGGCTAGCAAATCGATTTCGAGAGACAGGTAGTGTTTGCGACAGAAAACGTAGTGGTCGACCAACTCGCTTGACAGATGACGTTTTAGAGAATGTGAAAAAGAGATTACTCAATTCTCCACGGGAAAATTTACGAAAACTTTCCAAGCAAGTCGGTTTGTCGTATTCGAGTGTTCAGAAAAGTTGAAATTGTATCCGTATCGCGTACGATTAGTCCGAGAGCTTCAGCTTACAGATTTAAACAAGCGATTGCAATATTGCCGTTGGTTTAGGTCTCTCGTAAATAACGGAATCGAATCACAGTGTTCTTCAGTGATGAAGCTTGGATCCATCTCGATGGTTATGTGAACAGTCAAAACTGTCGAATTTGGGCGGTTGAAAATCTTAACGCTTTACAAGACAAGTCTTTACATCCTGAAAAAATTGGTGTGCGATATCTTGTCATCGAATAGTCGGACCCATATTCTTTGGACAGACAGTAAATGGTGAAGTATACAGGAATATTGTGCGCCAATTTGTATCCCTCCTGGAACCTCAAGAACGGTATTGCTGGTTTCAGCAAGACGTTGCTTCATGCCACACGTCTCGAGAAACCATGGATTTTCTAAAAGAGTTCTTTGATGATCGAATAATAAGCAAGGGCTTATGGCCTCCAAGGTCCCCAGACCTCACATCTCCTGACTACTTTTTGTGGGGCTATATAAGTCCGAGGCCTTTGTAAACAATCCTCACACTATTGATGAACTTAGACTTAATCACGAATATTTCCAATGCAACTTTTAAAAAGGTTTCTGCTAATATGCTGAAAAGAGTCCGTGCGTGTATAACCGCAAGGGGTGGGCATTTTGAGCATATTCTTTAACAATTATGTAAGTAATAGCTTTTTATTAAATCTCTTTTGTAAGTAACAAACGCATTTTTTATTCCACCTAAATTTCCCTTTCTTAAATTACATTTAAAATTGGTAACAGGACTAAAAAATCACTCTGTAGTGTGAGGTTTTCTGCGATTTTATGGGGTTTTGACATCTTAGCAAGGGTTTTTATGATCCGAATGTTTAGTTTTCAAGTATCGAAATAATTTTGATGGCCTCAAACTTTCATCGTAGAGGATTTGAAAGCAAACAACGCACTGTGGCTTTACATCCAGCGAAGTAAAACCATAATTTAAATAACTGTCACGGTACAATCATGTCTTTTTACCAATCGATTCACTGGATGTAGATGGCTCACTTCGTTTTTTTCACAAATTCATCCATTTTGCGCAAGTCTAATTAAAAAAAAAAAAAAATTTGACGGCACACTAAACCGAAACCTCAATTATTCTCAATGAAACTACCTTTTTAAAAACTTAAATAAAGGCACCAGACGCACGCTTTGCTTTCGAAACTAAACTGACGTTCTGCAATCCCTTACGCCACTTTTATACTGCTGACAGCACAACGTATTCAAACGTACAATATGCATATTCAAACATGACGTTCTCACAGCCCATATTATGCAAGCAGACCAAATTACAAACAAAGACGTACACATAAAGTTGGAATCTGTAAACTGCTCATGTTTCTATACTTAATACATTCATGCTCATACCCGTCGCTACTAACGCAGCTAAATAGTTTTAACCTGATTTCATTGGGTTGGGGGTCGCGAAATATTCATTATATATATTTTTTTTTTTCTTACTTTTTGGGAGTCGTGGAGCTAAAAAGTTTGCGAATCACTGCTCTAAGGAATAGGTATAAATTTTTTAAAGATATATTTTTTCATCTTTATCAACCACTGAAAAAAAAATAATTAGTAAATTCCTATATTATACTTCAGCCATTTGCAATAAAAATAAACGAGGTGGATTTGAATAGCGAAATAGTATAATTATTTCACTTATTCAGTTCATTTTTTGCTTTACATTCAGCATTAACTTTTCATAATAAATACACGAATACATTAAGAATACAATTATTATTATCTCTAAACCTATGCTTAATTTATTTTTTAAATTTAAACTATTTATTTTAGACAGAAATAGACAATGAATAGACAGAAATACACATTGTACGGCAAGTACAAACTATATTGTATAATACAATAAAAGAACTTCATTATAATTTATTGCAACGACTCTATTTGTAAAAAGAAAACAAAAAGACAAAAATAAAACAAAACTCGTGATATAGAGTAAGAAGGAGGATCAAATCGGTTGGCGTTTTATTTAAATAATAATTTGTGTTGCGAGGCGAGTGAATCGAACTAGCTTAACTATAAGATAGGTACCGGAACTATATAACCATAAAACTCGTTTGCTTTTGCACGGCACAACACGACACGGCAGATCTCTTTACGCTGAACAAAATTGTAGATAATAATCCTGGTGTACCGGCTAAAATACAGTAATATTAACTTAGCCGAATGAGTACAGCGCCGCCTGTCGTTTATACGAGTAACTGGCATCAAATCACGCCTAATCACAGTTGTAAAAATGATCAGACTAAACCATCATTTTTATCTCTGGTTAGATGTGTATTTTTTCTACCTATATATTTAAAGATAAAGTAAAAAAATGAGAGAAACAGGTTTGGCTATCTTTTTGTTTTATTTATTATATACTATCTTTGTTTTGTTTTCGTCTGTATTATATTGGGTAGATATAAATATCCCTTTATTGCCTGCACTGAGAATAAAATTACTTTTATACAATGGTTAAATTTGTAGGTTTATAAATCGCAAAATATATAATAAAGCCGATAAAACAATTTTTAAACTGTAAAGGATATGAATGAACATTCGGGAGTTGAAAATGTACAGTGGTTTTATTTTACAACTCAACCCAATTTTAAAGAAAAACAATACGATATATTTAATGCGATTAGTTATAAATATTACAATTATTTGTGCGAAATGATATCAAGATCAAATTTTTTTATAACAAATCTTGAAATTATACACCATTTTCATCAATGCTAGCCCTCACCCTCTTTTTCATACTCAGTGCAACCTTACGAAGCGTCATAATTCTTGAGTTGTTAGCTTTCATTTCTTCAATGGCGTATGGTTTAGATATTCCCAGAGAAAAAAATCTGCAGGAGAAAGAATCTAGCTGGCCATACGTCAGTCGATATTACTCTCACCAAAGAAATTTCTCAAAATGTTCATTGTTGTTCGCCGTGTGCCATGTAGCCCCATATTTTTGACCGGGTAATGATAACACGAAAGTGTTTTTCGCATGAAAAAAAATGTTGAAACCACGGATCTCTATCATTTAATTATAAATTGTACAATTTCTTGATAAAGGTCTCCATTGTTTTCAAAGAATATGGGGCCAATTATTCTTCGCCTGGAAACTGCACATTACACACCGACTTTTTGAGGGTACAGAGGTCGTGAATGTGGATGAAGTGAGCTCCAGTAGCGATCATTCCGACTATTAACGTAACCACTCAAACGAGACCAAGCCTCATCTATAAAAAAAAACACATTAACCAACAGTTAAATGCTCTCCCGAAAAAAACTTTAATGTTCTCCTGATTAAACCGTTGACAGTAGCAGAGCCTAGGAGTACAATCAAATGGATGTACGAGTAATTCATGTGATACATAGCAGGGTAACTTTAAAGGCACTATACAGAGATATTCCTTTTTGTTGCTCATTTCGTAATGATTTGTTAAGTGATCCGGCTGTCTCTGATTGCAAAGAGAACCAGAGTCGCCCTATTTGTTAAATAATTTTCCACAATAAAAATCATTCCTTTCGTGTTCAAAACAATTTCTTAAAACACCGATAACAAAAAAAAACTAAAAAATTATATCGGCTAATTATAAAACAATAGGTAGTTCTGCCACCTTCATCCGAATTATTCTATTAACTTTTTCTAAAAAGTATTCTGCATGGGTCGCGTTTTAAAACAACACCGAGTAAATTTAATGAGGAAAATTAAAGAATTTTATTAAAAGAATAAAATCAAGGCAGTCGCTTAACAGTAACAGTATCACTATATACCAGCAAAAAGTATTAAATATTAATATAGTTAAAAAAATAATAAATTTTCAATGAATAAATAATTTTAATTAATAATTTTCAATGAATATGAAAAGGTATAAAATCACAGCAAAAATTCTCAATGTTAAGCTTTTAATGAAGGTGTTCCACACTGCGGTCTTTCCGAGAATAGATCGTTCTTTTTAGTATGTTCGAATTAGTAACCCGAACTAGTAATTCGAATTAGTAATTATGTTAGCTATTACTAATTTCGGATCAGTAATCCATCCTCAGAAACATAACTTGAATTTTTAAAACAAAAATTATAGATATAAAAATTGACCGTCAAAAGGTAAAATAATGTGTCAACGTTATCCGCCATGTCAGTATGAAGGTCTCAATTGTTATCTAATATGTAATAGTCCTATAATGTGTAATAATAGAATATTTAATACGTGCAGAGTCCATTTCATGGAAATTTTCAATGAAAAATTTTCAGAAAACTCTGCCACAATCTTAGTGTTCTTATAATCTTCATAACACACGTGTTCAACAAGAAAAATGCATACCACAATCGAAAAAAACCACGGCGATACAGACAGTACTTTCACCTACATACAACACGGTATAGTTAAAATACTTAAACGATAACTATATAACAGCATTACTCTATAACAGACAGTATTTATATTTTATAAAAAGCAAAAAAAAATCCTATTGAACAACTGATAAATTTGGAACCTCTTTTATTAACAGTTGCAATTTAAAATAGGCTTTAAATTAACAGTTGCAATTTAAAATAGGCTTTAAACAAAATGCTACTAATCCAGTTGATGAAGAATTCGCCTGGGATTACAATTAAGGGGGAAACAATTTTGTGTAAATATATCTTAAGAGAAAAAGATACACCGGTATGAAGGAATAGATGTTATGAAGAAATAAATAACGGTAATGGGTTTAGATCAGTAGGCATGTAGGCCGGTAAGGTAAATATTTCATAATACAAACGAAGACCGCTCACGTAAATTTTTCTCTCCTGTAAAGCTATATTTTATTATTCAAATCGTCAATTTATAGGAATTCATAGATCTCAGATTATAGATGTAAATAATGATAAATTAAGCGATCTTTATCTAGGACACAATTATAAAACACGCAAGAGTAACTGAACAAGGAAAATAAGTAAATAATCGAGTCTATTTACTGTTTTATTAACGGTTATACATAAAAATAAAGATAAAAAAATGAGAGAAATTTATATAAATAACACAATCTCTGAACTCTCAAAATGTAATATAAAACTTTAATACTCTATGGAAGACTAGTTATGAACGTAACGGTAAATTTTCCCGTAACATTATATTACAAATATTTAAATTTAAACGCAGCATGATTTCTAAATATTATAATAAAATATCTTAATATAACCTTGAATTGTAAGAACGCTACCACATTATATAAAGCTAAATAGAGGACAATAAACTGAAGTGATACCGATTATAACTTTGGCTTCCCCGCGATCATTTATAATACATTAAGCAGCACACTACACGATCCGTGTACGTGATTTTATATTGGAGCACATTCAAGAGCACATAGGTAAATATATATTTAAAGACCTAGTATAAATCATTAAATTCTACTCATAAATAATACTTTACCCTCTAAAAATAAATAATTCACACATGTAATTGTTATTTTAAAGAATATACACTGTATTATAAAATATATATATAATATACGCATTTTTCATAATTCGTAATTCGAGTAATCGAAACCTAAAGTTGTCCAAAAAAACCGGAAAAAATAATTCCGTAATTCTAAAAGCAGCCATCCTCAAAACACTTCCATTACTCAAGTATTAAAACTGTATATGAAATGTATGTAATATACGCATTTTAGATAATTCGAATAATCGAAACCTAAAGATGTCCAAAAAAACCGGCAAAAGTAATTAATTCCATAATTTTAAAGGCAACCATCCTCAAACACTTCCATTAATCAAGCATTAAAACAAATACTCTTTTGCTACAAGATAATAATTCAATCATGAAGGTGTGATTGGTTAAATAGAACCACTCCCTCCACTTCAACCACTGATCCGGCACGCATCTAGAGTTTGGACTTAAATATGTTTTAAATCAATAAGAGTTCTTAAGGATAAAACAAGTTAAAAGATGGATACATTTACTAGACTAAGTATGTGTGCGCCACCTTCATTTTAATTTAACAACGAATATTGACCTTAGTAAAATAAACGTTAAAAGATGGATACATTTACTAGACTTGCGTGCGTCACCTTCACGTTAATTTAACAACGAATATTGACCTTTTCAACGAAATTCGGGGATAAACTCCCATCATTAGGGGACTAAGCTGGTTTGAAACTACTGAGTCTTCTTTTAACCGCGATCGCTTACGCCAATATGTCTCGACACTATTACGGCAATTTGTGCATCTAGTGACTGGATCTTTTACATGGAAAAACTTTGACTTCTGAAATTTATAGCTGATAATTAAATGAAGCATCTATTAGTGTAGCTCAAAACTTCGCCTATCTATACTGGGCGATTCAAAAAGGACTTCACAACTTTAATAGCATATTACAGATTCGGTTGAGGTCTCGTTTCATAGTAAAACAACTATTGACTCATGGGCGGTCAACAGTGTTGTTAAAATAGATATATTTAAGTGCACTACATATGCTCGTTTTTTGTCTTGGTTTCACAATTTAGTCAGCACCTGCAGTTCAATGTAACTTTCCTAGATAGTACGGTAGGGTGTCTCCTAGTAGGCATACAGTTTACTTTTAGCACCAAACCTTCGTTGAGACAGTTTGTTCTGTTAAACATACAAAATCACCAGGACGCCGCGTGTCCCTGATGATGTGAAACTCAGATAAAGCTTTGCACGCAGTCCGAGGAAATCAACTCGACGTGCGTGAGACAGGCATTCCACAAAGGACTCTTTATCACGTATTACATAAACGGTTGAACTTGAAGCGTACAAACCAGTCGTGTTTCAACATATTACAGATGACGACAAAGTTTCTCGGTAGTAATTTGTGTGGAAATGATTGACAGAAATTTTTAGTGATGAGTCAACATTTCACATCAATGGCGAGGTGAACACCCCATAACTGACAATATGAGATAGCAAAAACCCTCATGAAACTTTGTAGTACACTCATGAGGCTGAAAGTCAATGTTTTTTGTTCCCTAAGCAAACAAAAACTGTGTACGGCCGTTTTTCTTCCAGGAGGCAACCGTAAATGATATCGTTTATCCGGACGTGCTTCAAAATTTCCTAATTCAACCACCTCACTACCGCTAATCAGTTCGAGATTCTCTTGATATTCGATTCTCTGATCGGTAGATTGGTGGTGAAGATCCTATTGCATGGCCACCTCGCTCCCCAGATTTGACCCCGCAAGGAAGCCATATCGAACCAAAATGAAAAACGAGATGTGAGATTTTCTATGAAATGAGACCTTAACCGAATCTGAAAGTTATCTCAATCAATTTTTATGTGCTTTAAAATTTGTGAATCCTTTGATTCATCCGGTATTATGTACAGGTACTTAATTGACCAAGAGGAAACGAGATCCTTTGATCTTTTGGTGTTTGTGTATTTATGTTTTAGTTACATCCAAACGCGTTATAATTTTGGAATAAAATTCCTTGGTATCACGCGGAACAAGTACGCCAAACGATTATAAAAACTGTCAATTGATATCCGGTATTCATTGAGCCAAGACCTGATTGATTTGGTATTCTTTGTAAACATAAATAGGCTCAGTTAACAAGGTTTTAAGTTAAATATAGGGTTATATAGGAAGTAAATCAACAAAAATTATCAGGTCGGACAGTCAGTAAATATCCGAAGTCCCTGGAAATACAACAATAATTTTTATTTTTAGATATTTAAAAACATAACATAGATATTTAACATCATAACCTAGAAGCTTTTACTTCGGAATGTGGAACTATTTTTTTTAATGAGTTCTAATGTTTCAATTATTCAATATCATTATATAAATTTTATTTTTACAATAACGATTTTCAAGCTTCTTCCACTCCCCTCCAATTTAAACTAAAGTTCAGAAGATCCATTTAATTAAAACCAACTTCTAATTATTTAAAATACAGAATAAATAACAACGCATATATGAAGACTATAAAATTAAATACAACATGATCTCTGTGATTCTGCGCAGAAAGAATAAAACAGTTAATTGCTATACGGATAAAAAAACAAACTTTCTCTCTGTTTTTATCTTTTTAAATAACTGTTCCACTAAATATTGTTAACCACATTTATGCCAGTAAATTCTTTGATAGCGTGATGTGGTGAAGAAAATAAGATGAAGAATTTTGTATATGTTTATCAACTTCGTTACTGTCTATGACCTAGAAATCTTTATGCTATTGCACATTTTTATCAAATTTAAGATCACGATATGTAAGATATATATATATATATATATATATATAATATATATTGATGTATAAAAAAAGTAAAATCCAGGTCTAGGAATTAAACCGATCACTATCCCCACATGCTAGTCATCGAGCAAAAAAAAAAAAATATTCCAAGAAAGTATTGTTAATGAGTAAAAGATAAATAGTATCGTAATGAAATAAGAAGGCAATAAAGAACTGAACAAGTATATCATTTTGTACATAAACATTTAAACCGGATTTATAAATTGGTGTAAGAAAAAGCTATAGTCGAAATTACTAAAATAAAAACAGCGTAATTTGTAATGAGCTAAATTCGTAAGATTAATCGGAATAAAAACAAAGAATGAATGTTCGTTTAAACATGAAAAAACTATAACGAAACTCATTTAAATTTAAATAAACAACCTTAAATTCAGTAAACGTACTATGTTAACTCTTAGTCGCAACTTAACTAGAAAAAACTAGCTCCATTCTACATCCTGTTATGCTGATATTGTGAGACTTCTGCACACATCAGGTTTGAGAGGGCATAGAGAGGTGAGATTCGGCCTTGTTTATCATTCAGATATATAACCTACAGAAGATTTTATCTTAAAAATATGCTATTACCTAAATAATAACTAAAAGAAAATAATGTACATAAAAAAGAAAAAACTTTTACAACAGTCACTTGTCACAATATGTAGAAAGCTACATATTGTAATGAGTACCATGATTCGACTTCCGGAAAATTTCGACATCTTCGCTTTCACAACCCCCAGACCCCAAAACTACAGTCAGCTCAATATATAATTTCACTTTCTTCTGGACACGATAACTGCCGTAATTTTGTACCAGTCACTTTCAAATTGTTCCTTAAATTGTTCCTATAACTTGTCCCAAAATCTCGGTCGAATTCGTTAACGGCAAAAATCGGACCATGGGGGTGAAATAGATGTCTTTTTCGAAAAAAAAATATCGCTCGCTGTAACTTTCCCATTAAGTAAAATATTGAATTATTTTAAAGTTCCTACTGTTCTTCAGACAAGGGTCTAAAACTTATCTAAGTAAAGTTGTTTGATATCACCAACCATTGGCCCAGGAGGTGGAAAAATAAGGTTTTTAAGACAAAAACAAATCATACCTCTCGTCACAGTATCGAATCGCTTTAAAGTGTTCTTTAGTCCTCTAAACATTACCTAAAACGTATATCTGAAACAATTTTTGAAACGATCAGCACTTACTGCAAGGAATGTCCAAAATGTTGCTGAATTGTAAGAAGATGGGGCTTGTCGTACGCTAAACATGTGAAACTTTTTTTCATATGCAACCATTATCGTATTGGGTAAATTTGAAGTTTTTCTTAACTCTAAGAAAAACTGGATTCTTTGTATCCCCTAGTAAGAATCCTTTTTATTTTTCGGCAATACAAGTTAGCGCTTTGGAACGCAACATGGTCGGTCAGTGACCAAATGTCCTGGACGGGAATGAAATAAGCTCAAAGTTCCTAAATGCAACAAAGTTAATCTCACCTGTCACGATATGAAATCAGTGATTGTTTTTTAAACGAAAAATAAATTCGTCCGACTGAAATTCATCGAAAGTGTACGTACGTAATGACAGCGGCAGGAGTCCAGGACGTGAGCCCTAAAGGGCTCAGCCTCCTGGACCCCTGCCGCTGTGTTCGTTATCATGGTTGCAGAGTAATACTAATAAATCCCGATATTAAAATACTCAGATCTTATAAATGCCTAAAAAAAAAGTATAATTACAAAATTCAGAGTATTAGTAACTATCCACAGTAGGACCAGTAGGACCTCGATCTGTGGCTTAAAATCTTCCCTAGGATAAAAGAAGTACATCCTGGAAATTTGAAAGCAATAGGTCGGTTCTCGCGTACTGCTGCAGTAAACGGCCAGATGGATCTCATCACCAACTTTCACATTTATCGTTTGTATATTTGATAAAAAACTATTATTTATGCGTAATTACATCGTTATATCATATCATCACTCCAATTACGACCCAACTTTGGAACTTTTTGAAAACTACTGTCGCGTGTTCGCGGCTCGATCATAGTATTCAGAAATTGACAATAGAACCCACCGGGTTGGTCTAGTGGTGAACGCGTCTTCCCAAATCAGCTGATTTGGAAGTCCAGCTGATTTTGAGTTCCAGCGTTCAAGTCCTAGTAAAGCCAGCTATTTTTAAACGGACTTGAATACTAGATCGTGGATACCGGTGTTCTTTGGTGGTTGGGTTTCAATTAAACACACATCTCAGATATGGTCGAACTGAGAATGTACAAGACTACACTTCATTCACACTCATACATAATATCCTCATTCATCCTCTGAAGTATTATCTAAACGGTAGTTACCGGAGGCTAAACAGGAAAAGAAAGACAGAAAGAGATTGACAATAGCAAATGTTTATTATAATTATAATTTATTAGTTATGAAATATAAATAAAACAAGACAAATCAAAAATAATAATAATGGCAACAGCAAACAATAATAATCATAACCACATAAATAATAATAATAAACAGTGATTACTAAAAGAATTTAAAGTAATCGTCAGGATTTATTTACAGGTAGTTAAATATAATTCAATCTCATTGACAAAATATAGCAAGACCGCTAGTCTTAACAATTTTAACCACTAGTCTTGTATTAATAACAATACTACAATAGATAAAGATAAGTATAAAATTATTATGCCTTTGCTATTCACAAATAGAACTACCCTAACAATTTATGAATGAAATTTAGTACATTATCTCTTTCACTTATAGCCTTTACCAATTTCTTTTCCTGTTTAGCCTTCGGTAACTACCGCTTAGATAATTCTTCAGAGGATGATGATATGTATGAGTGTAAATGAAGTGTAGTCTTGTACATTCTCAGTTCGAACATTCCTGAGATGTGTGGTTAATTGAAACCCAACCACCAAAGAACACCGGCATCCACGATCTAGTATTCAAATCCGTGTAAAAATAACTGGCTTTACCAGGACTTGAACGCTGTAACTCTCGACTTCCAAATCAGCTGATTTAGGAAGACGCGTTAACCACTAGACCAACCCAATGGGTTTCACTTATAGTCTAACAGTAACTCACCGAACCATTTCTTGTTTTCATGTACTGTCCACACTAGAATCACTTATGACGTCACCTTAATCGCGCTTTCAACTGGTCTTCCTCAGAGTATTTATACCCCTATCTTCTTTACCTGCCGGACCGGATTTAACTGCATGAAAGCATGAGAATGATCGTCCGCTCTCACATATTCCCTTGAAATTCCTACACTGGTCCGGTAACTCTTCTCACGGAACATTTGTTTAGGTTTGTCAGTGGACAGTATTACAAAATACCATTATTAAACTGACTTTTACTTTTACTAATAAAGTTTTTTTACCCCCTTTCTGGATTCTTTCCATTATATTTTCTACTAATTTTTTTCTAAATCGGCAGGAATCCGTCACAGGTTCTCTATACCAACCCACTAGGTTGGTTTAGTGATGTACTTGTCATCGCAAATTACGGATTTGAATACCACTAGCTTGTGGTGTTCTTTAGTAGTTGGGTTTCAATTAACCACACAACTCAGGAACGGTCGACCTCAGACTTAACAAAACTACACGTCATTTACATGCATACGTATCATCCTCATTCATCCTCTGAAGTAATGCTTACGGTGGTTCCGGAGGTTAAACAGAAAAAGAAAAGCCCGCTACACCGGTCTTGTTACATTATATAAATTTTATTTTTTAAAGTAAAAATTTCTTACTCTGGAAATTAAAATCTATTTAATCGAAAAACCTTTAGATTTTTTCTTTAGAGCTCCTATTTTGGTCAAGGTCAATCTATCTTTAAAATAAAATCTTTCTAGGACGTCTGGAAAGTGTCCTTACTCACAAAGAATAAGAACATAAAACCAGTAATTGTATAGAGAAATAATTCATTTTTTTACGATATCAACCCAACTGTCGAAATTCATTTTTTAATCTTATCGTTAACCTTAAAATTAGGCAAGAAAAAGTAATATTTTTTTTCTTCATAAAAAGTAAAAAATGAATAATAAAAAAATGCTTTTACGTATTATGTTAATATATTATTTATTATTATTATTATTATTATTATTATTATTATTATTATTATTATTATTATTATTATTACTACATTTATTTCTATTTACTACAGCTGCAAAAATCTTACAAGGTAAAATCGTCTTATTGTCAATAAATATAAAGTAATAATTTAAAATTACAAACATAAAATCAAGTATGAATGAATAACTAGTATTTTGCAATATTGTTCTTAATAATGGTTTCATCTAGAACCAGGCTAATAACATGATAGTGATTGGATGCAATATTACGGTTATTTTACATTATTATCCATGAAGGTTAAACTAGTTAGTCGATCGTAATTTGCGAATAAAATTTCGTTTCTTTCCTCTATCTCCACTCAGGTATGCACATACACCCGTTTGATCTTTTTATCTTTATTATAATTTTATTTGGTTTCATTGAGAAAATTAAACTTCGCCGATTATTTTAGCAGAGTTCTGCATTACAAACAGAACAATACATTACAGAACATTACATTCGAATCCAATTGCTTATAACTACAGCAACAGATGCTGTGAGTAAATAAAAAAAATAGGAAAAGATTAAAAACGAAGAAATTAATTTCAATTTATATGTAGTTAAATTTTAAACATGGCAACTGAAAATTGTACGCTTTTAAAATAAAAAACTTTTGACGTAAATAACTAATCGTTCACTGGTGCTTTAAAACTTAATTTTCATACTGTGATTTTGTACATAGAAAAGAACCAAATTGTCCTCCGTTATCATCCTCCCATTTATTTTGTGCGTATTTCTAGTAGAAAATTTCACTAGCATTTCGAGAAAAATATTTAAAATGTTATTAGATTGTTGCTTTAAAATTTTACAAAAGCCGGCAATAAATTGCGTAACTTTCCGGGCGACGCCGGTCAAGTAGGAAAGGGGTAAAAATTTTTAGCTATTTTTATTTTTAAGAAGTAGTAAAGACTAAATGCTAACAAGAATTAAGATTTTAAATATTTTTTTTACATTTCAAATTCATCGGGTAACTTGCAAGATGGATTTAAATTAAGAAAATGTATTTTTTGTGAAACAGAAAGATCATTGTTAGACTACTGGAGTAAGATTGGAAATAATCTTTATAGTTGTTTGAAGGTCTTACCTTTTCTTAAGCAAGATATAGCTAAAAAAAAAAATAAAAATATAGTCATTTTTTAAGAGGAGGTAAATATTACATATTTACATATTACATGTTAACAGAAGGCAAACAAAACAAAATAGGACTTATGTCGATATGAAAATTTTTGGTGTCCTGAATCAGTACCTGAAGTTCGAGGAATACGTTCCGGAAAACTCTGGGTATATAAGCACAAACATCCGTCTGTCCGTCTGAAAAAATAGATTTTTTTGGACTTGGGAGCAGTGGAATAACATTTTTTTCGTAGATTTGTAATTTATTTAATTTGTTTTTGTTAAAAGATTTTTTTAATGTATTCCTTAAGGAACAGAACCTTAAAAAAAACCTTTTTTTGAACGATCATTTTTTTAAAACCATTTAACATCGCATAAAAATGTAATATCGCATAGTATAATAACCTACACGATAGTATATTATCAAAATAAAACATACGACAATATATAACCAAAATATAAAAAATAAAGAGCATTAAATTTCAAGAGGTAAGAATAAGTAAAACAAAAACACACACACGCAACAGAAAGATAGAATACAGGGTTCTATCAAAGAAGTCATTAGCAAAGGTGAGGAATGCTGTTAATGCTACAGACATAATATCTTATAATACATATATATAGTAGTCAGCAACAAGGTCATATCAGCCTTAAAAGTTAACATCCTCCACAACCATGACCGCAACCACCACACGCAACCATAACAATACCGCCACCATCACCATTACTACTACTACTAGTACTACTGTAATACCATGTAGAATAAATAAATAAATAAATAAATAAAACCAAAGAAAGGTACAAATAACAAGTTAACCCGAATAATTCCGTTTTTGGAGTACAATATATCTACAACATCTGCACACAAGTAACGGTCAATAAAAACCGTTATTCTAGTAAACGAAGAAGGAGCTCAAAGATATAACACTAGTTATCATTCATTAATTCAATTATCTTAATTTTAATTGGGTTAAATTGTATTATAAAAAATAACAAATTTCTGAAATTGCACAATTATTTTAGAATAATTGATATTAATTAATTTTTTACTCATTCTACACACAAATTTTTCTATAAAAAAAAGAATTACAAAAATAAACGTGCTCTCAAATTAAAAACTTTTCGATCATCAGTAAATTGATTGATTTGTTGCTATCCTCTATTCCTTTCTGTTTTGTTCTAATATTTTATAACATCGACATAATTATACTATATCCTGTTATATAAATTCCAAACTTGGTCTGTATCTAAAGTTTTTACCATCTGCATATCCCTCCAAATAAAATTAAGTAACTTTGATTTCTTAATTTATAACCCATAAACCCAGCTCATCTGTAAAAGAAAAAATATATATATTATAAACTTTTCTCCAGTTCTATCTGTCCTACATAAGTTCGTATTTTGTCAATCCATCTAATTTTCTGACATCTTCCTGTAATACTATAGTTTAAACTCCTCTGTAGTTGTCCTTTCTGACTTTCCTGTTCATATTTTGCTACCATAAAGTGTTACACACCAAGACCGGTATAGCGGAACTGAGTAGCAGATTTTAGATCTTTAGCCTACCAATTAAGAAGAAAATAAAATAATGTAAGAATCCAGAAAGGAGCTAAAAGGAACCTTTTTAGTAAACAGGTCCGTCTTTTGTAATACTGCCCACGACACACAATAAACGGATGTTCTTCCGTGAGAAGCGTTACCGGACCCAGGTTAAGAATGCATGGGAACGAAAGGGCTTGGTCGATCGTTCTCACGCTCAACTGTGGTCTGGTCCTGCAGGTAAAGAAGATAGGAGTATAACTATTCCGGGGAAGACCAGTTGAAATCAGTTCTGCGGAATCGGTCTCTGAGATGTGAGCCTCCAATTTGTTTTAGTTTTCTATTCCATTTCGTCTTTTGCAATTTTATGATCCAAATTAAAACCCATCCATCCCGCCTTCGCCCATGTTATAAGCTTATACAACTTTAAAAACTAGATACAGCTGGGTATTTCATTTTATAGTAAACACTTGTTTTTTTATTAATTTTTTTATTTTAGACAGAAATGTTTTTTTTTTTTAAATATAAGTTTGATTAAAGTTTACTGTTAACTTATTTTATTTATTTGTTAAATAAATACTTACCCGACTGCTCTAGAAGAGAAAGTATTGTAATCGGTCCAATTTGGGCATATGCGGTTTTCACCGGAAATTCTTTCCGGAAATTCACCGGAAACATCAGTTTCCAAACAGTGATGTTTTGACATCACTTTAGATGTCAAAACATCAGGGTACCCAAAAAACCGGATGGATATTTTACGGATGTTGATGTTAGTGCGTATGTGTGCGTAATTATATGTATTACTAGCCATGGCATCAGAAATAACCCACAGTTGTCCCGAAAAGCCGCGCGACGGGAAAATCCTACAATTATGTTATTAGCTTTTTACGCTTGTATTTACTTTTTTCTAATTTTTTTGTGTATCTAGGTCTAATGATGATAACTGTTTAACAATCCTAATGCGCATGTAATTTTACAAGTTGGTTAAATTAACAAAACTAATAATAATACATTCTTAAATGTAAACAAAATTAATAATAAATTCTTATCGGTTAATCTAAACTTCAATAGTCCAGACTTTCATTTTATCCGGACTGGTTCGAGCAAGACATATGAAGTTTCAAAGAAGAATTTTTAGATGACAAAACGAAAGAAATTATGAGTACTAAATCCGATTAAAATAAAAAACATTACAGTTTCTAAAAAAGATTTTATTTACTTTTTTGAAAAGATTATACGGCTAATAATGGACCAGGTTAGACTTGGGTATGTATAAATAATACTGGTTAGTTTATGACCAGAAAATGTGTTTACTCTTACACGTGTAGAGACAATCGTGCTACTTTCATCTTCCCACATACTTCGTTTTTTTTTATCGTCTATGACTGTCACTATTGCAGTTTGTTAAAAGTAACCCTTTTAAAAGCAAACTGCAATAGTCCTACTTTTAACAAAGTAGGACATTAAAGATAACTTACAGTAAATCCGGACTTACACTAATTCAAACCGAGTCCAAACCCGTCAATTCCAGATTATCTGGTTTCTGCCGCATCTGATTTAAAAGTAATACTTTGTGACAGAAAATACGGTGTTACATACAAAACAACAAAAATATGAAGAATAGAATTGTTTTATATGTAATACTATAAGACAATATATTTTTCTTGCCACATAAGCTTGAAGCTTGTGCGTAGAGGATGGAATTTTTGAAGCGCATGAAAAATACCATTCCTACCCGTGATTCGAACCGGGTCCGGATAAAAGCAATGAAATTAAAAAAAATAATGAGATTCTAAAAAAACACGCTGGAAGAGTCAGATATACAACTTCGAATCAACTACAATCGACTACCATATTACAGAGTAACAAAAAACCCATACCCCACCTTTCTGCAGCGTAGCTCTGGAGCTATGATGATGCCAGGAAAGTAAAACTTTTTTACATACACGCGCGCGCGCGTGCACGAGAGAGAGAGAGAGAGTGAGAGAGAGAGAATAAAATAAAAATACATATTTGTTATGAAATCATTTATTTCATACGTATGAATTTTAATAAATTAAAAAACAACTACATTATAGTGGACATGGACATTAGAAAAAACAGAAAGGAGTAGAACAAGAGGCTTTGAAGTCTAATGTTACAGGACGTTGAAAAAAATTAAGATGGTGATTTAATTTTTTTCTCAAATAATTCTTAGTTTTAAGAATTTTTTAAAGAGACGAACGAACTAGATTGATAGGAAATTCAATTTTAGTTAATTTGGCAATAGGAAAACATTTCATAAACAGAATAGTTGCTCAATCAGCTACGAAATATAACTCAAAGATAAAAATAAATATGTTATCTTATGAGGAAAATGTAACATTTAAGAAAAAAAATCAGGAATCCAAAAATTTAAATGAAAAGTGAAGCAATGCCTTGCAATGCCTTAGGTAGCGAAGGTGATAACTATGAGATAAATTCTATTTTTAACATTTTGCCATTAAATAAATATAACCTCTAAACAAGAACATAAATAAATACATTTTATTTATGTCACGATTCATCACTGCTCGTTTACTGTATTACCCATCGTTAAAATCTCCAACTAATATGAAATTTTTCTAAGAAATTGACCGAAGAGAAATGACCTTGTCCTTTTTACGAAATCAATATTTTTAAAACTTTAACTAAATTTATAATACATAATTATAAGGTAAATAATAAAATTATATTTATTTTGATGCGTAAAATATAAAAATTCTATAAGAAAATATAAAGTTTGGGTAAAAAATAAAATACTTAATCAATTGTTCAGAAGAAAATTACACAAATATATATAGCTTTTATAAATATATAGTTGTAAGAATTTTTAAATTTAAGTAATTTATAAGAATGACCTCATAGTGGTTGTTTAAAGAGTTGTTTATACTCGTATAAAACACAAACCAAGGACTTATTTAAGTAATTATTTACTTGAAAAATATCAGTGAGAATTTCTTGTAAGATTTATTTAACTTATTTAAAACGTAAATACTTTTAACTGAATCGTCTAAAGAATAAAAATACAACAGTAAATTATTTTTAAGAAATTAATTATTTTTAAGAAAAAAAAAAGCCGCAATGGATTGCATGCCCGTCTACGCCGATCAAGTTATGCAATTTGAAATAAATAAGTTGTAATTTCCGAAGAAGGGATGAAACTTTTTTGGCAAATTTTTTTTTAATTAAAAAAATATTTTTTGGTATTCTACACCACTGCAGTGGGATGGGCCACAAAATCTTTTATAGTGGTTTGAAGGCGTATTATTGATTTAGAAAATAGATGCAAAAGACTTCTATGAAACTTTTTTTTTGAATTTAAATTTAATGTGGACATTACATGATATTCTTAACGCCTATTTAAAAAATTAAAAGTACATAAAATTTTATTTAATTAATAACTTCTGATAGTTTTTCATTTTTTAATTTTTTTATTATTGAATTATTTCTCGTAAGACGTTTCTTTACAATTGGAGGTTAATAAATCAATATATTTAAATTAAACAAAAGTTAAAAAAAGGAGATGAAATCTGCCGACATTTTTCACGATCAAAATATATATACAATCATTTTTTTGGGAAAGCGGTGAATATTAAAAAAAAACTTTTGGTAATTCGTGATCTTAATAAAAAAAACTCTTCTAAGAAAAACATTTTGTTAAAGCTCCCCAGTAAAGATTTGAATATTATTTTGGCCAAAACAAAAAAAGATTATTTTCACACAATTTCTATATTTATTTAAATCTATTTTTTTTTGTTAAATTTTTTTTAAAATTCCTTAATGCATAAAAATTAAAATGACTTTTTAGATTTTTTTTACCGATCTATATACAGAGCGTTTCATAATGTTCTTAGGGGTTACAAAAAATCAGTACAAAAAAAGGATTTAACTTACCTAAACGAAAGTTGTACGAGGTGATGCAGGGACTAAACAGGTTTTGTTAAAATCTATAAATGTTCAATATGTGCTCCTCTGGTGACACGGCGCACATCAACACGAAAGTCTAGCTCTTGCCAAACACGTTCTAACATGTTATTTTCCATAGAGTTGATTGCATTGATTATGCGATCCTTTAGCTCAGCGTCACGTAACCCCAGAGAAAGAAATCACACGGCGTGAGGTCTGGTGATCTTGGTGGCCACAGCAAATAATGTGTTGGCTTCAGACGCACGTCTAATCTTGCTGGAAAATGAAGTCGTTGAGTAGCTGAAACATAAGCCATAATTGTAATATCCAGGTATATCTTGCCGGTTACTGTCGTTTCCGTAAAAAAGAACGGCCCATACACTGCCACACGAGAGATCGCACAAAAAACGTTTACTTTCGGAGAATCCCGAATGTGTTCCACATAAGCGTGTGGGTTTTCAGTTCCCCAAACTCGCACGTTATGACGGTTTACTTTGCCGCTAATACGGATGTAACTTCATCGCTGAAAATTATCTTGTTCACAAAAATCGAGCCTACGTGTTTTATCTCCATCAGAAAGACGCTGCATTAATTGAAGACGGTACGGTTTGCATAATAAACGTTTACTCCACACTGTTTTTCTCGGAATTCCTAATTCTCTGCCTGCAGCCGCAGTCGATTTTGACGGGCTGCGAATGAAACTTGCACGCACACGTTCGGCATTGACTTCTGAGGTTGATGGACGACCAGTTGATTTTCGCTTGCACAAGCAACCGGTTTCACTGAATTGTTTATACCATGCGCTAATTGAATTGTCACTTGGTGGCTCCTTATGAAATTTCAACAGAAACGCACGTTGCACAGAAATTACTGACTTTGACAAGTGAAATTGTCCACGACTTCTCGCTTCCCGTGGCAGCCATTTTCTATACTGTCGACGCCTAGCGATCAGGTTTACTAACTGCCTAGTACATGTGGAAAAACCTATTTGAAGTACTCTTTCATACAGTACTTGTTTTATTCTTATGAGAACATTATGAAACGCCCAACAGAAAAACGAAAACAGACTACTGTAATTACTCTTTAAGCTTGGAGTGTTGTAATTATTTTAGCATAGATAACTCTTTAAGTTTTAATAAATAAATGTAACTTTTAGCAAAATAAGAAATTACTTCTCATTAATCATAGCTACGTTTAACATCATAAGTCATAAATTTAGAGAAAATACTATTAACAAATTTTTAAGATTTTCAGTTTGCACCACTGGTGAGCGGGTTTTCGGGGAGGGGGACAGTACAGATCGGCCAAAACTGGCGCTCTCGCTCGTTTCCATTCAGTGTAGCCCACGACTTAAGACGTGATAGCGCGGTGATTCGTGTGTTTGTGTTTAGATTTTTTCGAGATAGATCGATTTAAGTAATAAGTATATTTTGAAGATCAATTAAAGTAATCTGCGTAAAAAATTAAGTAAACATGTAAAAAAGTAAAAAAAATTGAATAGCCTCAGCCTCAGCCCGCGCAAAAGAAGCCGGAAATATAAATTACGCATATCGTTGGAAAGGGAAGGTTATGGGCCACGTACCCGAACGTCCGGTGAGACTGTTTCGGGAGCATCGCTAAGCTGGATGCGCGACGACGCCGACGGCGCGAGCTCCTTTACCGCTGCTGTACCCGAACTAATGTACTTAACGAGTAAAGTAACACCCATACATCTGTTGAAGATGTCCCAGGGCTGATGGAATTGTGAGGCGATGCAGGACCATTGGCGCGCAGCGGACAGACGCTTCAAAATGGTACAATCCGTTTGGTCTATCTTCAGTGGAGGTCATTGGTCAGAGTTGACAAGTTTCCATCGGAGACTTTCATTTTTGTTCAAAAAATACGATGGTGGCTCCTCTCCCATATAATTCTACAGATCACTTGGTCGGTCTGTAGCTCGGAAGAACTTCATCCAAGGTCTAACGTTTCACATTAAACCAATCACCGTGCGTACCGACACAACCCCACCCGATTTTTTTTAGTTAAGATATTTTTATCTGCGTCACGTCAACCAACTACGCTCACAAAACTGTACCCGTGATAAAGGTAATAACTTTTAAGACTGAATATTAGCCACACTTCAGTACCTCAGTAAGTACAATAATTATCCCGAACAAAAATTATGTTAATCAGACATAAAACAAATTCTATTTCTTCGTTTGACTTGTAAGATACGACAAACAAATTGTAAAAAATTATAGTACAATGTGTAATAAACCTTTATTTAAAAAATCGGTGGAAATTTGTCAAAAAAAACGATTAATGGAATTATAATAAGTTACACGAATAATTACTGAATATTTTATTAATTATGCGCATATAAAATTAATCCTAAACATATTAGAACTCATTAATAAAAAGGCTATCCAAATCGGTAAAGCAAGGTTACTTAACTGTAATTATGTACCGCTGAAAAATATTATACAATAATCCCACACACATTTCCATATTAAACTGATTTAAATACAAACTTGTACAACCTAACAATAAATGACTAAGGAGTTCTTTTTAAATATTATATCAGAAAAATTACGTAATAATGCCGGTCGATTGCAATAGTCACGAAATAATTTATTTAACAAAAATATATTATACGAACACGTGACCTGGCCTGTTCTTTACAATTTAAAATAATAAAACATTAGTGAGTAAAATCTAATGTTTCATTTTCTAAATCTCAACACAATAGCTTATATTATATTCAATTTAAAAAATTAGTTTGCAAGCTTTTAAACTTCTTAGATTTTTTAGCTTGCAAACTAATTTTAGAACAGTTTATTTGATAAATGTTAACTTTTTTATAACAAAATATAGAAAAAAATCTGTTGTGTTTTTAACCAAAAGATTTAGATGCTTATATTAAAAACAAAAAGATTTTCTTTAAATCTGATGATTTAAAGAAAACTGGATACCTCTGAAGATGATCAAAGACTTTTTTAGTACATAATTTTTTTTTTTGTTCTTACTTCTCCAGTGAATATAGCTAGAGAAAAGTATTAAAGAGAAAAGTATGGTGATAATGTCAGAATTGGGGTAACGGGTTTGTTTTTTCTAATCTTTACACGTTTCAGAATCTAGCTAGTTTATTTAAATCATTCGTTTTCAAAGTTGACGATAACGCCCACTGGGCGCTGGAGGACGGTAGAAGGCCCACAGAAAATTGATGGCGTTCAGGTCGTCTAGGAAGTCGATGGTGATTAAAAAAGAGAAAAGGTGATTAAAAATTCTGTTTTCCTGATATTTAAAACTAAAATAAGTAAAAGGTTTCAACTCACAAATAGGATATGCCTATTTTTAAGAGCGCATTTTAAAAACAATTGCAATTATTATTTTTAACAGATAAGTTTAAAAATTTTGGTCTAAAAAATTTTTTATCTCAATATGGGCGGTGGGCGAAAACGTTTAAGAATCAATGATCTAAACCAAAAATATGTATCTGCGTTCATATGTTCGTATGCGTGCCAAACTGTTTTTGGTCTTACATCTCAGAACTGACCGAACCGATTTTCTTCAAATTAGATTCAATCTTATTAATTTTTTTCAAACGTTTAAGGGAATCGGGGATCATCGCGAAAAAAGTTCGATTTTCTATATAGGCATTTTAGAGAAAACTTTATGAAAGCAAATTTCTTACCTGCAATCTTCAAAAAATTCAACCCCCATCTCTTAAAATTGAAAATTGTTGTAGTCTTTTGCTCTTTCTTCCTTCGGTTTAAATATTTTTCAAAAGTGAAAGTTATACTTTATATAGAGATATAAAGAAGTCTACAGTTTTTTTTTTAGATTATAGTTTGAAAATTGGTTTATTTTGTATTCTACTCTTTATTAAAGAGGATATTAGGTTTAGAAACTTTATTTAAAGAGACTTAAGCATAAACTGTATATCAATATTTTTAGAATAATTTTTCATAAAATTTAGTTTTTTGGCTCTAATTATTTTACTTTTCATTATTAATAGCCGGGAACATCGTGTAATAGTTTTCCGATTTTTATTTATCCCTACCTAAATATAAAAAAAATAAAAATAATATTATAAATTAAAAAAACTAATTTAGAACACATAAAACTGATTTAGAACGTACTTAAATCTAAAAAAAATATATATAAAACATTTCATTTTTTAGTACGTTCCATCAACCGGTAGACCCCACACACAAGTATCAAGTTTCAACTTGCTCACCACTATCACACTCGCTGCATAAACGCGTGTGAAAAATACACCATTACTCAGTCAACATAACCTCAATTTTTTTCGACCATAAAAATGAACATAACTCAAGAACGACTTGACCAATCTTCAAGCTACAAAATTTTATAAATATATATATATGCACAGTAACTATACTATTAACACACTATTAACTATACTTACTGTGCATATATATATATATATTATAGTTAATAGTGACATCGGATGTAATAACATATCGGATATAGTGACAAAAACTTGTCTCTTGGTTGGTTTGGTATGCTGTTAATGCATAATTCATAAATACAGGAAGTACATTTTTTGTAATTACATCGGTTGTAGTGACATGACATATTGGTTATTATGACATTTTTCCTACTGCAATACAACATTTTATCGTTTATAATGACGGACAGACCTGAATCATCAGTAACGTAGTACAGAATATCTACATTGTAGCTAAAAAAATATTTTGACGGTTCCTTTTTTTTTTACTTAAGTACTGTAGTTCTTTTAACTTCGTGTACCAGATTCAGTTAGTAATCTTTTGCTACGAGCGTTTCGTACGGGTACAGTATTTTATTTTACGTATCCTGTGTAATTCATTCAATAGTGATTTAATTATAACTTCGCGAAAAACATTCAGGATAGAGGAAAAGGCACACATTATCAGGAGGTTAGAAAATGACGAAACTAATGACATCACCCAAGAATTAAGCGTAGGTCGTTCGGGAAAAAATTAGGAAAAATGTTGATACAAATTCTGTGAAATCAAAAAATTATAGTCAACATAATGATGAAGCAAATTAACCGACATTTTACAATTTTTCTCTACCTTCTCTTACTATACCGTATTTGTATTTATTATTGCATTTTTTTTTTTGTACTATTTTATTACGGAAATAAATTATTATTTTTAATAATAATTGGCTTATTAAAGTAGTAACACTAAGCTATCTAAACATCGGTTATTTTAACTATCGGTTAAAATGACCTAAAATCGTCGGTCCTTTGGAGGTCACTATAAACCACTGTGTGTGTGTGTGTGTGTGTATTTTAAAATACTATAAATTTTATTTTAAAATTATTTGCCGATAAGCTGTAAAGCAAAAAGAATTTATTAGTTCGTCTGGTTATTTAGCTTCCAGGATATAATCAACCGTTCATTTACTATAACACATAAAAATTAATATTCACGTAGAAGGCAATATAAAAATCAGACAGTAAAAACACAATAAGAGGTAATTTCCTAACACAATAAGAGGTAATTTCCTATAATAATTTAAAATAATAAAAATAATTTACAAGAATTATTAAAAAAAAAATTAAAATCGGATGATAATGTGTTCATCGAGTATGTGAACTAGTACAAGATGTATAAGGATAGCATGGCATCCTGCTAATGACCTACACTTGGTTAACTCTCCTCTTACAGTCTGTTAGATGTGCCGTCAATCGTATTGAGTGCCAAGACGGTACACAATAAACCGTTACAAATCATTTAACAGTTAACAGAAATAACAATGCCTTGGTAGGTTTTGAAATGTATATAGTATGTATGTATATAAAATATAATATAATAGCATTGTGTCAGGAATACGTTTTGCCTAATTATTTTTTGAAATTCTATTGAAAATAGATCCAATCAAAAAAAAATTATATTATATACAAAATCGATTACTTTTATGTAGAATACAGACCGATTTATTTATGTTGATTTAAAATTTAAATTAATTATACAATAAATTAAAAGTCCACTCGCTTTGTGAGAATTAGAAAAGGAAATTGTTTAACTATTCCAAAAATCGAAAAAAAAGCAAAAAGGCATCTAAATACTACCTTAATTTAATGTAATCTAAACTTTAAAACTCTTAGTTACCATTATTATCAACAAAATAAAACAGTACGTTTAATGCTAATCTCAAAACTAAATGGAATTAAAAAACATACACATTTAACTAAGTTTTAACTTGTATATAAAATAATCAATAGAAGACATTCTTATATATATATATTTTTTTATCTTGCTTTTTTTACCGACTTTACGAAGAAAAGTACGGTAGTACTTTCGCATGGTAGAAGTGGGGGTAAAAATGAGTTTTCTTTACTTTTGAGGTATGATTATAATATATGCCTACGTATATAACATTTTGTGGCTTGAAAATCTCCAAAACTACTGAATCAGTTTCATTGAAATTTAGATACGCTGTACTAGTGTATCTGAAATTGTGCATATAAAAATTATATGAAAATTGCGACGTTCTTCAGTTACGCTTAATTTAATGTCGACAACAGACAACATAAACTAAACTCAGTTTGATGTTATATTGACTGTTTTTTCATACGCGCTTATTCAATCAGTCACAGTGGTGAGCGAGTTTAAACTTGAAGCTTGTAAATAAGGTAGTGTGTTATATTAAGAAAATCAGTGCGTTTCACACTACGAAATAGTGACTAATCCAAATAAAATTAAAAAAAAATTATTGGAACTTTAAAAAAATTAAATGGAACAGCAAGTAATAGTAACACAGAAATCATACAACGATTCCAAAACAAAGTAACAAGGGCAATTGCAGAGGCACCATGGTACACGTGGACTGATGAAATTCACGAATATCTAGTTAGAGCTTCCGACGGTTCGTGAAGTTGCGCGACAGCGCAGTGTCAGCAATGGCTTGAAAATCACGTCAACCACTTTGCTATCAATCTTCTCCATAACAGCAGGGACGTCCGAAGGTTGAAACGTCTTCATGTGCTCGAGTTTTTGTGTTTAATTTTTAATTATTAATGTTTGGGAAATATTTTTAAAGATTTAAGATTAGACGAACTATTTTTTGCCTATTTTGGGAGTTCCTTAAGAACCCCTTACTTCTGGTCAAGCGATTTACTCATGGCTCCACTTACTTCTTTAGGAATTATTAAGGTATGATCAAGATTTTAATTTTTTTTAAATAAGAACAATATAAAATTTTAGAATATAAATAAAAAAAATACAAAACGAATATAAATAAAAAAAAATAATGAAAATGTGAAGATTTTATTGCACGGAGAGTAAAACCTACAAAACCAAGGATTTATCAACAAAAAAAAATTATATCCGAGTAACTAGACTAAAAAAAAATACAATCGGTTAAATTCTTTCTTTATCCTTCTAGGATTTTATTTTTCTAATGATCTTTATTCCATACAAAATAAGGGGAACTCGTGGTCATCCTCCATTATCCACCAGTCTTCGTTTCCTGTCTATCGAACGTCATAATTCCACGATTTATATAACATTTTTATTGCTGCACGTATAAAAGATTGTAGTAACGAGACTTATAACTCAAGTTTAAATTAAGTTAAATTTTAAGTAAATTAATAGGTTTAAGTCAGGCACAGCAAGAGAAATTCTGAACTACATAGGCGAATTCTTATGGCGAAAATCACAATGAGTTTCAAGCAATCCTTAAAGATATTGCCGGTTTTTGGCCTACGCAATAATTTTTCCCTCCTAATGTGTACGTTGCGATTTGTTCAACTATTGAACAATAAGCAATCCCTTCAAGGCCCAATGAGATAAGGATGGATAAATAAAGTGTTGTTCTTGTGGAGACTCAGACCGACAAATCCTGAGACGTGTGGTTAATTGAATCCCAAACACCAAAGTTCAGCGGGCTGGTCTAGTTGTTAACTCATCGTAAATCAGTTGATTTCGAACTCCAAGATTCAAATCCTAGTTACTTTCAAAAGCTAATTAGGTTCAAAAGCAGTTACTTTTATACGGATTTGAATGTTACTATACTTTTATACGGATTTGAATGTTACTACATCGTGGATACCGCTGTTTTTTGGTGTTGGGTTTCAATTAACTAAACATCTCAGGAACGGTCAACTTTTTTTCCTTTTTTTCTGTTTAGCCTCTGGAAGTACCGTCAGGTATTACTTCAGGGGATGATATATATGAGTAGTCTTGTACAGTCTCAGGTCGACCATGTCTGAGATGTGTGATTAATTGAAACCCAACCACAGATATACATATTTATATACACATCACATTTATATACAAATCATACTCTGACGTAATACCTTCCGGTGGTTCCACAGAGTAAAGAAAGAAACACAAGTAAAGTACAGCGGTACAATACGTGAGCTGAAAGTTTGCCCCTCGCAAACTGCTGTGTTAGTCATTGTATTGTACTAGACTGTTGTTTTTTCATTTTATATACATATGTGTCATAATATTAGCGATCGGATGACATCTGGTTACATAGTACAACAAACCCCGCTCGACCGTTCCGCTAAAGCCAGTCGACAAAGACGGGGCGGCATGTCACGGCGTCAGACAAGTGATAGCTTATATTTTATTATACGCATAAAGCAATAATTACACTTACACGAGGGATGTGACAAAATGATTCAGCCTAAACTGCTGAGATATTTTACTCATACATGCTGACTTCATATTTTTATCTGCTGCTCAGTTTCGTACGCCGGACTGCAGTTTCTTCAAATAAGCAAAATTCTTAACACAAAAAAAATTAACACAAAAATTCTTATAATCATATCCTAGAATAAAATACTGTACAGCACGATTTGTTTTTTATCGTTTAACAATATTCAATGCAACTGGTTATTTCGATAGTTTATTGAAGATGTAACCAAAACGTTTTCGGACCTTATCAGATAACAGAATACGACACGATATAAATAAACATGAAATATTTCATCATTTAACCAATCTTATGATTGTCTATCTTATAAAATAAATAGTAAAATAATTACTCTGACGTATGTAAATTCTACGTATATAAAAATGAATGTTTGTCTGTCTATATGTCTCTTATGCCTTCCTATACCGTTCATCCGATTGCGATGAAACTTTGTAAGTTGTTATACGCACGCCCGCGAAGGTTTCTGAATTAGTTTGGACCCGCTAGGTGGCGTTGTGGTCGAGATATTTTGAAAAATTGTATTTATGGTCCGATTTGGCTCATATTCAGAATATGGGTTACTTACATAGAAAGAAATACCTCTACAAAAAATGGACCCGCTAGATGGCGCTGCGGTTGAGATATTTGCAGAAAATTGCATTTATGGTCGGATTTGGGTCATATTTAGAAAAGATATTAGTTACTTGAAAAATTGTATTGATGGACCGATCTGGCTTATATTCAGAATACATATTAGTTATGCGAAAAGAGAAACTTTTGCAAAAACTATAACCGCTAGTTGGCGCCGGTGTCGAGATATTTAAGAAACAAAGAAATATACAGACTTTCTTCTTCTATAGATATAAAAGGCAATGTTCGTATGTGTGTCCGCTATAGACTAAAAAACTACTAGACCGATTTACGCTACTGGTCCGATTTAAAAGGAAAGAGGGAAAATAGGGACAAAGAGGGAAAAGGTAAAAAGAGAAAAAAGTTGAAAGGGAAGAAGGGAAATAGGGAAAAAGAAAGTGAAAGGTTAAATTTGCTAGATTTGAGTATATATATATATTAAATGAATACAATTGAAAATTTGGTAAAACATTAAAAAGATTAACATAACGGAACTTCATAAAATTAACATAACGGAACATAAGTTCCGTTATGTTAATCTTTTTAATGTTTTACCAAACTTTCAATTGTATTCATTTAATATATATATATTCAAATCTAGCAATAGCGAAGCATTGCCGGGTCTGCTGGTTTTATATATATATATATAGGGCATTTGTATGCGGGTCTGTGTGTGTCCGACCCTCTTAGCTTAGCACCGAATGTACCGATCACTAGCGGAAAATTCCAGTTCGTTAGTACATGTTTCGTGGTGGTCAGGTGTATACTTACTATATTATTATACATCGATATACCGATATATATGCGAAATATATATTAATAATTTTTTTTTAAATTATGGTGATTGCTTTTCGTCATAAAATAATGAACTGCGGCGCGAGTGGTAGCGTCTCGGCCTTTCATCCGGAGGTCCCAAATTCGAATCCCGGTCAATCATGGCATCTTTTTACACACGAAATCATTCACCTCATTCTCTGAAGCAATGCCTAATGATGAAAAAAGTAGGCACTGGAATGGCATATGCCTACTTTTGGTTATAGTGATTGGTATGCGATCACTATAGCGAAAAATCCCGATTCGTTAGTATCATTTACGTTATATCAATTTTCATCATGATAGATTCATTTATCCAGCAGTTTGATTCAACGTTGTTTAAGTACAACCAGGGAAAACCCATCTTGAAAACAAAAATAGTAGAAGAATTCTCTAACACTTAAACAACGTTGAATCAAACTGCTGGATAAATGAATCTATCATGATGAAAATTGATATAACGTAAATGATACTAACGAATCGGGATTTTTCGCTATAGTGATCGCATACCAATCACTATAACCAAAAGTAGGCAATTCTTCTACTATTTTTGTTTTCAAGATGGGTTTTCCCTGGTTGTACCATATCCCCTGCCAAACTGAATTTTTAATAAGATATGCGTTGCTATGATATTTTTTATATATTGTTTCATAGTTAACAATACAAATTGTTAGTAAAAAAATTCAATAAAATTAATAATATTTATTAAATGTTATTATTTTCTTTACTTCGGTAGAAAATCCCATATATATATATATATACATATGTGTATGTGTATGTGTTTTTTTTCCTACAAAAATCCTGTATTGAGAGTTCAAACGTTTTCCTGATATACAAATTATTCTCATGCCGGTATAATTATATATATATATATATATATACACACTTCTCCTTAAACTGTATACCACAGCAAACTGTGAATTATGAAATACATTTTTCTTCCTCTTCGTATATATTAACAGTAAAGGATAACAATTAAATTATTGTTCTAAAAATTTCCTAGAAAGCAACTTCTCGTACCTCAGTACCCGGGAATAAAAATATTTCACAGTGAGAACTTCACTAACCATTCGAAAAGAACTTATTGATACAAACGGAGAACGGAAGAAATTTGTAAATACAAACCCAAAACGTTGGTATTATTCTAAACACTACAGACTTAAACGGATAGTTTAAAAATGAGGTTGATTTAATTTTTAGTGATTTGAATATTATTTTCTGTCCCTTCTATAATTTTCACTCGCATACGTAGTTGACGCGTTTCGGGTTATCTCCTTTCTCACAACGACTTTTAGCACTTCCGACTGCTACTGCTCTCAGTGCTAAATCAGCATCGGTGTCATCCTGATAGAGGCCAAACTGATAACTATGATGTGTTATCAGGTTTAAAGAGTCTACAGATTTAAAGGGTCACGTTTAAAGAGCCTATCAAATTTTGTTATTAAACCGGGTTTTTTTTGGTGGAAAATTTATGCGAAATTTCATCGCTTTTGAAAGAGGATAGATTAATACGAAAAAAACCTTTTTTTGCTGAATTCATTTATTTACAATCAGCTTCCATATTTAAGCTATAAGTAAGTCGTATGACAGACTATCACTTGAAATAGGTTCATGCAATGATAATTCTCAACGAGTATAAAAACAATTAATATGAATAAATACAGTGTCTGAGAATATAATTAAAAATTGTATTAAATATCGTAAAAAACCTATAAAAGCAACTAATTTGTACTAGAATTTGAATCTCAGAATCTTTAACTGTGAAAATCACCTGTTAAACAACCGATTTGCGATGACGACTTAACCTCTAGACCAGCCCGGTGAGCTGTAATAAATATTTGCGTTCATATCTAAGTATTTATTGTTTCAAATACTATTATATCAGTTTTAACTTTCATTACTTAGTATTTAATCATTTCAAAAAAATGCTAGCAAATCTGTCATAGTTTATCCGTCAGAATTACGCTCAAAATAAATGTAGGGAAGGATAACGGACGGCAATCATTAAATATTTTAATCAAAAAAAAAAAAAAAAAACTGTTTCGTGAGTTACTAACAAAATGAAGATGTGATGAAACTGTATGTCGCCTTAATCTTACATAGTAATTTAGTTAACTAAAAATTTAATTATCGTATCAAAGAGAAAAAAGTTATCTGATACAAAAACATTACAGTAATAACGCTATGTAGCCAAACATCATCTTAACATAACCACAAACTTACAACATAACAAAAAAAGATTGTTGATAAATATAAACCGCAAATATACGGTAAACAGTTTATAAAAACACAAAAATTAATCGGATAAAGGATATAAAACATTAACATCAGCTAACTTAACAATTTATTAACTAATTGAAACGATGAAAAAATAAAATAAGATTTGTTAAAATTGACCACAAAAAAGTATGTGGTGATAATAAAGTTGAGATGAAGATGTAATAAACAAAAAGAAGAAAAAACAGAATAAAAAGACCACACGCAACAAAATTAGCTGTAAGTGTTAATTAACAGCAACATAATAAACTTAAATGATTGATTAAAATATAATAATAGACATCAGATCAATCACACCGCACTGAATTAAGTACATGAGCTTCGAACAGTGGATGCCTTCTTTTTTTTTTATTTTACATCCCGTAATTGGATTTTTATTTAACGTCATAGTTTGCAACATTTTGTAAAGAATTTCGATCCTAAGGCGCCAACCATAACCTTTGTTTTTAATTTTTTATTAATACTAATTTAATAAGTAGAACCTGCTTTGTAATCTCACGACATGTCAACAACAAATAAATTTAATAAAGCGTTGTTACAGCTTGAAATTCTATTATCAAATTTTAATAGATCGTGATGAAAAATTCGACAATTTAATAATTAAAATGATGAGAAATCAAAATAATTTCTTTATATTTAAGATTATATTGCTTAATAACGACTACAAACGGGATTATTTTCCAGTTATAGGCCTATCACGAGAATCCATCACGATTTTTAGAACCACCAGAACGTTCATAAATTACAGAATCAAATTAATAATCAAGCGAATTAAGGAAAAAAAGTTTATTTTATTAAACGTTTTCTTTAAAAGTAATTCACTTCATTACTACTGACAATACATTCTTTTTGTACCAACTAAAGGAAGTATTGTGATCGCGAAAAATTTCGGTTTTCAAATTTCAACGAAAATATCCATTTTCACCACCTCTGAATTCATTTTAACTAGTTTCGGCGTGACGTCTGTACGTACGTATCTCGCATAACTCAAAAACGATTAGTCGTAGGATATTGAAATTGTAGGATTTAGGACTGTTGTAACATCTAGTTGTGCATCTCCCCTTTTGATTGCAATCGAATAAAAAAAAGTGTCCAAAAAAGCCCAAAATCCAAACAAATTTGGATTTTGGTATTTTTCTTAACTGTAGTAATAAGTCCTTATTGAGTGCTTTTCAACGATGTATCATAAGTGGTACACATTTCCATTGGTTCCAGAGTTATAGCCAAATCAAATTTTAATTAATGAAATATAATAATCTTATAAGGGGAAGGCACATCAGTTCGAATCCGACTTCATATACATATATTTAACTCTTTTTTTTATTATTTAAATATTAACCTCTGATTGTAAAAAAAAATTACAATAAATAATAATAACAATAAAAAAAGAAGAGAAGAAATATAAGAAGTTAATGAATTAATGAAATAAAATGTTATGTACTTTTCATTTTTTTTAAATGTGTATATGCAATTGGCGTACAAGGAAGTCATGTGTTGGGCACATCATATTTTTTTATTTATTGATTTCTTTCTTACTGTTTTTCATTTCTTTAATGTCTTTTGGTCTTAAATCAAAAAAAAAAACAAAAAAAAACGTTTAATGTTCTCCAATGATAAATGGAGAAGTGAAAGGATCTTTTTTCGGGTGAAGAAGCTAGAAAAAGAGCTTTCTCGAGAAAATTCTGTAGAAGAATCTAATTACATCACATTTTTTCGCCACCTCTTAAAGGGAATTAGAAAAATTAGAAAAGGAAGAACAAAATACAGTAGTAGAAGAAAATGTTTTATAACATAAACGGCTAAGTGAAATATCGGATAAGGCAAAATATTACTCGTGCTCTAAACCGGATAATTTAAAATTCTTATTTGTAAGAAATAACATAATAATTTTATCTGGAAAATATTGTTTAACACAAAAGTATTTCTCTGAAAAATCTTTTTTGCTGGATTTTATATATTTATATAAATGTTTTAGATACAAAAACCCCAGTTTTTCATCGACAAGAAAAAAGAAAGACATGTTATATCTGCACCTAACTATAGCATTTACATTCTTTTCACAATGCTGTTTACAAATATTCACGCCTTTTTTACATTACCGAGCATGAAACCCATTCAACCCCAATATACTTTCCTAATCCATACACCCCATGCACCCCGATTAGAGTTCCTAACACATAAATAATCATCGATCTATATTTAGTACATCCGGCTGCATTGAGAAAAAAGATACCAGTGTTTAAAAAACAAGCTTATCTCGAAAATTCAATACTGTTTCGCTCAAGACGATTTTTCTTCAAATTTAGAAATTTAACAAAAATTAAATTAAATTAAACTAATTTTCTTCTGGAATAATTAATCTTAATTAATCATAATTTTTCTTAAGAAATATGTAATTGCGGATGAAAACGAAACCAGAGCTGTAAAATGAACAGATGTTCTGACATTGTAGAAACAACTTTTACGTTAATGTTAGACCCTAGTACAATTTTGAGAAAAAGTGAGTATGAAAATTTACATGTTCTTACGTCGCAGATATTCTTTCGTTGGTGAGATTTTTTACTGTTAATATACAGAAAATAACTCGGTAAATTAACTGTGCGTAGATGATGACCACTACTGAAAGGAGATAAGTTAGAAAATTTAAAAATACAAATGTAAATTAACAGAACTGATATAACTGAGTAGGTAAGTCTTTTTACTTCATTCAATTGGAAGGAAAAGGTGAGCTTGAAAGTGATACTAACCTCACTGGAAATATTACAATATATTAGACAGGAAATAAGAAGATAAAATGACGTAGAAATCATTTAAAAAAAAGGAAATAGTAAAAATTTGTATTAAGGACTATTCTTACTAAGATAGGATAACTGCTATGAGGATAGAAATAAATCCAAGGAATTACGTTTAACGCAAAAATACTGATTTCAAAATCAAAAGGAAATCACCTAGATCTAACACAAATATAATGGGGATTTACATTTGGAAAAATAAAAACGGATATCTAACTAAGTACTCAACTGAAAAATCAAGATGAGAACCTCCACTGCGGAGGTTGAGTAGAACAATGCAAAGTTCTCCCTGCGGAGCCGTCGTTGGTCTGCACTTATGTGGATCGTCAACTTTGATAAGGCTCGGAGACTCTGAATTCCCTGAGCCCGATGGTACCTCCCGGGGTCGCGGGATGCTCAACTGCCGGTCGGACTCCGGGAGTGGGGAGTCGGTGAGAGCAGGTTTAATCGGTAGGGCGCAGACACACATAGCACTCTTAATAACATCTTGCGGAACCTGTTAGCGAGTCCAACTAAGTATGTAAATGGTATTCCTCCGATTCACCGAAAGAAAAAAAAAGATACAGAAACGCGATTAAAGGCAAAGGATTCGTCAGGAGTAAATAGTGATCATATATTGTTGCTAAGAAAAGTAAAAGAGTCGCAAAAGAACGAAGAGAATAAATAAATGGAATATCAAAGAAACTAACAATTGGAATAGATGTAACAGAAGACAAGTTCAACCACTGAACGGAATAAAAACAAAAAGAGCAATAAAAATAAATTTTGGTTGACGTAAAAGGTGCTATAAACAGCAACAAAACATTTTGTTTAATTAAGGCAATAAGAATAAAGAAGCCGTGGATTACCAGAGAGATTGAAAAAATTTACAAGAACAAGTAAAATAAAGAAAATAAGAGACTATAAAAAAACGAACTATTATTAAAGAAGAGTAAATCAAAAAACAAAGGAGGGTTGCTGGAAAATGCTCTGATATAAATTTATAAATAAAAGGGACCAATACGAACTAATATCAAAAAACAAACCAAAAAAAGAGAAAATATGCGATTATGAATTAAGAAGAAAGGAACAGAAATTCTATAAAGATGCAAAGAAGTGAAGACTAAAGTTACCCAAAAAAAAAGAAGAGATACTTAAAAGGTGGTCGTAATATACATGTATAGTAACTAACTATTCAAAGGTCTTTTGGAAAGTTCTCGAATTTACATAGATGGCGTAAATATGACTAAATTTGTCATATATGATCCTTTAAATGACGTGCTAAGAAGTTTCAGATGCGTGAGTTTAGCTATTTGTTTGTAATGATTGAATAAAACAAATAAGTTTTAACATTTTCCGAAAAATGGAAAAAACTGGAGTTTGACCTGTCATTAAGTACTTTTCTTTAAAAAATTTAACCGCGACAGTTATAGGGTATTTCTAAATTAGTTATACAAAAGTAACCTTTAATAATGAAAAAAGTAAATAACTTATGTTTGTACAAATGGAGTTAGATTACGTTTTAAACGATTCTTCCCCTTCCTCTTTGACGGTAAAAAAGTGTGCTGCTGAATGTACACGTTGACATACATCCATTCAATATAAACGTTCGAAACGCCACAACATCGCTACGTCGACGAAATCTATACAAAAATCTAGTGTCATATTAAATGATCGCCGATTGAAGGTATGCCAGCTTTCTGACACTGGGATGTGACTTTTATTAGCAGCGACCAAGAACTTATTCGATTAAACCTTTCTCAAGGATGTTTATACGAATTTACAAGCTTAGTTTCTTCGGAATTTTTTAACAGGGAATTAATAATGGATTCAACATTGCAGGCCAGAGACCAAACAGTGGATGGGAACAGGAAAAAGTGCGCCTAAGAAAGGGAACACGGTTCCATTGGTAAAGTCATGGCTAACTTTTTTCAGATTCTCTATCTGAAAAAATAGGGTGTAGTACTTATAACTATCATGAAAAAGGCAGACCATCATCGGGAAGTACACTTAATTTCTAGACCGATTGAGCAATATTCAGGCCAGAAGTGGACAGATATGTCCATATCGGGCCAAAAAGAAACTCGATTATAAAATTTTAACTCCTGATGATGATTAGAAAAAATCAAAAGATCTCGAGAACTTAACACTTATTTGCTGGTAAGGTGGATATATCACCCACCGGGTTGGTCTAGTGGTGAACGCGTCTCCCTAAATCGGCTGATTTGGAAGTCGAGAGTTCAAGTCCTATAAAGTCAGTTATTTTTATACGGTTTTGAATACTAGATCGTGGATACCGGTGTTCTTTGGTGGTTGGATTTCAATTAACCACACATCTCAGGAATGGTCAAACTGAGACTGTACAAGACTACACTTCATTTAAACTCATACATAACATTCTCATTCATCCTCTGAAGTAATACCTGAACGGTAATTCCCGGATGCTAAACCGGGAAAAAATAAAGGTGGATATATCCCTTATTAATTACTTTTAATTATTTTATTTTTGAACCCATGAAATTCGGTTACATTATTAAATATGTCGACCTTATCATCAAGGAGTGGTAATACCTTAACCTTTCATCGGCATATTTCATACGATATAAATTTCTACCCGATTCCTACGCAAACGTTCCATTCGTATGAGATGAATAATTACATCATCTACAAAATAAATAATTAATAACTTTGTGCAAGATTTCTAAATTTAATTTTTATTTTTAATCTTATTAACCCTTAAAGGTCATCTCGGTGCAAATTTGAACCGTCAAAGAATTAAAACTTGAGTTATTTTATTACAGATAAATAAAGTATATACATATACTAAACAACCTCATAAAACAAAAAATATATTTTAAAATACAGCAAATGTCTATAAATACTTATTCGAAAAGATTGTTATAAAAACTGCGTCACCCTTTTATTTTACTAAATATTTTCATTACTTTTAATTTTATAATTTAATTATTAAAATTATTTATTTTTTATTTATTAGATATATATATAATTTATTTTTTACTTTTCAGTGAATTTTTATATTTGTTAATATATTATACTTTTTGTTTTTAAAATTCTCAATTTGATTTAATTCTTATTTTTTACTTTTTAGAGGGTTTTTCTAATTTGTTCCCTTTTTTTTATTAATGTTAATATTAATATTAGCTAAATAAAAGCTTTTTAAAAAACTTTTTATATGTAATCAAATATATTTTTGTATTTTTTTCATTTTTTTACTTTTTAGTTTTAATGAGCAATAAACTTTTTACATCCAAAAAAAATATTCTTAAAATATTTATATCTGAATATTATTGTTTGTTCAATTAAGACTAAAAAGTAAAAATATTTATTTTTACACATCGAAGTTACATACGTGTACCAAATTTCAATCATTTTCATACGAAAGTTCATGAGAAATGAAAATTTTCAACTCATAGCATGAATTTAGCGTAGGGGTATCGCGTGGGAGCGTGCGGGTGGGTCATATCAAATTCCGACACTGTAGTACTGTATTGTCATCGAAGTTACATACGTGAATCAAATTTCATTGATTTTCATACGATAGTTCATGAGAAATAAAAATTTTCAGCATCATGCATGAATTTAGCGTAGGGGTAGCGCGTGGGGGGGGGGTCATATCCAAATTCTAACACCGTAGTATTGTATTGTCATCAAGATTGTTGCAAGATTTGATTATAACTAAAGCAAGTTAAATAAAAGCTTATAAAAAACAGCTGGTCCCCGTAATTTAGCGTCAGTGGTTTTCTACTTTACCTTTATCATTTTTACGAATCAATTTCTACGCAGATTCTAAATAGAGAATCAATCACGTGCTTGCGCAAACCAAACTTCGAAAGAAGTTGTAACTTATTCGTTAACATTAAGTTGGTAAATTAACATATAGTATATTGTTTACTGTAAACATTTGAAAGCTCAATTATTTTTGTTTTTAAATTCTTAATCCAATAAAATAAAACAAATTCTTAAATTCTAGAAAAATTCGAAATTTTGAACAAGATAATCACAATTTAATTTCCATAAAAGTCTAATACAAAAATTTGAAAAAAAATTTATTTTCTATTATAAATTATATTTTGTTATAATACCAAAAAAATGTAGCTTTTCTATTTTGTAGTAATAATTTACTATTAGTACGCTGATAAAAATAATTTTAATTATTAATTAAAAAATAATATAACCATATAAATAAACAATAACGTAATAAATATGCAAAAATAAAATATAATTAGAATATTTAATTTTTCATGTTAAATTGTTTATGCTGAAGGTTATTTATGATTGCATGTTACATTTTTTTTTTTTTCTATAAAATAACAACAAATAAGGAAATTTATAATGGTAATATATAATTGACGTATACTCTGCATATATACAATTAATTATTTATTACACTGGTTAAAAATAAAGAAGTAAAATTATAAAGAGGGTTAATTAATGATATAATATAAATTTTAAAAATACAATTTAATAATTTAAAAAATATATCTCTAGTTTGTGATTGTAAAGAACTGTAAAAGAGAAACTTAATACACTGTATGTAACAACCTTCAATTTTAAAATAATCAACAAAATAAGTTCATGCAATTCTTTTGTATGCTTATAATTATATTGTTTTTTTTTTTTTTATTGGCCAACAAATACCCAAGAAATTTTATCATTATAACACATGTATATATTTACATAAAAATTAACTCGATATTGTAAATAGAAATTTTACGACCCCAATACACAAATAAACAAAACATATTTAAATTTTAATTTTAATTGTATTAAGTACAGTGACGTTTTTCCATTAAAATTCAACAAAATGTTGTTTTGTTGAATACCAATCTTTATTTTTAAATACGACAGTCTGTTAGACATAAGGACCGCACCTGGGGTCGAACTTACCGCTTTCGCCGACGACCTTTCGGTTGTTGTAATGGCACGACGGATGGAAGAATATTAACTACTGGCTGATCAAACCCTGATTAGATTGATGGGATGGAGGCTGGAGACAGACATGGAGATAGTGATTATGTCAGGAAGGAGACGTATCCCAAAGGGACGTCTGAAGATCTAGACTAGAGGAAGGGTTTTTAGTGGGTCCATGCTTCGGCAGGAAACACACAACAGTACGGACACTGCTGGATGTTTGGTTGCAGATTTTCCCTTCTCCAACGTAAAACAAAAAAAAAACATATAACCGTACCGATTAATGTGTAGTCTTGAGTGAATTCAGGCCGACCATTCCTGAGACGTGTGGTTAATTGAAACCCAATCAGCAAAGAACGTCGGTATCCACAATCTAGTATTCAAATCTGAATAAAATCAACTACCTTTATTAGGATTTGAACCTGAGAACTCTCGACTTCGAATTCAGCTGATTTTTTCGACGACGATATTACCACTAGATCAACCCGTGGGTTTGATACAATATTTTTTTAATACATTTCCATACAAGCTTTAACAAATTTAAAAAATATTCTAATAAAAACTTTTATTGTAAAAAACACATATAAATCTATATACTATTGTATAAAGAGGAAGAGGGTTTTCGTTTCTTCAGGATAAACAAAAAAAAATAATCAATCACAACCAAATTTTTACCCACGTTTCTTGGCATAACTGAGAAGGTTTTTTGATATACTTCATCTCAAAAAAAAGAAAAAAAGTATTATGTAGTATTGGAGATTGGCCGGTTGAAGGACACTTTAATGAATTAAATTAATGAACTGTGAACTGTGAGTCTCTATCATTGTGTGAGCAAGGATTAAATCATACCCACTTACTGGGTTAAAATCAATCGTATGACTAATATTACAAAAATAATAGAATTAAATTTACGTTAAATAAAATAATATTAAATAAATTAAAAAAATTTCTCTAACAATATTGGACTTCTCGTGGGGACTGCGTGAGAGGCTAAAGTGATGTGAGGTAAGCGAGCACCTCGTGGGAGCCTAGATCAATCATCACTATCAACTGGTAACAAACGGGGTGCCCTGGGGCGCTGTTGCGGGAGGTGCAATTGGATGCCCTTATAATATCTCTGCAAACAATCGTCCAGTTTTCAAAATTTAAATGGGGTATTTGTTGATAGGTTAAAGTCTAACTTTTGCATACATCACATATACGCTCGATCTAACAAATCACGGTTATTCGGAAATGTATAAAGTTTGTCTGTTTGTTATCGTATACGCGAGAACCAACCGACCGATTACTTTCATATTTGCAGGATACATTCGCGTTATCTCAAAGAATGTTTTAAGCTATCGACTAAGACCCTAGCTCTCTCGAAGTTTAATATATTAAAAATATTCATTATTTCTTCGCTCCCAAGGAGAGTGAAGTTGTGAATTAAAGATATTCATTAAGGAAAAATAGATCAATCATTTTATTTCATTATTATATTTCTGGCACCATGGCAAAGAAATAAGTTATGAATTTTTCGCCGTCAAAGGTGTGTGTACTTCAATTACCATAGTTACTGCTACTCTATATTGTAATTTAGTTTCTTTTTCAGGTTTCTATAAAGCCTGAATACTCTAATTATTATTTATCAGCATTATTCTCACAACCGTGAGGATAATGTACAGTGCGGAGATGAAGTGATGGAGCCCTGTGGATAGATGGGAATGGCGAACAAAGCAAGCTCTGCTGCCATGGGGTAGGCCAAGGGGCCTCCCCTTGGCCCGGGGAGGCCCCGAGAAGCCCCTGAGTTGGTTCTGTGATTCGCCTGGGCTGATCTAAGTCCCCGAGGGTCCAGGTTCTGGCTAGACGGGCAGCCTAGTAATACATAAAGCAAATATAAATAGAACCTTAACGGTCTATATCATGATAAATGAAATGAATACATACCTATCTTTCTTTTAAAGTTTTATGTCAGGTTATAATAATGTAGGTAGAAAACTTACCTGAAACAAACAGATAAAAAATATTATTAGTAAAATATTATAACAATTAAAATTCATAAAATAGTTTTAAAAAAATTTCAAAAACTTTAAAAAATTAACCAGTACATTCACCAATAGCTTTATGTATTATGTTTCGAGTTTTACGGAGTACGACAAAGTATATAAATAAAAAATATGAAATAAAATAATCAAAATATGAAATAAATAATCATAAAAATCCAACCTACAAATAAGGGGCAAAATAGTTTTTCAGAGCACTCATAAACGGAAAAGAATCAGTCAATTATATAGTAGCTTATTATTAATAAAACTTTTATTAAAAATCATTTTACAGTATATACATTGTTCCGGAAAATGCTGGTCAATTGGGATGTGCTGATCAACCGGAACCTGTCGTCAAATTACCTTCTTATCTTACTTCATTTTCCCTCTGTCCACCATTTTGTATTTTTTTTTCAATAAAAATGTACATCTTAAGAACAGATTGAAGTGATTTTAATGAAATTTGATGTAAAAATATCCAACATCTTGTACAAAATGAATAAATTTTGAAAATTTTACCTTTTTTAATTCCAAAATGGCAGCCATTAAAATTTGTTAATCGTTAATAGTTTCGTAAATTTAGTTTTATAAAATTGTATTTTATTAGATAAAATGTTAAGAATTGTAAACAACTATTTATTTGTTCAAATTTAATGATAAACAGCCGTGTTAACAGTTGAAAATAATAAAATGGATCGAAAAAATTATTCGTTAAAACAGGTACAACATTGTCAGATCGCATAATTTACGCGATTCAATTTTCATCAATATCGTAACTGTTTATCAATCGATTTGAACAAATAACACCTCATTTTGTTCACAATAAAAAGTTTTAAATTTTATAAGGGGTTTCTCAAATTGAGCGGAAAAAATTGATAGATTGTGGTGACGACACTGATTTTTTCAAGCGTCATATTTTTAAATTTTTAGACATATCTATTTTGTATAACATTATTGGGTATATATCTGAAATTGGCTGAAATTATTAAATGGAATCGCGGAAATTATGCGTCCGACAATTTATTTTATTTGTTGATTTTGATGTTTTTAACTAGTTCCTTAAAGTTTGGCCTACACACACACACACACACACACACACACACACACACACACACACACACACACACACACACACACACACACACACACACGCGAGAGAGAGAGAGAGAGAGAGAGAGAGAGAGAGAGAGAGAGAGAGAGAGAGAGAGAGAGAGAGAGAGAGAGAGAGAGAGAGAGAGTGAGAGAGAGTGTGTGAGAGAGAGAGAGAGAGAGTGTGAGAGAGAGTGAGAGAGAGAGTGAGAGAGAGAGAGAGTATTTCAAGCAAGTAGAATCCGAAAAAGTATAGCTTTTTAGAAACACCCACATACACACCCACAGAGTGTTTCTAAAATGATGGGCTGGCCATACTTTTTCGGATTCTACTTATACAACTAAACAGAAAATATCCTTAGGAAAAATGGCAATTTCTCCTTCCTTCTTCCCCTGTCCGCCATTTTTTATTTTATATAAAAATGTATACCTCAAGTTTGGATAGACAAATCACATTAATATTTGGTAAGCGTCTTGGTAATAAAGTTTTAAAATTAGCAAAAAATCAGGACTTAAATACCTTCGCAAATTACAAAATGGCGGCCATGTTTATTTTTCAATCTGTTATATCTCCATAAATATTAGTTTTATCAAAATTTATTGTATTTACTAAAATATTAAGCTTTTAATTTTTAACAAAATTACTTATTTTTTTAAAATCGGTTAACAAATAGTCGGGTTACGGGAGAAAATTGATGTAATTTTACGTCAATTATTAGGTCTATTACTGAGAGAAAATTATTACTTAATTTTATACTAATTTACAATAGTAGATTAACAATAAATATTTAATCGAACTGAACGTAAAGTGGAGGACATGAAAGCAAACAAAATTACATCAATTTTCTGCCGTAACATATTCTGCCATATATATACATTAAAAATAACTAACAGACCGTAAAGAAAAGATAAAAAACTAAATATTTATTGAATAATATAGCTGAAAACTGAAATCTAATTAATGAAAAACAAAAAAGTTGATACTATCTGTTATAACGTGACTAAAATAATACCAAGAGGATTTAAATCCAGTTTGACGTTAAAGAACAAATTACAACTAAAGAAATGAAAATTTTACAACCAAACCATATCTGTAAACAAAATAAAATAAAAAAAAAAAGAAATAATAAAAGAAACGGAATCTTTTTACTTCATAGGTGGTCCAAAATGACTGACATTTATTTTCTAAATATACAGTTATATAAACGAATCGGGTATGACACAATAATACTACTCTTCCAATAATTAAATAACACGTGACTTTACTGTTAAAAGTATAATCTTTATTATATTTTATAACCAGAACTACTGGTTAAAAAAATAATATCTTATTTTAAAAATTATTATTTAACGTTTATTAAAAGGAAAATAAAAATAAAAATTGTTTAAAAATTTGCGGATAATTATGAAATTCAGTTACATAGGATGAATATTCACCGTCTTTATGAATTCTGCTTATTCTTCCTTTTTAAATAATTTTCTAGAATCGAAAATTTTATCTTTATTATAAAGATAAAAGTAAATACAGTATATTAACCTCCATAATCTTACCGTTGTGTAGAACCCTGCAAAGAGAACAAGTCAAAGTAGAAAATAACAAGGTCATTATAAAAAATAACAAGCATACGATGCCAGGTTTACTAATGAAATTCTGGAGGGAAGTTTTTTCCAGTTTTATTCTTAACTGAGCTAAATATCCTGTTGTACATCAACATGCCAAACACATCGAAAAGCAGGTGATATTCTGCCCACAACAGGGATTGGCTATACAATGAACATCACTACTCTCATACATGGCAACTCTATTCAAACGCTTTTACCTTAGGTATTTTATTTGCATCATAGCCATAAGAAATAATTTAAAGTAATAAATTAATGTTATTTCTTCGTAATAAGAAACCGTGCACATCTCTCGCTCTCTCGCTCTCTCTCTCTCTCTCTCTCTATTAAATTAGCAAAAACTATAAATAACAGTAAAATACCAACCAGGATATTTATTAATTTTATTTTTTTTTAAATCACAATTTTTTTCGTAAAATTTAATAGTTATATATACATCCACACAAGTAATTACTATTAAAATCAAGTGTTTTGTTCAAACACCATAGAGAAATCTACTTAAAGAATGTCTTCATTTGAAACATATAATCCGAACAAAAATTTAATGAAAACTAAAAATTGATTTTCAATTTTACTTACTTTTTATTACTTTTCAAAATAATGAATTATAAAAAAAATTCAAACCCACTGTTATCAGAATTTCAGACAAATATATTAATTTTGTTTTTCATCCCTGATTTACTCTTCTAATACACAATTCTCAAATAATTTTTCAAAAATGCAAACCTATTCGAAGTTTAGTCTTAGACATTTGAATTTTTGCTATTATATTTAAACATTACCCGACGATAACTTTCAAACGATTAAACGGACTTAAGAAACTTTGTACGATTCAGAATTTTTCAAGAAACTTTCAAGGAAATGCAGTTTCATTTCATGGAAATTGGAATAGATCCATAGAAAGAGGGGGAAAGAGAGAGAAAAATAAATAAGCAAGATGAGGTGATCAAAACTCCTACACCAAATTCAGTCCTTTATCAATAACCTTAATTCTGGATTATTTAAAGAAAAAATTAGCATAGCTAAATTCTTAATTAAAATACAACTATATACCTTATTTATGGATTAATTCATTCATCCATTTGCTAGTTGGTGACAAATAAAACGGTTTACTTTTTAAAGAGTTGGTCTAACGAAAGATGATAAAATTGCAAGACCCTTTATAAACAATGAACTCATAACGACATAAAATAACTGGCAGGCAAGAATGAATTGTATAAACTTAAAGTGATGAAAAGGGAAAATTGCTTTTATAAATGTAGCTATTATGGAATATATAACCGAAAGTTTATACAGCCACCAAGGTTAACGCTTCAAATAATCATTAATTTAGAATGTATCAAGTTAAATTATGATGTACTCTATCGAATACCAAATTTTAGTGCCTTTGTAATCTTTTACATAAATACATCATTCACGAGTAAATCACAAATAATAAAAAATCTGACGTGGACACCACATAACTTCCTTGTACGCCTATTAAATGACAGATAAACATTTTTTGCTACACTTTATTTAAACTTATTTCCATTGAAAGTGAGATACCATCATCCAATTCTTTAATAAAGCGGACAGTTACACAATTGCTAAAATATTAGTTTTTATCAACATCAAATATTTTAAAAATTATTAATTCCGCAATCTTATATGAAATATCAGGACAGAATAAAAGTCCCTTTATTACTCGTATTACTAGATCAGTATTATTCGTATCTTTGCGAGTTACTGATTAACAAAAGTTTCAGATGTCTGGTGTGTCGAATAAATAAAAGTTAATAATATTTAAACTATTCCGCATCGTGAACTCCTGTATACTGGTCATTGGCGCAAAAGCTCTCAATGGGGGCTTATTGGAGCAGTTAATAAAAAGTCAAAAATCCAATTTTTTTGGATTTGGGCTTTTTATGGACAGTTTTGTTTCAGCCGATTGAAATCAAAAGGAGAGGTGCACAACTAGATGTTACAACAGTCCTAAATTCAAAATTTCAATATCCTACGGCTAATCGTTTTTTTTTTTTTTAGTTATGCAAAATACGTACATCCCAACCCCGTAGGGGAAGACACCCGCCTAATGACGTTCCGGTCGCCACACCAACTCCCCGTTCCTTGCCCTGTTAGGCTTTAACGGCAGTCGTCTATCGCCCTCTGACTTTTTACATCTCATAGTAATAAGCCTGGCCTCCTTGGGATACCACGATGCAAATGCCTCGGTAGACACTTGCATTGGTGATTTAATAACTCAGCTTATTGCCTTCGCTGTAGGCCTCGTCCGGACATCTTGAATGTCCGGAACTTGTTATGAGCCAATTTCGTGAATGTCTCGTAATTCGAGGCAAAATAACACAACATACCAATAAACATGTTGATCGCAACAACGAAATTTAGTCCTAGTTCCCTTAGTAAACTCAGCATGCACTAATAAACCCCTGACATACATACGTATGTCAGGGGTATAAAGTTTACATACATACGTATATACATACGTATACATATGTATACATACATATATACATATGTATAGCCGTCACGACGAAACTAGTCAAAATAGATTCAGGGATGGTTAAATGGATATTTTCGTTGAAATTTGAAAACCGAAATTTTTCACCATCATAATACTTCTATACTTCGTACAAAGAAGCAAAAAGATTCCCGCAGTAGAGAATGAAACTGCGTTAGAAATTTAAAAACAAAATTCTTAAGTGAAACATAAATGGTTTACATAATGTTGTGTTAAAATACATCCTAATAAATAAAATTAATAAAACGGTAAAAAAAACTTCTTTTCCATTCGAAGTGAAGACTAAAATCTTCCAATTTTCCAATTCAGCAAATTTTTTGTTGAAGTTCGTTCTGGGAGTGCAAAGATTAAAGAGTTTATAACTTTTTTTTTCTTTTCGGAAAATACAGGCATAATAACTTTTGCGCATATACAGAGATATCATAAAAGAATGGTGCGGTTTCAGTAATTCATAGGAAGATTGTAGGGAAATTTCTAGATGTTATATTGATATCCCTGAAAGCCTCCAACCCAAAAGTTTGTTTATCGCAGTTGTAACCACAACGTCAGTTCTTGTATTGTTGTTGCGGTGAGTTTAGCGAGTTACTATGTTCTCGGATAAAGACAAAGCAAAGTGTGTTTTATTGATGGCCGAATTAAAATCCGTAATTTTAGTTCAACGTGCGTTTCGACGTGAATTTGGAAGAGATCCACCACACAAAAATAACATAACACGTTGGTTCAAACGATTCGAAGAAACTGGATCGGTTAAGAAACAGAAATCAACCGGCAGACCAAGTGTACCAGACGAAACGGTTGAACTAATTAGACGATCGGCAATTAGAAGTCCTGGAAAGTCCATCCCCCGTCGAAGCGTCGAATTAGGTATTCCAAAATCAACAGTTCACAAAGTTTTACGTAAAAAACTGAAATTACACGCTTATAAAATCCATATTTCGCCGTTGAAATGTCGGACAGAATAAGTGAAAACGAATCATTTTTAGATGATATAATTTTTACAGACGAAGCTACATATGTGAATGGATGCGTTAACAGATACAATTCACGAATATGGGGCTCTGAAAACCCACACGCAATTATTGAGAAACAACGCAATTCTCCTAAAGTTAATGTTTAGTGTGGTGCGATGAAAAATCGTGTAATAGGGCCTTTCCTCTTTGCTGAAAAAACAATTAATGGAGTTGTGTATCTTGACATGTTAACCGATTATTGCTTTCCTCAGCTGTATGAACTCGAAAACATTCATCAACTTCATCTCCAACAAGATGGTGCTCCCCCGCACTTCAATGCATTGTTCACGGACGCTTTGAACAAAAAATTTGGAGATCGATGGATAGGCCGGCAAGGATCCGTACTTTGGCCTCCAAGGAGTCCAGACCTTGCGATTTTTTCTTGTGGGGGTACATCAAAAGCGTTGTTTATACACAAAAAATTCGCGACCTAAACTGCTTAAAAAAACAGGATTAATGAAGCAATGACAACCATTAACGAAGAAATGTTAACTAATGTTTGGAGAGAAGTTGAGTATCGTTTGGATATTTGTCGAGCGACTAAGGGCGCACATATTGAAATTTATTAATTATGTAAAAAAATGTTTGAGACGACAAATTTGAAAAATAAAAAATATAAACTGTTTTATATAAAGTAATTCTGTTTTAATTTAAACCATGTTCAAAACCACGCCATTCTTTTATGATAACCCTGTATTTAAACTACATCCTGAGCTAACAAAGGTCAAAAATATTTTTTTTCGTCAAGAGAAGGCGGTCAGTAATAAATACTATTAAATGAAGATACTAAAAGAGACCTAACCAAGATTTTAATCTTGTTTTTTTTTTCTATGTAATATAAGCTGTTCTTTATTTTTCAAAATATTAATTTTTAAATCTTTTTTACGTGATCTTATCTCGACTAGATTATAGAAGATAAAACAAAAATAAATTCGGATGTCCAAGGGTCGCTTTAAAACCATTTAATTTAACAAATTTAATATATATTATATCAATTAAAAATAAAATCTAATAATTCGTTTCAAAAACATATAACATTTTTAATTACTGGTGTATCTCATTAAAAAAAAACAATATTTGTTTATACGTTTCATCAAACTTAATTAATTTTGTATTATGATAATAATGTAATTTTAATAATCTTCATAATATTAAGAAATATTTAATTACTAAATTCTTAAGTAGGCCAGATAGATAATATTGTTTTACCTTACGTAACCGATAAAGAATAACCTGGTATAAACATCAAATGATAAGGTGTTAAAATAACACATTAAAGAATTTTATATATTAACTTATATATTAAGTTAAATAAAATTCACGTTTCGTACACTTAAGAAGATCGGGTAATGAACTTTTGCCGCATACGTTTATCAAGTGTAATCATAATTATAAGTACGAAAGTACTTTAGCACTTTGAAAAATTTCTTCCATAAAATTTCGTAATATTTTGAGAACTATTGTGTTTAATATTCATGGATTTTTCGAACATTTAAAAAAAAAATAGAAATAAAAACCTTTTTCCGAAGCAAATCGGAAAGCCCTAGAGCTGGAAAGGGTGAGGTACTGTTGTTTAATATGCAGTTTTGTTCCTTCGTTGTAGACGATTATTATTTCTGCTTGACTATCTGCGTGTGTTTTGAATTTTTATGATCGTCTTTGAATTGATTATATGTTATTGTTGCTGTGTTAATAAATGATTCTACATTTTATCAATGAATGAATGTTACTTTCACCTGTAAACATCACCGCAAATAGTATTTATTATAATAAAATGGCGTGATACTTTATAATTTGTCAACCTTATTTTCACAATTGAATTAACTGACCTCCTACTTTTCATGAATACTTAAATGCTAAATAAGTAATTTAAACAACCGGAATATTTATTCAAACCGTTTACTCAAACTTCACGATTTTAAATGTTCTTTAATTTTAAAACACTAGTAAAAACCACACTGTTTTGATGACTAAATCTTTAGAGATTGTTAGCTTTTTTCCATTTTTCCAAAAATAATTCGTTGAAGAAAAAAATAAATTCATACGTGTTTTTAAACTGTTAAATAATTAAAATAATTTTAATAAACTGAAATTAAAATTAACTAAAAATAAAAACTTCAAAATAAACGACTAATGAGTATATTTTTTTAGAAAATCAACAAAGATATTTCAAAAATGTCTCACCAAATTTGAACGAAAAGCAGCATATTTTAAGAAATTGAATATTTCTATTAGCATTTTTTATTCTAAAATTTATAAATCATTTCCGGGAAAAGATAGAATTTTCATTAAGTGCAATCCCAGGCGAGGTATGACCATGAATCTCTTCCCGTTCCGAGATCCCGATTCCTAACAAAATAGCATTATAGTACAGGCAATTTGTCATCAAAATAGGCTGTATTTGAAAATCCTTACCTACCGATTGATGTTTTTTCCATATGTTAGGAATGATGAGGGAAGCTCAACTCCAGATTTTTAACATCCCCCTCCCATACATTTTTTTAAAACTCGAAATACTCAAAAACTTTTTGAAATGCGTTTTTCTGTGAATCTATGCATTTTAGAGAAAGGTTTTTCAAACAAAAAATGTAGAAGACATTCTCCTCTACAATTAATGTTTTTGAAGTTATGCCGTATAATTTGAAATTGAAATAGTAGGTGGCGCTGAAGTTGTAAAAACGTTGTAAACGACTACACCGGTTTCGAACACGTGCCCATTAACAACATTTTCACACTTTCACAAGCTACAGCTCCAAAACGGTAAGTCGTACAAGAAACTTTTTTAAATAAAAGTTGTCTGTTTTTTGAGATTAACAACTTTTCCAAATGCAATACAGACGAAAAACAATTTTTTCCATTGAAAAAACCGAAAAAACATGTTTTTTACAAATTCAGCGCCACCTAGTATTTCAATTTCAAATTATACAGCATAACTTCAAAGACATTAATTGTAGAGGAGAATGTTCTCTACATTTTTTTGTATAGATAAATGCATAGATTCAGAAAAAAACGCATTTCAAAATATTTGAGTTTTTCAAAAATGTATGGGAGGGGGATGTTAAAATCTGGAATTAAGCTTCCCTCATCACCCCTAACATATGGAAAAAACATCAATCGGTAGGTAAGGATTTTCAAATAAAAATATAAATTGACTGTACTACTATCGCCCCGAATGTAAACTTAAACATACTATTTATAAAAATTTATAATTTTTTTATTCAGATAATCCTGAACGATTAATCCAAACAGACGCCAAAAAAACTACATTCACGAAACAATAGAAATTATCCTTCCTTTATTTTTGTATTTGTGGACGTTTCATAAAGTATACAAATCGAGAAAAAAAATTAACTTACTTCAGATAGAGATAGTTAGTCCTTATTTTTTTATGGATACCTGTCAAATCTTGCAAAACGATTTTTTTTTTATTATTACAAATTCACCACATACGAACAAAGCTTGTTTCATGAGAATGTGAAATGGAAATTTTGTAGCGTATGAAAAATGCCATGCCTTAATGAGATTCGAACCTGGGATCTGCGGATGAAAGGAAGAGATCCAATGTTCTGTAATTTATTCACTAGATATGTTTTAGTAAAAGGCATCAGGAGAAAAAGAGCCAAAGGGAATATGTATATATATATATCTTTTTTTTGAAGATATCACCATGTAAGCTTGAATCTTGTGCGGGGATATGGAAATGGATTTTTGTAGCGTATGAAAATGTCATATCTGACCGGAATTAAAACCGGAACCTCCGGATAAAAGGCCGAGACGCTACCACACCGCCACGAAGATCGGCGAAGTGATAACCTGCGAAAGTTATTTATTTATTTTTTTCATTAAGGGTTTTCTTCCAAATAATAGATAGGAACCAGTACTCGGAGACAACACCACTTGTGTCCATTAAAACTATATTTATATTATTCATTCAAATAATTATAAAACCCTATTTAAAAAAAACAAAATGACATTTCAATATCAAAAAACCTTAAAAATGTATTAAAACTGATTCATCCGTTAAAGATGTATAGAAGAACAGACAAAGTAACAACCGAACTTTTTCAGTTTGCTCAAAAACTCGATTCAAGAACAAGAACAAAATTTGGTAGAAAAAATCTAGTTTTAAAATTATTTATTTAAATTGTAGAAAGTATACGATATAAAATAGAAATTTAAAAAAAACACAATTATACGTACAATGAATATAAAACGACTCAAATAAATATTTCAGTCACGCAATGAAACAAATTGTTAGCATAAAACAAAAAATCAGCCTACTTCATAAGGTTAGTTTAAAAAAATATACAATAAATGTTGTTTTGTCAGGAAACTATTCTTCTAACAAGCACGGGTTTTAAAACAACTACCTAAAAATGATTATACGATAGGAATACATATACCTTACGGGTAGAAAGAATATTTAAACAAAATATCAGGTGTAACTTCTAGTTGTTGCGCAAAAATGAAGATATATAAAGTAACGAGAGATAAGCAAAACGTAACATTAAATATTATTTAATAGCATAAAATACATAACGATTTTGTTGAAATCATGATTACCAAGGGCTATGAAAGGTAGTATACTGAATCTAAATATATAAATTGTTTAATATAAAGCGTAATCCAATTGTCTAATGAATAAATACATTTTTTTAAATGCAATTTCAATACATTTCCAATAAATTCCTTTAAAATTTAAATTATACTGTACAAAACAATACTGCTTCAAGCATTTCCTTTTTAAAATAACAATTTTTAAATAAATTAATAATAATTTCATATGCATTGTAAACTGAAAAAATTTTCGATAAGAAGGAATAAACATTTACGTGTTTTTTTTAAATTTTTTTATTTTTAATTCACTGAATAAATTTAATTCTTTGTTAGATATTTAAAAAAAATTGTTTTATTACTTCTGTTTTTACAGAGTGATCAACTCAAAATGGCACTCATTGGGATCTCACAAAATATAAGTTTCATGAGAAATTTTAATGGATAATCCTTTCATATATTTTTTCCTATATTAAAGATAACAAAACAGATAACAAAAAAGGTAACAATACCTTTTTTTAAATCCTCGCCCTTTTACCAATATGGCGACCAACTTTACAATAAATACAAGTTTATTGTAAAGTACAGAAAGACATGGAGGAATTAGACATAACCTATGAAAACCTAAAAAGAAAAACCGGAAACTATGAAAATTAAAAAATAAAGAAACAAGATTCCAAATAAGCCGGGTGTACTCTGAACAAGAAAGGGCAAGAAGATCTGAAACCCTTAGAAATTACTGGCAAAAAAGAAAAGCTGAAAAACAACAAATCAGCAAGAAAAGAAAGAACTTGCCAAAAAAATGAACTAAAGTGATCCATTATGATCTTAAAAGTAAAAAAAAAATACAATTTTAATTATAGACTATTATCAGGTGTTTTTTGCATTGTTAAAAGATCACGTTTTCATGAGAAAACATCATTAACATTAAAGAATTTCTATTAACATCTTTCAACAATGTGCTGTAACAGATGTTGTATAAAATTTTCTACACTCCAAAGAACCGATAATTATTTAGCATTAAAATTGTATTTATTGTTTTACGATTGCCTTTGGACAAAAATATCCAAGAATAGAAATATCTTAAAATAATATTTTCTATCCAAAAAATAGAATAAAAACATAAGATTGCCATTTAAAACAATGAAGTTGCCCGCTGGAATAAACGGCGAAGATTTCAAAAATTGTAAGAGGTATTTTTAACGAAGGAAAAAATTAGGTAAAATTAAAATTTCCCGTAAAACTTATAGTTTCTGAGATCCCAACGGTGGCCATCTTGAGTTGATCAACCTTTTCTTTTTCCTGTTTAACCTCCGGTAATTACCTTTCCGATAATACTTCAGAAAATGAATGAGGATGATATATATGACTGTAAATGAAGAGTAAGTCTTGTACAATCTGAGTTCGACCATTACTGAGATGTATGGTTAATTGAAAAAACCCAACCACCAAAGAACACCGGTATCCACGATCTTGTATTCAAATCCGTGTAAAAATAACTGACTTTACTAGGACTTGAACGCTGGAACTCGTCTTCCCAAATGGGAAGACGCGTTTACCACTAGAACAACCCGGTAGGTTGAAGTCGATCAACCTGTAAAGACTTAAAAATAAATTTAAAAAATTATATAAAAGAAAGATATATTCTTTTGTATTTTTTAACAGTTTTAAGGGGTTTATTCTAGTGTGCAAAGACGAAAAATTTTAAAGTTGAATACCTTTCCGTAAGCTAAATATGGAATATGTAATATCTATAATTTTTTAACCTGAAAAAAATATCATCCCATGGAAGAAAATTATTTTTTGTTAAGAAAAATCTTCCGCTTGAATTATATGGAAAAATATATTACGAGATCATCTAAGTAACCTTCTAAAAAAAACTGGCAAAGTACTGCATGAATTTCCCGACTATTAAAAATAAAAATTAGAAGAGTTACAGCCAAAAAACAAAAAGCAGAATATATTTTTTAGAGGTGGGGAATAAATTTTAAGGTAGGGTTTTGCAAAAATATTAATATGCAGGTTCTTCTTCTTTGATTAACAGCCTATAGGCTGGTTGGCACTCTCCACTCTTCTCGCTTATCAGCCTTTCTCTAGTATCACAATTCATATTGTTTCATTATCTGTTTTATGAATTCCTACCAAGGTCTTGCCCTACAATTTCTTCCTTCCATCTGTCCTTTTATCAACCTGTTAACCAGACCCTGGTACCTAACAATGTGACCTATTATCTGAGCTCTTCTTTTAATTGTTTCAAAACGTTTCTCTCATCGTTATCTGTCTTAAATACCTCCTTGTTTGACATTTTTTCCATACAACTTATTTTCATCATCCTTCAGTAACAGCATGCTTCAAAAGCCAAAAGTCTCCCCTTTTCCTCTCCACTAATTGTCCAAGACTCGCTCCCATACAATGCAATACTCCACACAAATGTTCTCGGTAATTATTTTCTCAATTCAAGGCTTATACAGGTTAAGCTTAACAAATTTGCTTAAATAAAGTTTTCTCTACTTCAATAAAGTTTTCATCACCTTCAATAAAGGCTGAAATAAGGAAAAGAAAATTTTCAAAAAACTTTTCTGCATTTTAGGTCCGGAGTGTGTAATTTAAAAGGTTGTAGGCATTTCTTTATATCTCTATATATACTTAATATAGCTCTATATAAACTCTTTATAGTTCTATATAAACTTAAAACAATATTTAAACGGAAAGGACATAGAACAAAAGAACAAAAACATACTTAAATTTTAAGAGGTGGGGGTTGATTTTTTTTTTTTAATTTAGGATTTTTTATGTATGCACTAAGGGTAACAAATTTGCTTTAATAAATTTTTCTCTACAATGCCTCTGAAGAAAATCGAAATTAGTTTTACCGCGATATCCCCAACTACCCTTAACGAATTATGAAAAAATATAATGATCAATGCCCCATATACAGAAATATTTGAGCCAAATTTCAAGGATATCGGTTTAGTCAAACCTGAGATATAGGCCAAACGCAGTGCGACATTTTTTTTTGTCTAGATGAACACAAAGATTTAAAAAACTTAACGATTTGCAAAAAACCCGAAACACATTTTTGACCTGATCACTATGCTTTCCCCTTTAATATAGATATTATACAGTAGCTACATTTCGCCGGGAAAGTAAAATTGAAAATTAAACTATTTTCCTTTACTCTTTTTGCAGTTTTTAACAAAAAAATTGATGGAAAAAAAAATATAAATTTGATTGAGGATAAAGGAAACGTCTAGTTTTTTACCATCATTACGAAGCGCATTATTAAGTTTCAAACACAGATAGGTAATGAAACGAGACTAGAATTAGATGAATTAATAGAAAATGATACTTTTTGTTTTTGTCACGGTTCATCAATTGTTTGATTCATTGTATTGAGAATGAATCAGCGTTTAATAAATTTTATGTTTTATAATTACGTACTTTGAAGGCGGTTTCGTCAATAGCATATTCAAATATCTAAGAACAATACAGAATTGTATAAAATTCAAAATAAGTTAAAATCGTAACAATTTACGCGAAATTGTTAAACGTAAAGTTTGTTAATTAACAAACGTAATAGTTTAATAAATGAAAGAAAAATGTAATTCCTTTCATAATAAGTATAATTATAAGGCCTTAATATAAATATTTTACCGTTAAAAAACAATTAATAATAAATTAACGAGGTGTTAAAAAATTACAAAAATAGAATAAAAGAGATTAACACAAAAATTATGAAATTAATTCTAAAAATATCAGGAAAACACTAATTCATATTTTTTAAACATTTGGTTTCACATGAATGAGAATGAAAAATTACTTGTATCGTAACTCTCGGCACGCCATAATAAATCAAGTTAAAAATACACATATTTATTATTATATTTCTAAGATATAATGAACTACCAGAGTAATATTCCACCACTGAATTATTCTATACTACATACAGTAATGCTTCATGAATAACGTTGTGCATATTAAATCATTTCTACGAGAATTGATTTTGACTTTATTTCAACACTTATTAATATTCAGTATACGTACGTACGTACAGGCGCCTGCGTGTATCAGTGAATGTATATGAATGCGTGTTTCGGCATATAAAAAGCAGAATAAAAAGGTTATCTATAATAATAATAATAATATATATATATATATATATATATATATATATATATATATATTATACAACATAAATAAACAAGAAAAAAGTACAAATCTGTAGTATTATCAAGAACTTATAATTTCCAGTTAAAATTCCAGAACAAGATTCGCTCATGGCATTACAACGTTATTACTTGATATTAGTAATCTAAAGATTTAACAGTTAACAAATTTGAATACAGCCTATTACGTAGCATATAATTACACAAATTAAAATTTTTATTATGAATTATAAACCGATAAATTTTATATAAAAGACGGGAACCGAAAATTAATTTTCAACAAAATTATGTATATTTATAATGATGAGATACGCTAAAAATCAAAAGTTAGTTTATAAAATTAAAACTCATCATCGATTGATTCACTATCATATATCTTGACGCTTTAAAACCAGTAACTTGATAATTATATGGTGCATTATTTTTGTAAGGTAGACCACTATAAAGAGATTTTCAAAAATTTCTTGTGACGATCCGAAATGTACCTATTTCTGCTTTTAACAGATTTAAAAAAAAGGAGAATTGTCAATTCTACCCGATGTAATCTTTTTAGAAACTTCATTCAAGCAAAAATCTTCGTCAAATATGAAACGATTATTGATGATTCTTTGTTCTTTGATGTATTGATAAAGTTCCTATAATACACCCGTTGTTAACGTTTTTTCATTTGATTAAGCGGAAGATTTTTGCACGCGAAAAATACCGAGTGATTAAAGAAAGACTTCAAAAATTTAAAAGCATATAAAAATTTTTATAACTTAGAAGATAACTTAGAAATTCGGTTGAGATCTCATTTCAGAGAAAAACAGATGAAGTTTGTTATCGAACATTCACTTTGATTGGATATGGCCTTTATAATGCAACAACATCCTACCTGAAGTCGATTTCATTCCAGACTGTAGCCAGCAAATCGGGCGTTACCTGTGCAACTAAGCGTTAATTCGAAGTATTAGCTAAACAAGATCATCAGGCAAAGGTGGTAATAAACCGGATCTTGAATGAAACCCCATAACAAAAACTAGCGGTGTCAAATCTGGTGAGCGAGATGGCCATGCAATTGGACCTTTACGACAAATCCACCGAGCTGGGAATCGAGTATCAATTGCTGACAGCAATGGTGTTCATCATCGTCTAATTGAGGAATTAGAAAGTTTTTATGCATCTCCAGATAAACAATACCATTTACAGTTGAAAAAGAACAACCTCTCTCAACAAAGGTTTGGTGCCAAGAGTAAATTCTATGTCTACTTTTTTCTTTTTCTTTTTCCTGTTTAGCCTCCGACAATTACCGTTCAGGTATTACTTCAGAGGATGAATGAGGATATGTATGAGTGTAAATGAAGTGTAGTTTTGTACAATCTCAGTTCGACTATTCCTGAGATGTGTGGTTAATTGAAACCCAATCACCAAAGAACACCGGTATCCACGATCTAGTATTCAAATCCGTATAAAAATAACTGCCTTTAATAGGATTTGAGCCTTGAACTCTCTCGACTTCCAAATCAGCTGATTTGGGAGGACGCGTTCATCACTAGACCAACCCGGTAGGTTATACTGTATGCCTACTAGGAATCTCCTACCGTACTCTCTACCAAAAATTACGTTGAACTCCAGTTGGTTAATGCAAAGCGTGAAATCAAAGCATACAACGAGCACGTTCCGCACCAGTAAACGTTTCCATTTTTTACAGCACTGGTGGCCGAATTTGCTACTAATGAACTATGCGATTCAAAACTTGACGCGTTTTGCTATGAAATGAGACCTAAACCGAATCTGTATGTTATCTACATAAATTTTTATATGCTTTTAAACTTGTGAAGTCCTTTTTGAATCACCCGGTACCTGTCAAAATGTACAATATCAACCCCTTTTTTCATTACTGTTAATTTGTTATAGCGTAATGATATACAGTGTAATATTAAAGTATGGAAACAGCCGCTTATTTTAAAAATGAGGGATTTTTGGAGATAGAAATAAGTACAGGTCTACACAATTACAAAATTACTACTTTATGGGAAATTGAAATTTTTATCCGCCATATTGGATCTGTCACACTGAATCAAATTTTTTATTTTTTAAATGAGGTGTGGTACATGACTTTAATGTAAATGTTTACAAGAATAGCAATGGCGAAACCAGTTTCTCGAGCTATAAACAATCAAATTTGGAAAAACGAAAAGATCGCAGTAATAATAAAACAACGTAGAACGACTCCTACTTTTATTTCGTATTACCTTCATAATTACATCCAATAATATAATTTAAACGGTTAATGATGGAATTAATGGCCCAAACATATAATAACGGTCGAAAGAATAATAATAATACACAATAACTAATTTGAAACACTACTACAAATTAATTGTTAGGTCAACTGAGATTATTTACTTTAATTATAAGATATTTAATTATAAAATTTATTTAACTGTTTTCGGTCTTAAATTACTTAATAGAGTAAATTTTGAAAGCATATCATTCTACAAGAAATGTTCAAAATGCGTCCCCTCCACAGCTTTTCAGTAAGTCAACCTTAAATAATATCCGTTTATAACTTGTATCATGTAGTGGTATAAGTAAAGATTCGTCAATTATACGTATTTTCTAGTCGTCAATGTTTACAGGTTTTGTTTTATTTACATTATGTTTTAATTAACTCCAAAAGTAACAATCTAGAGGAAACACATCTGGAAACCTGGCAGACTATTTCCTTCTGTCTCTATGACCTATCCAATGATCTAGAATTGTTTCATTTAAATTTTTCCATGCCCTTAGATAGTAGTCAGGTGACGTTCCATCTTGCTGAAAAAATCTAATTGTTGTCTAATTTGTAGTTAAAAATTATTAGTTATTGCCTAATATTATTAGTGTTTGAATCATTAATTCCAATATTAACTATGTAAAGTTTGGTTTTGAACGAAATTCTGAAGGTAATATCAAATAAAAAGTTACTAAGGGGCTTTTTACCACATTTTATATTACTGTGATTTTTTCGTTTTTCCAAATTTGGTAGAACGATACTGCTTATAATTTAAAAACGAAGGTTTTTATCGAGAAACAGCTTTCGTCATCGTTTTTATCGTAAATATTTATATTAAAATCACATATCACGCGTCCACTTGACTATTTAAAAAAAAAAATTTCGATTCAATGTGCAGATCCAATGTTATTATCTTATGTTTTACGATTTCTTAGGGCCGTCCATTTATATTCAAATATTTGAATTACTGTAATGTGTTTCAGTTATTTATGACACTTTTTTTTGTTTAACCTCCGGGACCACCCGAAGGTTCAGAGGATGAGATGAATAATTTGTAGCGTGTGTGGAAATGACTAGAGGGACCGGGATTCGAGCCCGGGCCTTCCGGATGAAAGGCCGAGACGCTACCACTCAAGCCACGGAGACCGAATTAAATGGTAATTTTATTATTTGAGATAAATAATGTGTATATCTTTGTGTTTATATTTCGCTTTTAGCATAAGTTATAGGCTTTTTCTTTTTAAGATATATTTTTACGTTGTTGAGTTAAAGTTTTTAAGTAAATTTTTGACATTTATTTATTTACAACAAACATTTCGTGTTCGGGCGATGATAACGCGAAAGCGTTTTTCACCCAGAAAAAAATCTAATGTGGACATCACGTGACTTCCTTGTACACCTATTAAATTTCATATATTTGTTATATATTTTTTTTTTTATTACATATTTCCTTTTTTCATTTTTTTTTGTTGTTGTTATTGAATTATTATTTACCGTAAAATTTATTTTACAATCAGAGGTTAATAATTATTAATAAATCAATATATCTAAATTAAAAAAAAGTTTAAAAAAAGGAGATGAAGTCGGATTCGAACCGATGTGCCTTCCCCTTGCAAGATCCAAATATTTCATTAATTAAAATTTTATTGAGCTATAACTCTGGAACCAATGAAAATAAGTGCTATGATGTATCGTTGAAAGCTCTCAATGAGGGCTTATTGCTGCAATTAAGAAAAAAGTTCAAAATCAAAATCTTTTGGATTTTGGGTGTTTTTTAACACTTTTGGTCCTTTCGATTGCAATCAAGAGGGGAGGTGCACAACTAGATGTTACAACAGTCCTAAAACCAAAATTTCAACATCCTACGGCTAATCGTTTTTGAGTATGCGAGATGCGCACGTACGTACGTACAGACGTCACGCCAAAACGTCACGTCAAAATGGATTCAGGGATGGTCAGAATGGCTATTTTCGTTGAAATCTAAAAACCAAAATTTACCCGATTAGAATACTTCTTTGTACTTTATTCAGGAAGTAAAAATAATGTGGTGGATAAAAGTTAAAAAACCATAAAATAATAATTTTGTAATTATGTGGACCCGCACTTTTTTCTGCATATATCCCTCAGTTTTGAAATATGAAGCGATTTTCATACTTTAATATCACTTGTATACCTGAATTAGTTAAAATTCAGGAAATAGAAGAAAGGATAAAGAAATAATATATGTAAGGGAGCCTTAATTCACGCTCATAGTTGTATTTTGGTCGTTTTTCTGCATGCTTTTTTTATTTTAATTAAGATGAAGCTTTCTTATCTTCACGATTCTATTGAACGGATTAATTTCATAAGGAAATCGTTAATTTTTTTTTACTAAAATTCAATTTAATAAAAATTGAAGAAGTATTATTTTTATAACTGCAGTCTGTTTTCATCAGTCGATTTTTTTTTTTTTTTTAAATAGATTTAAATTTTCGAATATTATTTTATTTAAAAAATAAATACCTATACACGCCTAAACGTTTTATCCGCGTTATAATGTAACATGAATAAAAAAAAACCATAACTACATTATTTGTAGTAGTTCATTTAGAATCAAAGAATTTTTTTTTACGTATAACCTTTTTAGAAAGTCATCAAGGTGAACAAGTATGTTAGTACAATACATCACTATTACCGTCCATTATTTCACACACAAATCAAATGAGCTTAGAAAAACAATAATAGTAATACAATTCGTCTAGATAAATTCCACCTTGACGTGGATTAAAAGAAAAAAAAACGTATTTTCTTTGTAAATATTGTATATTTCAAGAAAATGTACACGCTTTTCTTTGGTTGGATGTAGATATTTTATTTACCTATAAAATATTGTTGGCGATTTCACACGAATAGACACTACATGACTTCCTTGTACGCCTATTAAATTAGACATACACATTTTTTTTAAATGAAAAGTACATAAAATTTTATTTCATTAATAACTTCTCATATTTTTTTTATTGTTATTATTGAATTATTTATCATAAAATGTTTTTACAATCAGAGGTTAATAATTAATAATAAATCAATACATTTAGAGTAAAAAACAGGGAAATAAAGTCTGATTCAAACTGATGTGCCTTCCCCTTGTAAGACCACATATTTCATTAATTAAAATTTTATTTGGCTATAACTCTGAAACCAATGAAAATAAGTACCACTTATGACATATCATTGAAAAACTCTTAATGAGGGATTATTACTGCAGTTAAGAATAAGTACAATATTAAAATTGTTTTAGATTTTGGGTTTTTTTGGGATATTTTTGATTCAGACGATTGTAATCAGAACGGGAGGAGGTGCACAACTAGATATTTCAACAGTCCTAAATGAAAAATATCAACATCCTACGGCTAATCGTTTTTGAGTTATACGAGATTCATACGTACGAACGTACAGACGTCACGCCGAAACTAGTCAAAATGCATTCAGGGATGGACCCAAAGTATAATTCATTTACAATCTGAAAACTGAAATTTTTCGCGATCTCAGTACTTCCTTTACTTCGTACAACAAAGTTAAAACTCCCATTAATTGCTTTTCTGAATAAAAATATAGCTAAAAAAAAAAGAAAACTGTATAGTCACTATTTGGGAAGGGGTTAAAATTAAATAAAAATTTTCGGTAATTTTTGATCATGATAGCAAAAAAAATCAACATTAAAATTTTATTTTTTTAAAACACCTTCATTTCTTTTTTCAATTTTTGCAAAAATTAATACATTTTTTCCTGGAAGATAGTACCTATCTACCACGTTTGAAGAGAATCTTCAAGAATTTTGAAGAAAATTGGTCAACGGGTCCAGAATTATAAGACCAAGTACAGGGCAACATACATACGTACGTAAATACGCACAACATCCGTCTGAGAAAAATTTTTTTTTTTAATTGGAACAATGGAATAAATATTTTTTCTCAACTATTTACAATTTATTTAAATTTACTTTCTTTTGTTTGTTTAAAGTTTTTTTTTTTAAATAGCGAATAGCGAAAAATGTCGGTTTGGAACCGAAAAAATTCGGACGTTTGTACGTACGTATGTATGTATCTCGCATAACATAAAAACGATTAGCTGTAAGATGTTGAAATTTTGGATTTAGGATTGTTGTAATATCTAGTTGTGCACCTCCCTTTTTGATTGCAATCGACTTGAGGAAAAATGTCCAAAAAAGCCCAAAATCCAAAACAATTTTGATATTGTACTTGTTCTTAACTGCAGTAATAAGCCCTGATTGAGAGCTTTTTAACGATGTAAGTGGTACTTATTTTCATTGGTTCCAGAGTTATAGCCAAATAAAAGTTTAATTAATGAAATATTTGAATCATACAAGAGGAAGGAACATCGGTTCGAATCAGACTTCATCTTTCTTTTTTTTAACTTTTTTTTTAAATTTAAATATATTGATTCATTAATAACTAGCAGACCCGGCAATGCTTCGCTGTTGCTAGATTTGAGATTTGAGTGTGTGTATATATATATATATATATATATATATAAATTACATGAACAGTATTGAAAGTTTAATAAAACATTATCAAAATGAACATTACGGAACTTTATAAAACTTAACCTTTCCCTTTTTCCCATTTTCATTTTACCATATTCCCTTTCCCCAATTTCCCCTTCACCATTTCACCTTTTATTTCCCCATTTCTCTTTCCTTTATTTCCCATTTTCCTTTCTCTCATTCTTTTCTCTCCTTTCCCTTTTCATTTTCTTTTCCCCGTTTTCCCCTTTTTGTTTTTTCCATTCTCCTCTTCTTCCCTTCCATTTTCCGATTTTTCCCTATTTCCCTTTTCCGATTTCTCCCTTTTTCCCCGCGCGTAAATCGATCCAGTAGTTTTTTAGTCTATAGCGGACACATATATGAAACATTGAAATGGAATCCTAAAATATCTAGTATAGCGTGTGTTTCTTATACTTCCAACAGATAGCGCTGTTTTTTCAAAAAATGCATGTTTTTACCCGTCAAAGGTGTGACATCTTAGGTATATAAAAAGACGCGCGTATTTGAATGCAACGTTGTATCATAATTTCAAAGCAATCAGTGAAGATGTAAGATTTTGATCAAACGTACATTTACATTTTTATTTGTATAGATTACTAACCTTTGATTGTAAAAAAAAAGAAGATAAATAATAATTCAATAATAATAAAAAATAAATAAAATATGAAAAAAAACCATTAGTAAAATAAAATTTTAAGTACTTTTCATTTTAAAAAAACTGTGAATATGTAATTTAATAGGGGTACAAGGAAGTCATGTGGTGCCCACATCAGATTTTTTTACATTTGTAATACAAAAAATGTATTAAATGACTAAATAAATTTTACGTATTTAAAAAAAATTAATAAATTTACGTTATTATCAAAAGTTGTAGAGAATTTAATTCTGAGTAAATTTATGTAAAATAGCCCAATAATAAACATATTTAAGTTCAAGAAATTTGATTTTATTACTAACATTTACCGTATGAAAATTTTTAAATGCTATCAACTACAGAAAATGAATTTAACATACAGTTGACACAGTGTTAAAAAATAAAAATGAAACTGATACATTTAATAAAGTTTATATTAAATCTTCAAAAATCAATCCTAACAGATTTACAATAATAAAATTGAGAAATAAAACGGCTTCCCAAAACATCTTTTATTGAGCCGAATACGCTAAAGCACAACAGCATGTCAAGCTTATCGAAATGCATGAAATAACCAATTCTAAAATTGATTAATTGTATAATGGAAATCATTACTTTTAGAGAAAATAAATTATGATGCTTTATATGTAGCAGACATTAAGAAAAGCTGGTAAATATTATGCAGATCGTGTCTTTTAAATTGTTTCTACAATCTAGGAGGAGATAGAAATTTCTGATTACATAAATTATTTTTATAAATTTGTATATATTTATTATAAATACATTTTTTTACAGTTGTTTCGTAACAAATATAATATAAATGACATATTAGTTTTCTACGTAGTTAATATGTTAAAATGATTAAATATCAATTCAGGAATTAAAATACGCAACAATTTTTTTTTTATATAAAAGGATCGTATAAAGTAAAACAATATAATACAACTTTTATATTAATGATATGTGATTAATTATAACATTAATAGGTTCTTTTATAATAGGTATTAAGAGAAATACGGAATAAATGTTTGATAGTTTAATTCATTACCATATATGGAAGTATCTTTTAAACGTTATACTTGACATGACACCTTGTATATTATATATATATATATATATATATATATATATATATATATGTAATAATGTATAAAATGTACTTTTAAATACTCCATCTGCATTATAATTGCATTTAACGTAACCTTGATATGACCCTCATATTAATGTAAGGAAATTAAAACAAACATTTAAAAAATTATCATATCTTTTTGTTATATATTGTACTTAATGAGCTACAAATATTTTTACAAAAAAAAATCTATTTATAAAGCAATGAATAAAATAATATGGAATCTATACTATTATATAAAGAGGAAGAGAGTTTTTGTTTGTTCGGGATAAACAAAAAAAACTACTCGATTTGAAGTGAATTCTTGTCCAGCGAACCATTTCTCCAAGTTTGGAAAGTGCAAGTAATCGCTGGGAGCCAAATCCAGCATGTATGTGCGGGCGTATTATCTTGGTGAAAGAGCACTTTCTCTATGAGCAGTTGTGAACGTTTAGCACTCTTCTATGTTTTCTATAGTATGCATAATAATCCCCGATTATGGACTAAAAAGGCAGGAGTGTCTTTTACTGTAGCTTATGAGTAGCACACCACAAGAAAAGAACCCCCAAAAAAACCGTAGCAATGACTTTTCCTGAAGATAGGACCGTCTTCGCTTTCTTTGATACACTTTCACTTGCTCCCATCTACTGTTAAGACTGTAATTTGCTCTCTAGTAAATAATGGTGAATTCATGGTTGATCTATTGTTATAAAATATCGAAGAAACTAAGCGGAATCGCATTTAAATACACCTTGAAAGTGTTCTGTCGAATGCATTTTTGGTCGTTTGTTAACAACCGCGGCACACATCGAACTAAAAGCTTTTTCATAACCAAAACATCTCGTAAAATTAGTGGAACCGGTTTATATAAACAAAATACGTAAGTTTGCTGAAATTGTAAATATCATGCGTATTTTGATTCTCAGATCATTTCGATATTGTGGACACTTGCGATGATTTCATCTTGTGTTTCCCGAGCTTTTATCATCTTGAATGAATATGTATCATTTAAATTTAGCAACCCACTTCAATCGAAAACAAAAGGGAAAAATCCTTTAAAGTGATATCTAAATTTTCTTTTCTGTCCGTCGTAGTTAATCCTTTAAAACACAAAGTTCTTTATAAAAACTCGACCTTTTCCATTTTTCATTTTTTTTAATGGAATTTTTTCATTTTTCAGAAAATGTCAAAACTTGTTAGTTTTATTCGATCGTCAATAAAAAAAATCCCTTTCGGCACGCCGGGAGGCGGATGAAGATTTCACCGGTGCTAAGTACAAGGTTAAAAAATATTTCCTTCTTAAACTTAAGAAAAACATTAAATCTACTCAATACGACAATGGTTGCATGTGAAAAAATATTTCACATTAGCATACGACAAGTCCCATCTTCTTACAATTCCAGCAACAATTTGGTCACCCCTTACCGTAAGGGTTGGTCATATCAAAACTTGTCCCAGATAAAGTTTTAGGTAATGTTTAGAGGACTAACTACCACTTTAAACCGATTCGATACTGTGCCTATTAAGAAAGGTATGATTTTTTTTATCTTCGAAACCCAATTTTTTCCACTCCTTGGTCCAATAGTTGGTGAATTCAAAACGCTTTACTTAGATAGTTTTAGGACCTTATCCAAAGAATAGTAGGAAGAACTTTAAACGAATTCGATACTTTACTTAATAGGAAAGTTATAGTGATATTTTTTTTCAAAAAAGCTCTCCCACTTCCACCCTCATGATCCGATTTTGGGGTCTGGGGTTGTCAAACGCTACGATATGTCGAAATTTTCTGGAAGTTGAATCATAGTACCAATTACAATAGGTAGCTTTCTTATAAAATCTACCTCTCTCTCTTTCTCTCTCTTTTTCCTGTTTAGCCTCCGGTAACTACCGTTTAGATAATTCTTCAGAGGATGAATGAGGATGATATGTATGAGTGTAAATGAAGTGTAGTCTTGTACATTCTCAGTTCGACCGTTCCTGAGATGTGTGGTTAATTGAAACCCAACCACCAAAGAACACCGGTATCCACGATCTAGTATTCAAATCCGTGTAAAAATAACTGGCTTTACTAGGACTTGAACGCTGTAACTCCCGACTTTCCAAATCAGCTGATTTGGGAAGACGCGTTAACCACTAGACCAACCCGATGGGTCTTATAAAATCTACCTAAAATAACTTTTCTTTTTTTTCCTGTTTAGCCTCCGGTAACTACCGTCTAGAAAATACTTCAGAGGATGAATGAGGATGATATGTATGAGTGTAAATGAAGTGTAGTCTTGTACATTCTCAGTTTGACCAATCCTGAGATGTGTGGTTAATTGAAACCCAACCACCAAAGAACACCGGTATCCACGATCTAGCATTCAAATCCATGTAAAAATAACTGGCTTTACTAGGACTTGAACGCTGGAACTCTCGGCTTCCAAATCAGCTGATTTGGGAAGACGCGTTCACCAGTAGACCAACCAGGTGGGTTACCTAAAATAACTAACCTTACACAACTGAAACTGCAGCACGCCATCTAAAGCATCATACTTGATAAATATCGTAGTCATTTGGTCATACTTTCGCCATCTCTGTGTTATACAAAGAACTTTCCGAACGACCTTTGTATGTCAACTGCAAATTACCTTGACCTTGTTATGTCAATTGATAGACGTAAAGCTGACTTTATAGCCGTAGAATAATAGAGATGTTTTTGCGATTTCTATTTTTAATTTTTTAATTTCGGTTTTCGGATTTCAACGGAAATATCCGTTTTGACCATCCGAAAATCCAATTTGACTAGTTTCGGTGTGACTTCTGTACATACGTAGGAATCTATCTCGCATAATTCAAAAACGATTAGCCGTAGGATGTTGAAAACTTTAGATTTAGGACTGTTGTAACATCTAGTTGTGCACCTCCCCTTTTGATTGCAAACGATTAGACCAAAAGTGTCCAAAAAAAAGCCCAAAATCAAAAAGAAATTGGATTTTGGAATTATTCATAACTGCAGTAATAAGCCCTCATTGAGAGCTTTTCAACGCTGTATCATAAGTGGTACTTACTTTCATCAGTTCCAGAATTATAGCCCAATAAAATTTTAATTAGTGAAATATTTGGATCTTACAAGCGGAAGACACATCGGTTCGGTTCGAATCAGACTTCATTTCCTTTTTTTTAACTTTGTTTAATTTAAATATATTGATTTATTAATAATTATTAATCTCCGATTGTAAAAAAGTTTTACAATAAATAAAAAAAAAAATGAAAATAAAAAATATAAATATATAAAAATTATATGTAATTTAATAGACGTACAAGGAAGTCATGTGGTGTCCACATCAGATTTTTTACATATGGCTTTCTTACGCGTAAAAAACCTTTCAGATTAACGTGTCTGAGACCCAGTTCTTTCATTAATAAAACGATCGATCCAAATATTTTCTATTTTAATGTTATACTGTACTAATAAGGTGACATCCGGTAAACATGTTTATCACATTAGAGCAAGTAGGAATAAATATGTTATATTCTGGATATATCAGTAACAAGGGAAATGTATCAGAACGAAAAGAATCGCTGAAGTCAATATAACTCGTAGAATATAACAGTTTTATAAAAAAAAATCCCTTTGTATTTTAAGTGAATTTTTTTTAAACAATTATTGTGAGGTAATTTCTACATCTCAATTTCTCTTCAAAAAAAGTAAATGATGAGATCACCAAACTTATTTATTTTATACGTCTTAAAAAGATGCAATTTATAGAAGCCATAAAAGAAAACATAAAAATCATTCGCACTAGTCTACGTAAATAATTTTTTATATACATTCATATATATATATATATATATATATATATATACAAACATTTTTTAATCATATAACAATAAAAACTGCACAATAAAATCATCAAATCTTCATAAAATCCTAACACTATTAATAGTCAATTACATACAATTTATCAAAGGAAGTTTTTATATCCCTTCAGTTAACTTTTAAACAATTTAGACCTACCATAAAATCTTTTTTATATTAGAAAGACGCTTATTAAATAAAATACAGACAACCTTGAGTCAGTTTTTTATATAATTTGTATTCATAAAACTTTAATTATTACATGTTCTGTTGTAGTGATTATATTCAACCGAAAATTGTCTGCACATTGTTAACCCACAATAAAAAACCATTGTAAATGCGAGTATTTTCAACAAAAAGTTAATTTTCCTTAAAAATCTTAACTTGTTTTAATTTGAAGATATTCGAATAACAACTTTCTATATATAGTAATTTTTTTATAAATGGAGTTGAGCTGGTATACTTCAAAATTTAACCGTATTATAAAAATAAAAATACAAAAAAACAACAAAAAAAAATACAAAAATATATTTGATAACATATAAAAAATTATTTTTTAAAAAAGCTTTTATTTAACTAATATTAACATTAAAACAAGGAAACAAATTAGAAAAACCCTCTAAAAAGTAAAAAATAAGAATTAAAACAAATTGAAAATTTTAAACAAAAAATATAATATATTAACAAATATAAAAATACACTGAAAAGTAAAAAATAAATTATATAAATATCTAATAAATAACCAATAAATAAAAAATAAATAAATGTAATAATTATTAAATTTTAAAATTAAAAGTAATGAAAATATTTAGTTAAATAAAAGCGTGGCGCAGTTTTTATAATTTATTTAAAACAACCCATTTTTTTCACAACAATTAATCTTCATTTTCATTTTCAATAACGACGCGAGGAGTCGGAAAGGTATGCTGGAACCTCTCCAGTTGAGACTGACTAGCTACAAGTAACAATCTGGGAAAATGCACCCACTCGCTTTCTTTGTACGTGTTCTCACATAGTGAAGTTCATCTTCGAATTCTGCTTGTAATCTACGCCAAATTGAACGCACTCTTTCCGCTAAAAGTTTCATTTAAATTAATTATGAATTTGTATTTAATGAATTCATAATTACGATTACAATTATAATAATGACAATTAATCATTTTTCAGATTACCAAATTTTCATATCCAAATTCTAACACCGTAGTATTGTATTGTCATCGAAGTTACATACGTGTACCAAATTTCATTGATTTCCATACGATAGATCAAAAGATATAGCAGTTGCAAGATTTGATTATAACTAAAACAAGTTAAATAAAAGCTTATAATAAATAACTTCTATGGAAAAGTTCTTGGTACTTTTTCGGAATTCGACAGCCGCTTTGTTCAATTTTTTTTCCAAATCAATATTTGCAGAGAAATTATCAGCATAATCTAACCAAACTTAACCTACGCTCGCTAGTTCAGGTTACCGAGCGAACCGAGCGTAGGTTAAGTTTCGTTAGATTATATTTATAATTAAAAGCAATGATACGTATATTGGATCTCTCTCAGGTACATCTGGAAAACCCATGTTTGAATTAAATCGACGAGTAGAAATAAAAAGTAGGTAAACGAGCGAAGCGAGCATAGGTTAAATTTGGTCTGCAAATATCTCAAATACCCACTCATTTGGAAGAAAAAACTGAAATAAAGCTGCTGTCGGATTCCGAAAAACAACCATGTTTTTTGACATAATTCTCAGCAAGAAAAGGCAAGACCGACGGAAATGATTCTTTCTTACATTTACCAGATGTTATTACCGTATTTTAATGAAACTGTATGACCAGACTTCAATTTAATTAAATAAAATACAATTCAATAAAATCTTGTTAATTCTAATTTAATTTAAACGTCGTTTTCATTAAATTATTTATCCATTCTAATCGTTATAACCTTATTAATTGTTAAATGCCTACGAGAAATTATTTGGTTGAATTTATACAAGAATAAAAGAATTACAAAATTCTGCATTAGCAGTTTAAACAATTATTCATTACATAAAGCTATTAAATAATAAAAATGATAATAAAAAGTATACTTTTTATCTTACATAAAATCATACCTAAATTAAAAAAATGACAGACAAGGTCATGTTTCAAGTTAAACTTTTGATTTCTCACGGTGTAAATTTTATGTAATGTTCTGTGGTAAAAAAAAACCAATCCTAGAAATAAAGATTGTATCAACCAATACAAATTATGATAATAATAAATGCCTAGGCAAAGACTTTATAACTAATTATATAATAAATAATAATCAATAACTGAAACCAACACTTAAAAAGAATAGCAACTGCACATTAGATCGGCATTGCAATACCATGTTTAGGTATGTAAGGTAGAAAGAAGTATCACGGCTAATCGTGTGGATAATATGCTCACATATATATGCTCATAAATCTAATTTAAACGTAACAGTAATATTTGTTTGCCCATAATATAGAAACAAGAATTCGGGCGTCATTAAGATGTTACTTTACACAGATGACCAAAATAATACGGTTTATAACAAGATCAAACCATACTGTTTCGCTTTAAAGTGGCTTAAGCAATACGATTTCTGTCTATTTTTCGTCTGTTTTTTTTTTTTTAAGAAACCTATTTTTAAAAGTTTTTATTTAATTTTTATTGGCTGTATTTATATCCCGTTAAATCCCATCAGGGCTGGTAACGACAGGCGGTGTGGCAACCGGAAGGGTCACAAGGTCTTCTGTCCCTTCCTGTCTTCTACGCGGTTGGGATGGTTGTATTTACATTAATTTTGTCAGAATTAAATTTTCTATAAGTTTTGTTACTAAATCTTCCGCATTTATTACTCATTTAACAAAGCTACTGTACTACAAACATAAAAAAATTGTTTTCGACCCCGAATTTTGTGTTTTACGTAGGATACCTTAAAAACTACTGTAGTTACAGTTCTGGGGCCTATTTTATTCTATTTCCCAGCTCAAGTTACAAAAGAAACTTCCAGCTTTACTCCTTAATTTGAGTTCCAAAAATTACAATAGAGCTTCATTTTATTCGAAGAGCTAAAATTTAGACGAAATCTTTCGCTAGCGGTAACTTGATAACAAAGCATTTCCAAATCTATTTTTATAAGAACTTTTTACATTTTTTTCACATGTCCTGAAAGTTTCTCCGTTTCTTCATGGGACACTCTTGAATGTACAAAATAATTATTTATTTGTATTACGTAACGATATTTACTGTCAATCCAACAAAAGAATTCTTTTCGCGTTTTGCAACATAATAATTCGGCCTATAATGACTTTATTATGCTTCAATTTTAACTTCTAATAAACTATCTAAAAATAAAAAAAAAAAAAAATAGAGTTTATGGTTTCCTGCCATTGGTTATTTATTCTTACATACTGGAAAAATAATGACAAAAAATTTTTTTTTAATTAAAAAGAATCGATATTTTTTTCTGCTTCCCCAGTCACAAAATCACCTCCCAAAAAACATATTTTAGATTTTTTTTTTTTTTAAGTATTATTAAAAGTTTAAATAAACGAGAATAAAAACGTATAAAAACTTCCAAAAATCGATATTTTTGAACTTTGATCGGCTCCCCTACACCCAGTATTACTCCAAGGTATTTTTTGTACTACTACTATGCCTAGGAAGACATAAAAAGTTTTTTTCCGATTTTGGGAGAAGAGAGAGATTTTGGGAGAGATTTGGGGGCAAATTAAAAAAAAATTGTAAGATAAGCATGTACACATGTGCTGAGTTTAAAGTGCACGTACTGAGCATAAAATGGGATTATGTTCGCAAACGTTTGAATAAACTGACCCCAAAGGAGATTACCAACTCCACTCGTTACAGATATCGATTCCCCAAACCTTTACCAACAAATTGCCCCATACTAATTTCATAAAAATCGGTTTATCCTATCAAACGTTATTAGGCTTCAAACACACCAACACACGTATTTTCTTTTATTAATTTTTTTTTTTTTTTTGGGGGGGGGATCCCTCAGTTATAAACGTCGAGGAATACAAAAAAAGATAAATAACCGATTTTTTAACTGATTAACATACTTTCATTCTTGCACCAATACTCTGTACCATCGATTCTCAAAATTTTTCGCCCACCGCCCCCATTGGAAATCAAAATTTTTCTAGCGCCCCCGAAATTTTTAAACTTACATCTATTAAAAATAATAATTGCAATTGCTGTTTTTAAGATGCGCTCTTAAAAACAGCAATTGCAATTATTGTTTTTAAACGTGGCATATCCTATTTCTGAGTTGAAACTTACATTTTAAATGAGAGCAATTAAAACGCATATTTTATCATATTTGGAAGTATTTTTATTAAAATTGAAATCTGAAGTATACTGTCAAAAAGTACAGTATTCAAGCTTTACTTATTTTTTTTTATTTGTCTCTCTAAGCCTCTTGGTTGCAAAGTTAAAGTAGTTTGAATACATCATTTTTTATCATAAAATATAGGCGTCCCTTTAATTTTTATACTATTGTTGTAGGTATTTAATTTTAGTTTGAAATATCAGGGAAACATAATTTTTTCCTTTTTTTAATCAGTAATCGCCTTCCTAGACCGCCTGAATGCCCCCAATTTTGTGTGGGCCTTCTACTGTCCCCCCTGAAGGTCTTCAGCGACCACTTTAAGAACGAATGCTCTATGCTATAGCTATGATACAATAACAGATAAGAGATAAATTTAACTAATATATAACATTTTTCAGAAATAAATTTACTACGTTATTGAGTTTTTAAATAACAACATCTAAACAAAATGAAATCCCTTACTTAGTAGATATATATACAACATAAGGGGTGACTGAAATATAAAGTACACTGGATCGTAACAGGTGAACAAAATGTACAAAACGACAGGTGGTGCCATCTTGAAGTTTCATTCCCCTACCACTAACATTCCAAAACCCGCTGAATCACGTCCTCTTTATTTTCTTTCAGTAACCCATTTTTATGGAGTCGAATTCGCCTGCCACATCAACGTATCTAAAACAATATGCAATAATTGAATCTTCAACAGCGGAAAAAGTGAACGTTACTGACATTCATTGTCGTCTAAAAGTTATTTGTGGTAATGAAGCTGTTGAACGAATACTATTAGTGATAAATAATAAAATTTTGTGCATCAGAAGCCGGTAAAGCAAATATTGAAGATGAGCCTCAAAGTGACCGACCGGTTTGTGTAACTGATGAGAAGCAACAAAAGAATGTGTTAATATATCCTTTTGAGGCTTCTAAACCGCCTTAGGAAACGTGTATGGCATGTTCAACATTCCACGGAGCCGATAATTCTTGGCTACACATATCACACCAAATCGCTGAAGCCCTATTGAAGTTGAAATTTAAACCAATTTCACACTCTCCATCAGTATGGTAAGTATGATTTTTATATCTTTCCTTAATTAAAGAGGGATATTTCATAACGGTTGACCGACTGAAGAGTAAAGCAAATTGGTGGATCAAGGAAAGACCGCCAATATTTAAGTTGATCACTCGATATAAATTTTTTATATTACCAATAAATAACAAACATATTAATTTCAACCTAGAGGATTATTTTAAATTTATATATTACATCCGATTTACAGGTTAGTTTCTTTCATTTAGGTCTTATGCAGTAAGACATCAGAATTATTTAAATATTTTTCACTAATACTGCCGTTTATCTAAATATAATAAATTCTGATGAAAAAAAATACATAATATATAATCAAGTTCTGATGAAATCTTTCATATTAAATGAAAGAACAAAAATAAATTGAATTGGCACAATTTCAAAATTTATTTATCTTTTTTTAACGTAATATAAAACATTAGGTCATATATTAAAAATAGTATAACAATATTCCAGGAAACATAAATTAAAAATAATCATATTTTTAAATAAAATTTTAAAAAACTAATTTTGCATCCTTAAAGTAATGATAATATAAATTGTAATATTAAAAATAAAATATAATCGTATAAAAGGATCCGGTTCATTTATATATTTATGAAAAAGCTTTATATAATAAAGCAATAAACACAGATTTTACTTTAAGATCCTTTTAACAAAAAACAGATTTCGAAGATTAACTTGGCTGACTGTTCAAACGGAAATATAAACCCATTATCATTAAATAAATGCTACGTTAATAAATATAAAAGAAAAAAAAATCTTCTGCAGTCATAATAAAATGTGGCTTAAATTAAACAGATGTATAACGAAAAAATGGAGATTTCTTTCAATTTTAAATAAATAAATAAACCGATTTGTAAAATTATTTTATTTCTTGTCAATTATATCGAGGCAGATGTAGATATAGGCTAGCCACCCAGTGTTAGAAAAATACGCATCTTCTATCCATCCACAATACCTAGAGGTGGCCACACCGTTAGATCATGCCTAGAGGAACTGTTAATTCATCTCCATTAAAGGATGTAGTCACGACTATCATATGAATGCAAATTACAGCATACTATTGATTAATAAATATATAAACGTAAAAAAAAAAAGAAGTTAAAACCTATTGTGTCAAAAGTTATTATAAAATAAATTCCTTAAATAATTGTTTTTTTTTTTATGAAAGGAGCGTTTAAAAATATTTTACAAAATAGCTATTCATATTTCTATTACTTTCATTAAACCGTAAAAGTAATAAAAATAACGCTGAAGATATATGTAAAACTACACAAAATACATTTTGTTTAAAGAAAGAACTAGGTGGAAACCAAACCGTAATTAATACGTTTAACTAATATTCAATTTTTAAATATATCTTAAAATTGCTGAAACTAATTAATTTTAAAGAATTACGCATTTTTTTGTAAAAATTTAACGTTAATTTAACAATTAAACGTTAGAAGATAACAAAATTAATAAAAAAAAACAATGCCTTATACTGTTTGAAAAAAGAGAGAGATTTGTTTCCCAATATTCTGAATAATATTCAACCGAATATATTAAATAAATTTATTACGAGAAAATTTTTAACGGTATGTAATAACCTATACCAAGGTTATTAGGGAAAGTGACAAATAAAATAAACGGTTTCTCGTTGACTTGAATATACTGTTATACATCATCGCGCCAAGCCCAACGAAGTGGAGGTGAAATTCAGCTCTACAAGTGACAACAACCTTCATTCGTATTCATCACAGGAATTACCTAAATTAATTTATTCTTAAACAATAGAAACTCTTATGTCAATTGTATCTTGGCTGATGTATCACAAACGTAAGAAAATCCGGGATGATAGTGTAAAAAAATACATTAATGCACGCCTTTTCATGAAAATTATTTTATTTTATCTTAACAGTTTCCAGTAATTCAGAAGATAAAAATGCCAAAATATCACCGCTACTATTATTACGTACGAAGATAACATTTTCGATCACATTAATAAATTATATCGTATGAAAATTTTCTAACAAAATAGTTACATTATGATAAACATGTAATTTGTAAAAGATACTGTATCCCCCTCCTACAAAAAAAGGATATATATTAATTTTTCAAACATGTTATCCTGTGCGTTAAGTTACAATTATTTATAGTTTACAAATCACCAGAGACACATATATATAGTAAGATTGATCTCACGTTCAAGTCAAGTGTTAAAAATCGTTTTTTCTATCAATAAGGCCTTTTCGGATCCACTAGATTCATCATCAGTTGTTAAGATAGAGTACATTCAACAAAACATTGAAGTAATTAGTTACTAAGACCGAGATTAATTAAAAATGTTAATCGGTTGTTAAAATAGATGTTAAAGCCAAATTAAATAGATCATAGTGTTCAAAATTTATTTGGTAGTTCACTAAATTGTCTATATATCGTCTAATTGTCTTAATATGGTTCACTAATTGTCTTAATATATCGATAAATATACATTTCTCCAAAAAAATATCCTATTTTTTAATTAGGCGAAATCTCGAGATACTGAAGGTGACCTTGCTCTACAGCCTCACCCCCTTTACCTTTTAAGTTGAAAATTTAATGGCATCATTTCCCCATATGCAGAAGTAATCTGACCAAGTTTGGTCAAAATCGGTCGAATAGTTTTGGAGATATAAGGTGATTTAGAGGGCAATACCCAGTACCGAAAACCAAACACACACACGTACATATGAAGATCCGGAAAATTTCCATCTGGTTTTTTGCTTTCTTAGGTGTTGTTAAAACGTAAAAATCCAGTGAAAACCGCATATGCCCAAATTACACCGATTACCATACTTTCCCTTCTCTAGCTATAGCTCTGTACTATAGCTCTATAGTGCTAGGCGGGAAAGTAACAGTTATTTAATAATCGTAGAATTTAAAAATTTAGTTTTAAAAGACCCTTTAAATTAATATCACAAAAAAAAGAAAAACAGCGTATGGTAAAAACTTTTATTATTTTATTTACTCGAAAGGAATAATTTACTTACAATTAAACTGCTCATAAATTTACATAATATATGCGCTTCATAATAAAAAAATAAAAATATTTTATAATAAAAAATAAATTTAAATTTAAAAAAGGTTTAAAAAAAGGTTTAAAAAAGGCGCCTTACATATGCGCTTCATAATCAAAAAATAAAAATATTTTATAATAAAAAATAAATTTAAATTTAAAAAAGGTGATAATATAAAAACACAATAATAAAAATAAAATGGATAAACTTTCAATATTTATTTACCGTCATAAAACATAAATCATCTTAAGATAAAATAAAAAATTGAAGAAAAAATTGGCAAGGACGAACCAACCTAGTATAGGCAAACATTACGACCAGTAGCCAAATGTGTCAAAGCACCCACTCCTACAGTACACTACAATATAAAATAGTATTTGCTATAAGGACCCCGGTTAATCCATTCGACCCGGCGATCAGTGTTGCCACAATATGCACGGCAGCTGTTATTTTATTTCTGAATATGAACTGTCCATTCTGTTATTGTAATTATATTTTAAAAGGTGACATCATTCAGTTGGCAATCGTCCCTACCTCTTAAGTTATATTAAGGTTTTGTATTAATATAGTTGATACAACAAAAGGTACATAGTACGAGAGAATTTTCTTTTTTTTCTTATAATATCAGTTACTAGAAAGTAAACCTACTGTTATACAACTAAACTAAATCTTATAGACGTTCCATTTGTAAACTATAATAGCGCGTCTGTAAGCGAGTATACTTTACGCAATAAAATCTATTTCTTCATCGTTTTAAACTACATCAGGCATTGTACCATAATGAAACTAACAATATTCTAGGAATATATACTATTTTTAACTAAAAAATTATTTAATCTTTCTTTAAAACCCGTTATGACGGTCGAGTATGGTGAGATAAGATTAGAACAGCTACTGAAGAAGATGAAATCTTCAAATCAGCAACATCACATTAAAAAAAAAATCGGGAATAATTTTATAATTATTTAACAAGTTCTTTATTTATTTATCTATGAATATTTTAAGATTATAAATTCATTTTACAGCGTGAGAAGAAAAATTCTAAAATTGACCGAATAGGAACGCAGAACCTAACGAATCAAAGGTGTCATATCGGTACAGGAATTAGAATACAAATCAGATTGAAATAAATAATGAAATATTACATCTGATACATATAATTTATTTAAGGTCAATTTTAAGACTCATATTCCTCTGTACTATTATACAAATATAAATAAAAAAATTGATCCACAAAGTACAGAATAAAATTAAAATAGGTAAGATGACAATTACCTTATATTATACACAAGAGTACTTTCACGATTTTTTCGCACCTTCAGTTGATCCAATCTTTTAATTGTTCACGTAATATTACGCATTATAAATACATAAACACTAACTAAATAAAATCTTGATAAATACAATAAAACAAAATTTGTTAAAATTTTGGATATACGAGTAAACTTTAAAATCAATTCAAATCAAAATAGAATTAAAATTATTTTTTTCCTTTTAAATTTAAGATTTAAAATCAAGTTAACATTTAAAAATTCCATATATAAAAATACGTCTCAAAAAACAAGATTTTGTGTATATATAATGATATAAGTGTCATCCTAATTTAATTTTATTCTGTGCTTGGTGGATAAAGTTATTTATTTATATATATCTAGCGGTATCCGTAAGTTTGCTATCCTTTCTCGCAAAACTTACTCAACTGATTCAGCTGAAATTTTGCACGTACATAATTTTAATATCTAGAAAGAACACAGGACTAATCACATAACGAAATATTTTACCGTTTCAAGACAATGACTATTCTAACGGCGACTGACTGTACCTGCCTCCGGTTACTTGACTAAAAAAACATAAAATAAAATAAAAACTCTTGAACTCTGCGCAAGACCGAATTTTCGCTACTGTCGCCCTCAAATTCTTAGTAAAAATGCACTGATTTTCAGAGAGAAACGCACTAAATATGTTCGGTTAACCCGTAGACCTACACACAAGCATCAAGTTTTAACTCAATCAATACCACAATTCAATACATAAGCGCGTATGAAAAATACACCACAAACATAACCTTAAATTACTCTTACTTCGCAGTCGACATAACCTCAAATTGAGGTTATGTTGACTATTTTCGATTTTAAATTGAAATTAGCCAATAAAATTTTAGCAGGCACAACTTCACATACATTAATACAACATAGCTAAATTTCATTGAATTTGATTTGATAGTTTTTGAAATTCTCGAGCCACAACATGTATAATAAAAATCCTCATACTCATACTCAAAACTTATTTATATATATATAAGGAAATTATATTTTTTAAGTGAATAGTTATTTTCTTACCCCTCATATCTCAAAGCGTAAAGAAAATTAATTTTCATCCCCCAATCCCCATCCCACCGTGCGACTGAAAGTAATACCGTAATTTTCTTGAAAAAAAAGAAAAAGTGAAAAACCAAGTACGGTCACCTTCTTATGATATTTTTCGAGTAATGCTAAGATCCGAGCAAAATACTTTTTTAACGTTTTCGTAAGGGTAACTAGCAATAAAAATTACTTTTATGATGGGGAGCCGATCATATAATTTTATAATGTATATAATTTTTTTACGTGGTAAAAAATAATACATATCTCGCCATTGAACGCGGACGTAAAACTCACGTTAGGTAGTATTTAACGTGGTCTATTTGCATTTTTTCTTATTTTTATCAAAATACAGGTTCCTCATCTTTGAATATCTGCGAACGGGTTTTTACGGACAGTGTTTAGGCCTAAGCAATTTTATATAAATTTTAAAACAGAATAAACTGTTTTTAAAACAGAATAAATACCTGTTTTTCAATTATTATTTAGATTTCGACTTTTAATGTCGGCGCCAAATTAATTGTTTTAAGTTGTTGCTAACCGTTATTAATTGCGCCGAATTAAAAGAAAAATGAATTTAAAAAACCCATCAGTAATATTATCATATAGCATATATTTTAATAAGTAAAATCTAATTAAAAAATACACGAATCAGTCAAACAGAATTGGTTCACAAATAGAGCCATACAAGGGCACGAAAAGGGTTTTTGTAGAATACCTAAGAGAGGTTCCTGATAACTTATTTATCGTTTCTTTTTTTTTTATTAACCGCTTTTTAAGGAAAATTTCTATTTTTCCTCTCCCAAAATAAAACCCTCTTCCATTATAGAGAGTAGTGATGCCTAAAAATGAAAATACTTTTTAGATAAAAGCATAAAAATTAGTTTATGAAAAGAAAGAAGCCGTAAAAGGACACTAAGGAAAAAACACAAAAATAATTTAAAATACAGTAAAAGTTTCCGAAATACGAGGGATGAGTTGGGTTTCAGGATAAATACAAGATCTGCGAAAGCTACCAATATTTATCCGCATCCAGCCGGTTTAATATAAGATTTATAACAAGAATAGCACGGTAGATTGGTACAGCTGGTACAACACTATCATGCTAATCATCGTGAATTAATTAAATATCATACATAAATATAACGATTACCAATTTTTACAAAAAAAATTCACTAGAAATTTAGGAACAATTAAATAAAAACTCACTCGTCAGACAATGATAAACACTAACTACACTTATCCGCTAATCTCAGACAGATTTTACCGAATAATTAATATATTCTATAAAAATAAAAATAAAGTTTAAAATCCTATCAAACATCTCTTTCATAAAAAAATCGGAAAAATTTTTCTCAAATGCTTAAACGAATCTGTTTTTCAGAATAGCAGATTAAAATGAAACTTCTTATTAATAGTTCGGAAACTTAGTAAGCATTTTTAATTTACCTGGTTTTAATTCGATTGTTTTTAAATCCATAGATGATTTTAAATAACAAAAAAAAAATTCTATTAAATTTTTATCGATTAAAGAAATGATATTTGAAGACTTTCACTTAGTTTTGTATTTATTCAAAATTAATATAATTAAAGGTCATTAGAGACGAAATATTTACAAATAAATAGTCTACAAAAAAAAAAAAAGCTTATTTGAATAATCTTAATTAGGCTAAAATATACATATATTAGCATAATAGAAAGTTATTATTAGCATACTTAATGTTTACGAGTAATTTTGGCATGTTTCAAATTGATTTTTAAAACCTAACTCTGTTAATGTTTTCATTTGGTATAATCTATCTTGTGATATTCTTTTCATATGTTTTGATAATTTAAAAAAAAATTTTATACAGAATTTTGTTGAATTTTTATACAGAATAATGAAAAATTAATCTAGATTAATTTCTCATTTATTTATTCTAAAAGAGAAGAAAATTGATTAGGAACAACATCTAACAACAAATTTGATATATGATACAGTTTTATTATGTCAAAATTCATTTGTATAGAATTTACGAATAATAACGGAACCAGTAAGAGGAAAACCCATGTAGGACAAGTGAAAGAAATAGTTTATTATTTTTATTAAAAAAGTAAAAATGTGGTATATTTAAATTCAAATGTGGTGTAAAGTCAATACTTCCATGACTTTTCGCGAAAAAAGTTTCGTGTGTTAATTTTTGGGGAATTTAAAGAAGTGCCTAATTTGATATATATACTAGCCGGTCAGGAACTCGCTTTGCTCTCCCTACCCGTCTAGCCGATAAATAATAACCGATAAATAACAATTACTGTACACAAACTTTACAAATATGTGAGAAAAATTAAATTACAAAACAGAATGAAAGTAACCAAGTTAACAGACTTTTGATGAGGAAAAAATTCCAACATCACCCCTAAGGGGGTTAAGGCTTCGATCTATGGCTTAACGTTTTCCCAGGAATAACAAGAATTTACCCTGAAAATTTGAAAGCAATCGGTTGGTTGGTTCTCGCGTGAAGTTGCTAACGAACAAACAGAAACCGTCACAATATAATCGAGGTGATGCTCAGCAATAACGACAAATGGGAATGTGTCTCGACTACGATCGGAACAACGGTAGGAGAGAAAGCCAATGAGGAGAGGTGACGACAGGCTGAGGAGATGCGGATCGACAAAGACTTGCAGTTCGATGACGGGTGATCAAGCTTCTGGGGATGGAGTCGTCACTCGTCGATCGCCGCCTGGTGACGCCTTCCGGTTATCTAGATTCGGGTAGTAGAGTGCTTGGGTGATCATGCAGGGACTGTTTACACACCATATAGTTTAAATGGTCCTGGATGATAAGAGGGGGAGGTTTTTTAGCGAGTGAGAGCCTCGCACTTGCCGTCAGAGCCGGCCTGACGGCGACTAGCAGAGCTTTTTCCTCCCCCTACGGAAAACAAAAAAAAACAAAGCGGTTAGAGTTACAATTTTACCGCACGTTGTTAAATAGATCTCAGCGCTTGGCGCTTCTGGCATTGACGAAAGCGTACCGTACCGTGTCTGGAGACGCCTTGGCGGTGATAGCAGGGGTGAAGCCCCTGGACATCCCGGCATGGGAGAGGGCCGAGAAGTACGAATTGCGCAGGTCAGGGCGCTATACTGAGGAGAGAGCAAGAGGTGTCGAGTTGGAACGTTTTGCGAGATGGCACAGGAGGTGGGATGCCGCGACAGTGGGGCGGCACACCCATGACATATTCCCTGACGTTCGTCGCCGGTGTATGGACTGTAAAGTGAAGCCTGACCATGAGTTGACACAGGTGTTCTCCGGGCATGGTGACTTCAGGGCGAAGTTCTTTACTTTTCATCTAGTTGCTGATCCGAATTATTTGGGGTGTGGGCGGCCTGAGACAGTTTCCCACGTCTTATACAATTGTGTACGGTACGCCTACGCCAGAGATAGATTACTCCGTGACCTTAGACGGCTCGAGCTAGATTTCAATGTTCCGGCTTTGTTGTTTTCTGATGACGGTTTGAAGTTATTTGTGGCATTTGTGAGGAGCATCTTTTCAGCTAGGTAGCTCGGACAGCCCGGCTGATTAGAGTTACATGGCCCACCCGGGTCATGCCTCCTGTTTGAGTCGGTCGGGATTCCGCGTAGGGAAGGGCGGCCCACGGTTGAAGATCGTCGGAGTGTGTTGTGAGCAGGGCATGCAAGGTTTCGCAAGGATTCGTCCAGGACTAGGACGTATCTAGGCTGTTGGGACAGCGATTCCGTTGAAATATACGACCGGGTTGGCATTTGTGTGCCATTCCGAGGAATCTCCTGATGATGCCTTACCGTCAGGGGGGACATCTTACCCTGGCGAATGCCTCTATGGCATGTTAGTTCCGAGGGCTTTTGAGGACTGCAGGCGAAGGCTTCGGCCTAGGAACTGCGGGGCTGGTGGGCTACCGGAATAGTCCAAGGTGGGTGCCTCTTTAACAAAATATAAAGATGTGTATATATATATATATATATATACAAATACACACACAAAAGTCTAGGTGGTGTCTGTGAGTCTGTTACTCCTTGACGCAAAAAACTATTCAACCAATTAAACTGAAGTTTTGCATGAACATAGTTGTAGGACTATTGCCGTTACGAAAAGTTTCACCGTTTCAAGATGGTGGCCATTTTAATGTGTTGCGGTAACAATCGCAACTTCATTATCGCCAAACCGTTGGTCAAACTGAATTCGGAGATCACTTGCAAAATTTGAAACTAAATTTAAAAAAAAAATTCAATTATTGATGTAACTTTAAATATGGTGTACAGCGTTGCCCCTCAACACAGGCACTGCTACTGTTACTGCGTACGCGACTGGCTGTACCTGCCTCCAGTTATTTAATTTTAAAAAAATAAAAAAGAAACGAAGAACGGTAACTCCCTGTTGGTGTATGTCGGGTATCGCTAAGAACCGTGTAAAATACTTTTTTATCCGTATAAAGTCACCGTTTATAACTACTTTTTTTTTAAGACAGAGGCCGACTACTCTGAACCCCGCTTACTTCAGAGAACTCAAAGTTCCGAGTTCTGACCAAACTGCTGCTCTGAAGAAATTACAATACACTGATAGTTTAATAAACTGAACAGGATTTAATTGTTATTTATTAGTATTATTCTCAGAAGTATGAGGGTAGTGAACATAATGGTGGTCCAGAGGACGGAGCCTCGACCGGGTAGTTATTCATAAGTAATTTTTTAACAAATACAAATCTACTACAAATCGTTATCTTTAATTTAAAGCTACTTAAATTTGAAAAACTAAAAAATCTGTTGTGGACACCACATGACTTCCTTGTACGCCAATTAAATTACATAGACACATTTTTAAAGGTACGTAAATTTTTTTTTCATATTATTTTTTTTATTCATATTTCCTTTTTATTGTTATTATTGAATTATTTAATGCAAAACTTTTTTTACTACGAGAGGTGAATAATTATTAATAAATAAATTATTTAAATTAAAAAAAAGGAAATGAAGTCGGATTCGAACCGATGTGCCTTTCACTTGTAAGATCCAAATATTTCATTAATTAAAATTTTATTTTTCTATAATTCTGGAACCAATGAAAATAAGTCCCACTTATGAAACACTGTTGAAAAGCTCTCACTGAGAACTGATTACTGTAGCTAAGAAAAAGTCCAATTTTTTGGATTTTGGGCTTTTTTTGGACACTTTTGGTTCAGTCGATCGCAATCAAAAGAGGAGGTGCACAACTAGATGTTACAACAGTCCTATATCCAAAATTTCAATATCTTACGGCTAATCGTTTTTAAGTTATGCGAGATACATACGTACGTACAAATGTCACGCCTAAACTAATCAAAATGGATTCAGGGTTGGTCAAAATGGATATTTCCATTGAAATCTGAAAACCGAATTTTTCGCGATTACAATACTTCCTTGTACTTCGTACAAAAAAATAAAAAGGACAAAGCTATAAAATGTTTGTATATATTAATTAATTTGATAATACGAATATATCAAACACAATAAATTTTTTTTAACCATCTTACCAGCAAAAAAAAATTATTTTCTCAAGATCTTTCGGTTTTTTCAAACTATCATCAGGAGATTAAAAATATTATAAGTCAAAAAATTAAAATGAGAATACAGTCATGACTGTTTGAATGTCAACAGTATACTGTTGATGATGGTTTGAAAAAATCGAAAGATGTTGAGAAAATACATCTTTTTTGCTGGTAAGGTAATTAAAAAAATTGTTTTAATTATTCTTTGTTATTATAATATATCAGCGGAAATCATGTTTAAGAAATTTATATCATACATATTCACATACAGAGAACGAATCGAAATACTTCTGACTAAAAGAAGACAATGAAGAAACAAGTACAAAAAATTATTACTCTTCAAAGTTTATAGAACTCGTAAACAATAGGCAAGCGGCGTTTCTATTAGTGTATTCTAAAATAATGTTGGCACTGTTAATAACACAATGGAGGGGATTACTGTGCCGCGGCAAGACGTTGTAGATAAGAAGCCGGTAGCTGGTCCAACCATCCATAAGTATTTTATAAGTCAACTAGGTTACTAAACAACTTGTAGGAATAATATCTGCGGAGAAAGCACACGGAAAAAGAGAATTATATCTACTCCCAAAGTAATATTCATGTAATCAAATACAGCCTGCTAACTAAAATCCGAATGGTAAACGATAACGTCCTTTCCAACATTTCTCTTCATCTCATCGTACAGAAAAGAATATTTTATTTTGATCGGTAAATAACAATACATTATTTAGGTAATATCTTTATAAAATAAATTATAAATATACAAACATAAGGCAAAAACAGATGTAATTAATATCAATAACAATTATTTAAAATACAAACACATACGTAATATAAAAAAATTATAAATCCGCTTACCAATAAATATTTGTGTAAATTTACATCCTACTGCTTTCGGAAAAAATATTTCCATCTTCAGGGACGTATCGTAACTAATTATAAATATAATAATATTACGGGTTAATACCTTGACCTTAATTACAAGTTTAATACCTTAATCCAGTGATTCCCAAACAGTGCGCCGCGGCGCCCGCGGCCTCTTCACAGGAGCGCGCGAAATATAAGCTTCATAATTAATTGAACCAAGACATTTGTAATTATTAATTTAATGATAATAAAGTAAAAACATAATGAAGATACACGAGTTTTATTTATGTTTATCTCTCTTACGAGTAGTCACGCTTTTACTTAGGGTAGGGCGCTATGAAAAATTTTGATTGAAAAAGGGCGCCGCAACTCAGAAAAGTTTGGGAATCACTGCTTAAAACAATAAAATATCTAAAACATAATAATATAAATTTAAACAATGAATTAAATAACCGCTACAACTAATGGATATAATGAATATTTAATAAATACATTTATTTATTAATTAATAAAAAACTGAAATAAAAAATAAAATATACATAAAAGATAAAATAAAGCTAACAAATAATAATAATGATGAAAATAAATATGTAAAATCGAATATAATATAAACTAAAGAAAATTCAATAAATTTTTAAATCATTACGATTAAAAACTGCTACGTTAACTAATAACAAAATAATAAACTATGTAAATAATAGAGATGCTTCAAAAACAACAATAAATTTAATCTAGACAAACAGGGTGTACGCAGTTCGGGATGTGCAAGCTGCGATTTGAAATACGTCAGTATGACTAATCGTTCCTTCTCAATCAGAATTGAACCAAATGTATAAACAAAGGATAAATTGAAAAATTTAACTTTGTCAAACACATCCTGGATCTAAATCATAATTATGACCCTAACAATTTTATTAACATCCTTGAATATTCAAATAATATATATAAAACAAATATTTTAGAAAAATTTCATACATATATACTTAAATAACAAACTGATAAACGAGCAAACCAAGTTTGAAAATGATATTTCATTCAGGCAAGTTTTAAACGATAATTATTAATTCTTATGTTGGCCAAACTGATTTCCTTATAGTAAACATAACAATTGTGACTATCACACCGACAAGGCGTAATACGTATGACGATCTTAATAATTTACGATCAATTGTTATATTTATGCAAACATTTTTTTTATTTATTTAACTCTTTTAACATGTGATGTAAAATTATTACATACGTAATTAGTTACAATACGTCCCTGAAGATGGAAAAAATTTTCCGAAAGCGCTAGGATGTAAATTTATACAAATATTTGTTGTAAACGGATTTATAATTTATATTTATGATTTTAATATATATATACCAATACAGACCATGTTAAATAAAATTAACATTAAGTAATATGAATACATTAAATATACGAGATGTTATCTCTAAAATAAAGAACGTTTCATTGTAAAAAATTTATTCTCTAAACTTTATATTTTTTATTTCTCTTAAACTACACACCTTATACTACTTTTCTATATAATCGCCGCATGAATTAAGACGTTTATCGTAGCGATACACCAGCTTCCATATACCCTCGTCGTATTCTTCTGCCCGCCAGTCCATTTAGCTATTGATCAACATCATTTTTTAGTTCATCGTCACGCGCGAATCGCTTACCGCTCAAAACTTCTTTCAATTTTCTAAACAAATGGTAATCAGAAGCTAAGTCCGGACTATATGGTGGGTGATCGCAAATTTCCCATCCAAATGTTCTCAGTAAATCTCGTGTAGGACCCGCAACAAGTGAACGTGCATTATCGTGCATCAGGACGACGCCGTCAGTCAGCCGCCCACGTCGCCGATTTTGAATGGCGCGCTGTACGTAGAGTTTCACAGTAGGCTTCTGCATTTATAGTCGTTCAACGTGGCATGAAATCAATCAGCAGTACGCCAAACCGATCCCAAAAGACTGTGGCCATCAGTTTGTGTCCAAATGGCTGTGGCTTAACCTTTTTCGGTCTAGATGGTGATTGAGGATGACGCCATTCACTTGAATGCCGTTTTCTCTCTGGCGTGTAATACGAAATTCATGTTTCATCGCCGGTAATAGTCGAATTAAGAAACTCATCATCTTTTTCTGTATACCGCATCAAAAAATCTAAAGCAGAACGCATTAAGAATTTTTTGTGTTGTTCCGTTACGACGTGCGGAACCCAACGTGTACAAACCTTTCTGAAGCCTAAATGGACTTGAATAATACGACCGATAATAGCACTTGCAACATCGGAGAAAAAAGAACCAGGTCGGAAATCGGTGAACGATGATCTTTTCTGATTTCATCATCGACGCGTTTCAATAAGTCCTCTGTGATTATCGAGGGCCTCCCCCAACGTTCATCATCGTGCACATTAATTCTGTTATTTCTAAACCTTTCATACCATTTTCGGATGTTTCTTTCATTCATTACATTATCACCGCACACAGCAACCAACCGCTTATGAATTCCAGTCGGCTTAACGTTTTGATGATTTAAAACATCTATAACTCCACGTATTTCATAGTCGGCGGAAACATCGATTTTCCTATTCATTTTATAATGTAATAACTCACACGTAATCAAAGATACTACGACGCTACAACTTACAGACAACAATGCAGTGTGTAAATTACTAGCGTGGTCATGAACCGCACAGGTTCGCCAAACGTAAGGAGAGGAAATTTCCCAGCGGTCTTTACTTTAGAGATATTCTTCGGAAGTAGTAGAATAACAAAATAACTCACAATTCAGAAGGGGCTAATGAAAATTATTTTGAACGAATATTCATGTATATGTTCAACCGGATGCAAAAAATTTAGTATTTTTATTTGTAGTAAATTAGTATTAATAAAAAAAAATCTTTTAATTTTATTTTTAAATAAATCGATGGAATTTTTTTTTTTGATTGTTTGGTAATTTATTAAAAATGGTAACAGAAGCATCATAATGTCTTTGAATTTCTCCCGAAGAAGCCGAAAAATTGTGTTATTATACAAAAAAAAGTTCCGTTGTCTGTTTGGTAGGGGTAGACATTAATAGTTTTTTTAATGAATAAGTGACTATTCTTTTTATCAAAGGTTGCACGTTCATAAATATAATACGAATATAAGTTAAAAATTTAATTTTTTAAATATCGGTCTGCACGATTCAAACAATTGGACACCAAACAACGATCTGACAATCTATTTTTGTATCTTAAAAACTCGTTCTGACTTTATCGGGCCGTGGTTAGAATAAACAAAAAGCCAAATTAATTTTTATTTCTTGTTATATACTTCGTATACATACAATACCCCGTGAAGATCTACCATAAATTTGGTAAAAAACGAGCCTCGTGGTTATATAACCTGTACCTACCACGGGAACCTCTCTTTTTCCTTATTGCAAAGGGGAGTATCATCTTAACAGTTTTATATTCTCTTTATGTTGCAGATGATGATAGAAAACAGCATTTATTTTTAATGTTTTAATCTCATAATTTAAAACCGTTATTTTGTTATTAACATTTTAGAAAAATAATAAAAAACAACACAAAGAATTTTTATTATGCAGGTAAAAATTTATATATGAAACGTTTAAAAATATGTTGTTTTTTTTAAAGAAAGTATTTCATTATCTCAATGAATTTCTAAACAATAATAGACGAAATATGTTTTGTTTGACCTATTTATCATAGACTTGTCATCGTTAAGCGCTAAATAATAATTATATATAATAAACGTAAAGATAAATCAGTTTAAAAAGCACACACGCATACGTAGATACAAAACTACACAAAATTTATTTATTTTATAGTTGACTGGCGTAAGCCGCAAGACTGATAAATTCTATACGAGCAGTTAAATAAACATTTACATTAAATTTAGTAACGTGCAGGATTTTTTAAATATTTTCAAGTACTTGATTTTATAACTTTTTAAAGAACTAGAATTATAATATTTTAAAGGTTATTTCACTATCATTAGTACTGTCTTACGACAATTTAAGTCAATTTTTTCCTTACTTTTAATTTATTTGTCATTAGCGGCTAATAAATAATCCTTGTATATTATATAGATAACCTTCAAACTCGATTTATTACATTAATATTTACAGAAAATTATTTTCAAATGAAGTATTACTTAAAGTAACTTAAGATAAAAAAAAATATATTTACCGACCAACAATCCAGTAAATAAAATTCAAAAAGCATTATACATAAAAATTGAAGTAAGTGAACTTTAAAAATTTTTGCGTAAACTTACTACTGAATTTTAAAATTCCAGTTCCTTAATTCATCTTACAAATATCTTATTTACCCATTTTTTAAATATATTTTTTATATATTTATTCACTATGGAAAATTTTGAGTAATAAGAAATAATTTTCATACGATATTACTTTAAAATTTTAAATGCGAGTTACTAAAAAAATGTTAATCATTTTTTATCGACTTTTCGAAGAAAAGTACGGTATTACTTTTGGTCGCATGGTGGGAGTTGGAATACAATGAATTTTTTTTACGTTTTAAGCTATGAGATGTACGAAAATATCATTCACTTTAACTGGGGTTTCCTTATACGTATATACAGTATTGAATGATATTGTAACAGGATCAGCGTAACAAATTTCTTTCAATTAAAAAGAAAAAAAAGAGAATAATAATAAAAAGAAGGATCCAGAAGGAACTAAAAGGGATTCTTTTCTTAGACTAACAGGTCCGTTTAATAATCAATAATACAGGCATTCGCACCTCCAAAATCTGTTATTCGATCAGGATTACCGGACCGGAATAATAATTTATAGAAAAACGTAAGGAGGCGAACAATGAAAATTATTACGCTTCAACAGTCAAACTGATGAGACGGGTACTGGTTCTGCACCTCCGGAGATATACGTACTACCATGGACCAGCGGAAAGAGTAAGTAGTTCTACGAGGCCATGTTCTATGCGGTTGTGATAACAAGCGATAACAGCAAGTAGTTTTGCAAGCCCGAGTTCGACACGGTTGCAGTGAAGGCGATATCAGTAAGCGTGTAATAACGAGGGAAGAGTACGTCACGATTATTTCAGCGTGGACAGTGGATGAATGCAAGAAGTTGTTGGTGAATTACTAGTAAATAATAGTGAAAGGACAGTATTATATTCATTCATAAAGTGGAAAATAGTTCTTTTATAATAGTAAAAGTAATAATACTTGCAGAAAGTGAATTGTAAGAACTTTAGACTTTTCTATTTTATCTTGTTAATACAATATTAGGTTCTAGTGGTCATTTAACGTTTTCAGTAATTTGAACTATTCTGATTTTTTTTAAATTTTACTGTCATTAAACAAATCTTGTCCTTTTTATTTGAATTACTATTTTATGTTATATATGGGTATTGTTATTTAATTTTTTTTTTTATGTCATTAAGGAAAAAAATTGTATTTGTAAGAAATTTTTACGTTTGATAGTCTCTCAAAAAAGTACAAAAGTAATGAAATGTAGTAGAAATAACAAAGATGGACCACTGAATGTGAAAATAGGAGGAGAAAAAAATATGGAGGTAGAAGAATTTTGTTATTTGGGAAGTAGAATTACTAAAGATGGACGAAGCAGGAGCGATATAAAATGCCGAATACCACAGGCGAAACGAGCCTTCAGTCTGAAATATAATTTTTTTGAATCAAGAATTAATTTAAATGTCAGGAAAAGATTTTTGAAAGTATATGTTTGGAGTGTCGCTTTATATGGAAGTGAAACTTGGATGATCGGAGTACCTGAGAAGAAACGATTAGAAGCTTTAGAAATGTGGTGCTACAGGAGAATGTTAAAAATCAGACGGGTGGATAAAGTGACAAATGAAGAGGTATTGCGGCAAATAGATGAAGAAAGAAGCATTTGGAAAAATATAGTTAAAAGAAGAGACAGACTTTTGGCCACATACTAAGGCATCCTGGAATAGTCGCTTTAATATTGGAAGGCCAGGTAGAAGGGAAAAATTGTGTAGGCAGGCCACGTTTGGAATATGTAAAACAAATTGCTAGGGATGTGGGATGTAGGGGGTATACCGAAATGAAACGACTAGCACTAGATAGGGAATCTTGGAGAGCTGCATCAAACCAGTCAAATGACTGAAGACAAAAAAAAAGTCTCTCAACATCCTTGTTGATTGGCGAACATGCGGCAATCTATATAAATAAAAATGTAAATGTTCGTTTGTTCAAAATCTTAACTCCGAAAGTTCTTCACAGACTGCTTTGAAATTTTCACAACGTTGCATTCGAATACGCGCGTGTTTACGTACCTACTACTTATATACTTAAGATATCACACCCTGTGACAAAACACCCTGTGTTTTTTTTGTTGTTTTAAAAAATAAAAAGCACAGCTATCTGTTGGACGTAAAAGCAACACACGCTATACCAAATATTTAACGATTCCATTTCAATGTTTCCGATATGATTTAATATTTCCATATTAAATTTGGCATTTTTCCAAAAGATTTTTTTTCGGAAATTTATATTGAATAAAATACTTTCTTTTAATTTCACGGTTAATATAGCTAGAATAGCTGTATTAAAGGAGAAAGTATGGTGATCATCTCAAAAATGGTGTACAGGTTTTTTGCAAATCTTTACGTTTTATGATCCAACCAGTTCATCTAAATCAAAACAATCATATGAATGTGCATTCCTATCTATATGTACCGCACTGCTTTTGACCTTATATCGCAAGATTGACCAAACGGATCTTTATATTGACTCAAACATTTCTATATTCGGAGCATTGATCATATTAATTTTTTTCAAAATCCGTTAAGGAGGTGGGTGATATCGAGAAAAAAGTCATTTTCGATTTTCAATTTTTTTTCAAAAAAATCAATCTCCATCTCTTAAAATTTAAATATATCTTTTTTTGTTGTTTTTTGCTCTATCGCCCTTCGTTTTAAATATTTTTCAAAAAAATGTATACTTCATATATAGAGCTATTAAGAAATGTATATAATATTATTTTTGAATTACAGACTACGGGGATTTAAAATGCAGAAATAATTTTGGAATAAAACGCTATTCAAGGTATTGTATGATTTGACCGCCGTAGCCAGAAAAGTCATGTAGTTCTTTGCTGCTTTTTGTAAATAAAAAAAAAACCAGTAAGAATGAATCGTTGCAAATTTTATAAGAATCAAATATAAAATCGGTAATTAGTAAGATTATATATTTCAAACTAATAAATACAACTGTACGAAATCGTTTCAACTTTTTGACTTAATATGAAGAAAAGCTGACAACACATTTGTAGGACTTTCCCGTCTGAAGTCACGTTCTGGGAAAGTCCTGTAACTGTGGGTTGTTTCTGTTGCACGGCTTACACACACATACACGTACAAATTAATTAAAAATATTTATTATTTTATTTAATTATAATATTTTTTCGTTTATTTAATACAATGATTTTAAATAAAGCGCGCACGCATATCGTATTTAATTCACACGGGTGTGGCGGTACTAGTGGCGACGGTCGACAGCTGGTGCAGCCGCGGGGCTTAACGCACCAGGTACCGAGTCAACCGGGCGATCGACTTCGAGACCCAGCCAGACCGAGTTACTTTATTACACATTAAATATCACTCGTTTATTTCATTCTACCGTTACCTGTGACATCACAGCATAGTAGACGACTATAACGGCATTTTTTGGAGTGGGATTCGATTTAGCCAAATTATTTTTACAAATACATAAAAAATAATAAAATAATACATAATAATAAAATACATAAGATTTTTACAAATACATGTAAATATTTACATTTTTTTTTTTGTCTTTTGATTTCAGGATTATTCCTTTTTTTTATTTTTATTTTTTTTATAATTTAAGTTATTTATATTTTTATTTTGGGTTGGTTTATATTTATTTTACATTTTAATTGTTAACAAAAAAAATCTAAGAAAAATATGACATTAATTAGGCGAAATCTCGAGATATTGAGGGTGACCTTGTTCTACAGACTCCCTTGACCTTTTAAGTTGAAAATTTAATAGCATCAATGCCCCCCACATATAGAAATAATCAGAGCAAGTTTGGTCAAAATCGGTCCAGTAGTTCTACAGATATAAGGTAATTTAGAGGCTAATAACGAATACACACAAGCATACGAACACTACATCCAGAAAATCTCCATCCATTTTTTTTTTTTGGTTATTTTGGTTGCTTAAGTATTAAAACGTCAAGATCCGGTAAAAATCGCATATACCCTAATTGTACTGACTACAATACTTTCCCTTCTAGAGCTGTAGCTCTCCTCAGCGCTATCTAGACGGGAAAGTAAAAATTATTTGTTAATGCTTTCTTTTCATTAAAAAAAGAAAAAAGAAGTTGGAATATAAGTATGCTAGCGCTCAAGTTAATATAAATTAGTGTAAACAACTCTACTAAAAATAGGTTATTGCTCAACAGCGTAACAGACATAAAGATAAATAGGCGAAACTTCAAAGTATTTTATATTATTCATCTAAATAATCAACAACAGTGCTATTTTAAAGCGCTGTTTATATAAAATACAGTTATACAAAAGGACAGTTTATATTAAAATTCAATTATTTGCTCTTTTTTTATAAAATAATTATGAATTAATATAAATAACATTAGACCTACAAAAAATATATATGCCTATCTTTATAACAAATTATTATCCTACTTTACATTCCTTTTTCTGTATTTTGATTTTTTTTTTTTAATAAAAAGTATATGATATCAGCCCTTCACTCATGAATGAACATACCAACCGCTAAACAGAATAAAAACGATGTTTACACGAGTATTAACACACTACAAAAAAAGATAAAGAAAAAAATTATATCAGATTATATCAAGATATGTACACATCGAAATACTGCGTTGGTGAAAAGCCGGTTTAAAAAAAAAAATTAACACGAACAAGCTGCATTAATTCGATCTTGTTCATTTTTTTTTTTTAACACACCAACTAACAATCTTACTAAAACATGAAGGTCTTCTCACAAGTTGCCAGATTTTTTTTTTTTTTATTTTAACAAAAAATAGATCTCCCACATACTTGGACAATATTCATATATTGTTAAAATTCTGTTTTTTATGTGTTCTAACCAACCCACATTCGTAAAATTGTTTACAAGAAAATTTTTCAAGGTATTATAAATATTTTTAAATTGAAAGGTGAACAAATTATATTAATTTAAAGGGTATCGTAATAGAAATGACTAAGAAATCAGAAAAAAAACAATGTAATGAAATATTCCTCATTATTTTAAATCTCGTATTACTTCATTTAATGCTAATGAAAATATTAATTTTTAAATAAATAATTCAATATCTATCACCATGATAATAATTGGACATAAATATGTCCAGGAAATTAAAAAAACATTTCACTTTATTTAAAAATATCGTGCACCATTCACCAATAATCAATCGAGATCTAAATCATTAAAAATGCATCCTAGCTTAACAATTCAATGATATTAAAGCCATTTAAACTTGCCGATGTAATTTCCGATTAGTCCAATTTAATGTAATTCAATTTAAGTGATCGATAAAAAATAATGGAATCCGTTACGCACAGATCGCGACAAAATGAACCTCCAAATGTACTTCAGGACTTCCAAATTACTATACGATTGATTCATTCTTATTTAAGACACATATTACAATCAAACAGGCGTTTATAAAAGTTAGATATTAATTTAATACTTCAGCTTTAAGTCAAATTAAATCAAAAATTAAATAGCTATTTCGATTAAAAAATAGCTTAAATTGATAGTGTGAAAATATATATATATATATATATATATATATATATATATATATATATATATATAAGATTAAATTAAAAAATTAATTAAAAGAATAATAAATAATAATTAAGACCGGGTAATTCAAAAAAGATTCCACAATTTTAAAATCATATAAAAATTATTGTGATAACTTACAGATTCGGCTGTCTCTTTTCATAGGAAAAAACATAAAGTATGTCACCCAACATTCACTTTGGTTCGATATTTGTAATACGACATACATCCCACCTGAAGTCGATTTCATTCCAGATTCTAGCCAGCAAGTCGGGCGTTACCTCTGCAGCTGCGACGTTAATTCGAAATCTTAGCTAAACAAGATCAGCAGGTAAAGACGGTATACAAACTAGATCTTTAATGAAACCCCATAAGAAAAATCTATAGGGGTCAAATCTCAGGAGCGAGGTGGTCATGAAATTGGACGTTCACGATCGATCCACCGAGCTGGGAATCGAGTATCAAAAAAATCTCGACTTCTAGGCGGAACTGAAGTACCCCGTCTTTGATAGTAACGGATTCCATCTTGATCATCGTCTAACTGAGAAATTAGAAAATTTTGAAGCACCTTTAGATAAACGATACCATTTACGGTTTCCTGCTGGAAGAAGAACCAGCTGTTCTGTCTGGAAGAAGAAAAACCGGTATAAACGAAGGTTTGGGGCCAAGAGTGAATTCTACACCTATTAGGAGACTCCGTACCGTATGCTCTACGGAAATTACGTTGAACTGCAGTTGCCGACTGCAAATCGTGAGACCAAAACATACAACGAGCATGTTCCGCACCGGTAAATATATCTATTTTTAACAACGCTGGTGGACGAATTCGGTACTAATGAACTACGTGAATCAAAATTTGATGTGTTTCACTATGAATATAGACTTCAACCGAATCTGTAAGTTGTCTAAATAAATTTGTGTACGCTTTTAAATTTCTGAAATCCTTTTTGAATCACCCGATATTAACTGCCGATCTCCGTGGTGGAGTTGTAGCGTCTAGGCCTCTAATCCGGAAGTCCTGGCTTCGAATCCCGGTCAGTCATGACATTTTGCATACTCTACGAAACTCCATTTCCATATTTCCACGTACAACCTTTTATGTAAGCTTCTGTGGTGAATTAATTCATCGGTTAAAAAATATACAAGATTATAAAGTAAGTATTTCTAACAGCGTTTATAGAATAAAAATAAAAAATACAAACAATTATTTCGTAACGTAATCCCAAACAAAAGCTTAAAACTTAGATTGTACACCGCTGCTTAATTAACGCTCCCCTTATTTATAACTTTAATCGCTACAAAAATTTCCAATGGTGATCCCAGACGCTAAAAAAAAAACTATCCCCTTCCTGAAATAAAATTAGGGGGGATAACCGGTTAAAGTGCTTACAATAGAAACCTTTCTCGTATACGTGTACAAAGTGATTTACGAAAAATGTAACAAACTTTCAGGACTTGTTTTACTGGTGAAAATAAATAAGAAAATTATAAACATATTTTTTTTGTTTAACAAGGTTATTTTAAACCAAACAAAAAATAGTGTTTCCCCTAATTTTTTTATTTTACCCTAGATTTCTCATTAACTAATACAAATACAGCCCTTGAACCTGTTTTTTTTCTATTTCTAGTCATATTTCATATAGAACCACTTATTTTACCTCTTAAATTAAAAGTGCCAAGATTAACAGTCTGGGTTAATTTTACCGAAGGCGCAGAAATCAGGGCAAAATATTTCGCCAGCCGACACTAGTTAACGTAGCGTTTCCGAATCTGGTTTACATGAAGTTTATTTATTTTTACCAGTAGAACATGTCCTGAAAGTTTGTTACATTCTTCATGAATCGCCCTTTTATAATTTAAAGTAAAAAGAAACGTTAAAGATAAAAGTATTATGAAATGATAAAATCTAAATGTATAGAAATAAATATATTTTTAAATAAATTATTAAAATTTAAATTCAATTCATTAAATCTGTCAGCGGCATATATAAACGAATAATTTATTTATTCTAGTACAATAATCAAGTTTGATGATTTTGACATTGTTTTCGTTTAAGCTTTTTTTCTAATTTAATAATTTATTTCCTTTCTGTAGAAGTTCTTGATAAAATCAATGTTTGATTCAAGGATACTAGAAAATCAAATGATTATTACAGTGTAACATTAACTATTTAGAGACGATTTATTAAATCAAATTTACACTGACGCCCATTTATTGAATGTGAACAAGCAAACTCCACGGATTACGTAAGATAAAAATCAACACATCACTAACTTTAGATAGTAATAATTTTAATGTGCTTTTTTTACTTACTTGTACAAAGTAAAGAAATTATTTTGAAAGCGAAAAATTTCGGTTTTCAAATTTCAACGGAAATATCCATTTTTATTATCCCTGAATCCATTTTCATTAGTTTCGGCGTGATGTCTGTACGTACGTACGAATGTATCTCGCATAACTCAAAAACAATTAACCGTAGGATATTGAAATTTTGGATTTAGGACTGTTGTAAAATCTAGTTGTGCACCTCCCCTTTTGATGGCAATCGACTGGACCAAAAGTGTCCAATAAAAGCCCAAAATCCAAACAAATTTTGATTTTGGACTTTTTCTTAACTGTAGTAATAAGCCCTCATTGAGAGCTTTTCAACGATATATCATAAGTGGTACTTATATTTCATTGGTTCCAGAGTTATAGCCAAGTAAAATTTAATTAATGAAATATTTGGCTCTTAAAAGAGGAAGACTCTTCCTCTTGAACATCGGTTCAAATCCGACTTCATCTTCTTTTTTCAACCTTTTTTTTTTAATTTAAATATATTGATAACGATTTAGATAATATATCGGTATTAAATAATGAACTGATAACCTCCTTTTTTGAAGTCGGTTAAAAATTGATTAAAATATAGCGAAAGAGTCATTTATAATCATCGTATAAATTTTAAAATCATATTACAGTAAAAGATAAAGATAAGCATATGTCCTAATTCAAAAATAGTTAGTTAAGAATGTAAATTTCTTTTACTTTCCAATTCGTATATAAAAACAATATATGAACTAAGAAAGTAAATATATTAATATCCCATAATGATAATGTGCTTTTACATGAAACTATAAAAAGGACTAAAATTCATTGCATAAATTATAATAAGAAACTAGATGCCATGGATTAATTGCTCGGTGAAGAATATAAAGAAAACGATATTAAAGGATAAGAATTACGATAAATAATATAATATAAGAAATGGCAGAATTATGGCAGTTAAAAATAAGGTAAAAGGATAAACGAGAAAGATAAGACGTGAAATCATACAAGCCAAATTAATGACAGCTTTCATATAGAAAAGGAAGTCTGGTAGAGTAAAATACATATCTAGGAGTTACAAAGATGGTTTTTTTTTACAGAAACAAAACATGGACAATAGGAAAGTTATAAATAAAAATAACATAAGCTTTTGAAATTTATTATTACAATAGGATGCTGAAAATTACACGGGTTAATGAACTCAAAATGTAGAAATCTTAAAGCGAAAAATAAAAAAAAAAGAAATTTGAAATAGAATTTTCTTGGTTTTGTAATCGAATACAGATTGGGTGGGGCATAAATAAAACACGCTGAATAATTGATTTAATAACAGAAGCATTTTTACAGAAAGTAAAAACCGTATAATCCATTTCATCTATGTTAGGTACTTATCTAATAAACCATTCCAGAGTAAGTTCGGATAAATAAAGCTATTTCTACCTTAGCCGATAGACTTCTATCTAACATCTATTACCCGGATGCAAACGTCAGAAACGATAACAAAAATAATAAAGATAACTAACTAAGAAATAAACTGATTTATAAATATATATACTAGCAGACCCGGCAATGCTTCGCTGTTGCTATATATATATATATATATATATATAGAGAGAGAGAGAGAGAGAGAGAGAGAGAATGGGAAAGAGAGAGTTTAAATGAACACAATTGAAAATTTGATAAAAAAATTAAAAAACTGAACTTCACAAGCTTTACCTTTCACTTATTCTCCTTCCCCTTTTCCCTTTCCAACTTTTCCCTTTTACCCTTCTCCATCGCCCCTCGCCCAGTTTCCTTTTTACCCTTTACCATTATCCCCTTTTCTCTTTCCACCTTTTCCCCTTTTTCCCATTTGCTCGCGCGTAAATCGGTTCATTAGTTCTTTGGTCATTAGCGGACACACAAATGAATATGCCTTTTATATATATATGAGGGTTACTTTTTTCAAGGTCCGATCGGTCACGAAATTAAAACCACAGTGAAAATAAAAAATTTTTTATTTGAAACAAGTACTTACATAGTTACGCTATTTCTCTACATAGTTTCCACTCCGATTTAGACATTTATCGTAGCGTGATACCAACTTTCCAATACCCTCGTCATAGAACGGAGCCGCCTGTGTTTTCAGTCATGTTTCTACGCTGGTCTGCAACTGGATGTGTGTTCCAAAATGCTGTCCTCCTAGCCAGCATTTCATGTGATCAAAGAGGTGAAAAATCTGATGGAGCCAAGTCCGGGTTGTATGGTGGGTGATCAAACAGTTCGCAACGAAAACGCTGCAGGAGCTTCTTTGTTACAGCTGCAGTGTGCGGCCGACGATTGTCATAGAGAAAGACAATGCCTGATGACAACATTCCTCTCGGCTTATTCTTATTCACCCACCCTGCAGCCCAGAATTGGCTCCATCCGATTTCACGTCTTTGCTCTCGTTTGCAGTGTTTTCGTTGCGAACTGTTTGATCACGCACCATACAGCTCGGACTACCTATGTAAGTACTTGTTACAAATAAAAAATATTTTATTTTCACTGTGGTTTTAATTTCGTGACCGATCGGACCTTGAAAAAAAAATAACCCTCTAATATATATATATAAATATATAGAATAAAAAAGTCTCTTTTTATATTTGTTTGTATCGTAAATATCTCGACACCGGCCCCACCTAGCGGGTATAGTTTTTGCAAAAATATTTCTTTTCTTGTTAACTAATATTCATATTCTGAATATGAACCAAATCGGTCCATAAAATATAATTATTCTAAATATCTCAACCCCAGCGTCATCTAGCGGGTTCATTTTTTGCAGAGATAATTCTTTCCATGTAAGTAACATGTACTCTAAATATGAGGCAAACCGGACCATAAATATCGACGCCAGCGCCACCTAGCGGGTCCAAACTAATTCAGAAACCTTCCCTGGCATGCGTCCAACCATTCCCCAAAGTTTCATCGCTATCAGGTGAACGGTTTAGGAAGGCATAAGAGACATAGAGACAGACAAACATTCATTTACATATATATACTAGCAGACCCGGTAATGCTTCGCTATTGCTACATTTGAGGATATATAGATAGATTAAAGTATAGTATATATAGATTAAATGAACAGAGTTGAAAGTTTGATAAAACATGAACAAAATGAACATTACGGAACTTCACAAAATTTAACCTTTCCTTTTTCCCCTTTTCCCAATTTTAATTTTTGCATATTACCTTTCCTTCACCCATTCTCTTTCCCCTTCAAATGTTTTTTACAAAATAATTGAGTATATGTTGCTGTTGGCTTACTTAGCTGATACATTTGCGCATTTAAACGACTGAATGTGAATTAATAAGGACGTGATGAAAATATTTTATTAATGACAAAGTTCATGCTTTCATTAAGAAACATGATAACTGGATTATTTGCCTTCAAAACAAAAATTTGGATACGTTTTCCTTCACTTCTGATTGCATTGAAAAAAATTTGGACGAAGACAAAATTATTCACCACAGTTTGGAAGATGCATTGCATGAGCTAAAAATTCAGTTGGCGGAGTGTTTCCCCGAAGATAAAAATGATTTCTCGAAGAGATGAGTACAGAATACGTTTAGTAAAACGTTGTTGCAACTGCTAAGTTACCAGTTTATATTTACGACCAGCTCATCGAAATGTCTATCGATAAAACTTTACAATTACAATTCACATCTGAAGATTTAGATTCGTTTTGGCTTGCTCATCGAAATGAATATGGAAAGTTAGTCACAAAAACATTGAAAATATTAATCCCTTTCGCCTAGTTTTACCTCTGTGAAAAAGGTTTTTCGTCTACGGCCGCGTTAAAAACTAAACACAGAAAGTGCCTTTTTTCATTTGAAAACAATTTTCTTTTGTGTGTATTTCCAATATAGATTCAAGCATGGAGAAACTTTTAAATGAAAAATAAATGTAGCCCATCTCATTAATTTATTTTCTTTAGATGCGTACTTACAAATGTAAATAAAATGTTTATAATACATTTTTTCTGGTAAAATGGTTTTATTATTGTTTAAGTGTAAAGTTGTAGGCTAATTTCGCGACCCCCCTTTCATATCATCGGGAACTTCAGCTTGAGAAACGCCGCTCTAGAGCTATGACTAAGAGCAATAATTAAGGATGTAGGTGCAATAATAATATGTAGACGTTGAACAGCAACAAACCACTCAGTTGGCTCTGTTTAAATTTTTCCTCTAAACCATTTAAAATAAATATTTTCACAGGAAATAGCAACCAAAGAAAAAAATGAACTGAAAAAAACATTAAAGTCATATACATATTAGATTCAAACTAGATTCTTTATAAAGCGTAATATAGATTAATTTCACGCAAGTTACAACACTGATACCTCTCTTTATGCTTTAAATGTTTAATATTACAGACTACATTTTAATAATTACCTTAATTTAAATAACAGATTAGTGTCAATTTTACACATTTAATAATTAAGGTATTAATCTATTCATTGCCAGTAAGTTGAATGCCAGGTAAAAGTTAACCTTTTTTTTATAAGCGTGGGGGTATGAGGTCATACGTGTAGGCAGTAACAGTGTTGAGATCTTAAAGGTTCTGCAAAGCGGTTATTTTATACCGGTAAAGGTAAACAGTACCATAACAACGCCACCACCACTCCTTTACCTTATTATATTATACAAAAGACAAGACACAATGCAATACGAAGAAATTGAAACCCACGCAGCCATTTATGCTGTGTATCTTCAAGATATTATTTGTTAACTGTCACCATTGTTAGAGTTTCTTCGTTAACGATGGTCATACATGTACTTACGATTGTATTTTAACAAAAAAATTAGTTTACAATAAATAAAAAAAAAAAATATATATATATATAAAACAACGCGCGCACGCAGATTTATTAATTTAAAAGCTGAGCGCTCTTAACAACAAAATAAAATTCTAACTACCTGTCTGTAAACGTTGATAATTTAAAATTGAAGTTTTATCTAAAAATTAACAAAAATACGTTTTTTTTCAATAAATATCTTTGCCTTTCATATAAAATTAAATTACTAAGTCCTTTATCACCATTTATGTTCCTTATTTTATCTGCTTTTTAGATTTTGTTTAGAGAAATAAAACAGTTTATATAACACTTTATTTTGCAGAAAAGGATTCATTAATTTACTGTTTTAAAATATCCTAATCTTTCTTATAACTATAAATCACGTAAATCACCTGAGATACTAGACGAACTAATCGGAAGTTTCTACCACTGAAATTTGAAGAGGTGAACTACGTTAACCTCTTCAAATTGGTATCTTTATATTTGTCCAAGTGTCACTTGCACAAATATAAAGATCCTCTGTAGAGATCATATATGATTTCTACAGAGCTAGTCATATATATGTGATATATATAATCATATATATATGATTACAGAAGAGCTTTGATGGTATTTTATTGTGTTCAGAATCGGAAAAAGGAGCCGAGAGATACGGACCTCAGGGGTCCCATATCTCAAAATTGCACTCAAACATCAGGTAAAAACTTTCACACAGTTTAGTGACTTTCATTTAGTTTAGTTAAAGTTTCTTTTATCGAATAAGTATATACAATAATTCAGTTATCGTTACTATTAGTTTTGTCAAAATTTTAAGTTATTTTCTATTTTCAAACATGTGGGTTATACAAATTTTCTACTTTCATATCAACTAGTTCTACTTGTGAAGACTGGGTTTACGTCCATGGTTTCACTCGTTTCGCTGTATCGTGTAATTGACAACGCAAATGGGCTTTAATTAATTAATCAAATAGAAACTCCGCTAGGAACGACATCAAATTTCATATTCCTTATTCTGTTACTTTTGAATTGTAAATATATATTATGCAGTACAGTGTAGTTATGCATAGTTGTATAAATAAATATACTGTGTAGTGTAGTTTAGTGTAGTTGTAGAGATATATTTATGTAGTTGTGTATAATTGTAGAAACATATTTATGTAGTATAGTGTAGTCATGTATAGTTTTAGAAATATACGTCTTTAATATAATGTAATCATGTATAGTTCTAGAAATATATTTCTTTAGTATAGTTTAGTTATGTACAGTTGTGTAAATATATATTTATGTAGTATAATGTTGTTGTGAATAGTCGTAGAAATATATTGTATACAGCGTATATTTTTAGTATAGATGTTGAAATATTTAGTGTAGACAGTGCAATAGGCCTAATTAGATTAGCACTAAAAAACCGCACTAATTGCGTACCTCTAGGATGGTGTAAAATCCGCTATTAAAATTAAAAATAAGTCTGTACGTAAAGCATTTTTATTTTAATGTCCATAAAAATTAAATGAAAACAATATATCACACTTAAATAAGATGTAATTAAAAGTAATATAATAAAAGAAATAAAATATATATTAAAAAAATATATATATATTTTTTTTTCAATTTTACAGAGTAAACCCGCTATAATACAATACTACAATAAGTATATCGTAAGATAAATCATTTTATTTAACTTAAGTAACCAGGTAGTCCATTTGATTTACGAGCTTTTATATAGGCCACACTCGTTTATACAACATTCGCAATCTATAAATGTAACTACGGTAATAAACAATAATAAATTTTGTATTTTATGAAGACAAGACAATTAACTTTGTAATATTTTTTTTATCATTTATAATATTTCATAAATGTATACAGGCTACACACAATAGCAGTCTATATATTCGTATTTATAAATTGAAGTCAATAAATACGTTTTTAATAGTATCTTTAATTTTTCTATCCCGGCGAATATAGCTAGAATTAATATAGCTACATTAAAAGGGAAAGTATGGTGGTCACGTCAAAAATGGGGTATCGAGATTTTTTGCAGATTTTTGCTTTTTTAGAAATCAAATAGTTCACTTAGATAAAAAAAAAACATACATGCCTACGTATGTGTCACGCTGCATCTAAGAATTCACCAAATTATTTTCTTCGAATTTAGCTCAATATTGATTGATCATATTATTTTTTTTTTTTAATTTCTTAAGGGAGTGTGGAGGATGTCACGAAAAACCAGTTATGATTTTCTTTAGAAGCAATTTAGAGAAAACATATTAAAGCAAATATGCTACCTAGAATGCATATAAAAATAATACACAATTCTTTTTTCAAAAAATCAACCTTCCCTTCTTAAAATTGATATATATTTTTTCTATTAATCTGCTCTATCTCCCTTCGGTTTAAAAATTTTTTGAAAATTTATATTTCATATATTGAGTTGTTAAGAATTTTCTACAATATTTTTTTAGATTATACCCCGATCTAGATTGCAGAATTTTTTTTTTTTTTTTTTATTATAGTCTTTAATGAAGAGGGTGTTAAATTGAAAGAAAACCTTACTTAAGAAAATTTGTTAAGCTTAACAAGTATATAAGTATTTTGTTAGAAAAAATTTCCTAAACATTTATTTCGCACCTCTAAAAAAATATTTATTTGCATTTTTTTTTTGGCTCAAGCTTTTATTTTTTAATAACCGGCATAGTATTGTAATACTTTGCCAGTTTTTTTTTTAAAGTTGTCAGTTTTCAAAAAAATACAATTTAAAAAACATGCAACAAAATTAATCAAATAAAAATTTAAAAAAACAAACAAAAATTGGCTATTAAAACAAAAAAAAAACAACATAGCACCTTTCTTTGAGGGTGGGGGGGATTTATTACATATTTTTTAATATAATTCCAATTTTTTTGCCCCAGTATTAATTTTTAATTTGAATGGTAACAAGGTAAAATTTCAATTTAAAAATAAATTAGAGTAAAAGCATACAATAGATAAAGAAATGAAATCTGATGAAAGAGTATAATGAGAAGTTAAATATAAAGTTAGTACAATTGTATAACTCAATATACCAAAAGTAATAAAATTTTGTTATCTAGTAGTAAAATTACAAAATATAAACCTAAAAAGGCAGAAGACATAAAAAGCCAACCGTTAGAAACCAGAAAGTTTTTTGTAGAAAGTTTTTATGTCTTAACGAAATTAGTTTAAAGTAAATATAGTTTAGTTAATATTACTTGGCGTACTAATAAAAAAATGTATCCCTTTTTAAACAGAAAAATAAAGATTTATTTAAAAAACCGAATTCCTGGAAACCCACAATTACATTCAAAATTTACCAAAAAATGTAAATATATCTGTTAAAACAATGAATTATATTAATTTTTACATATTATAAAAGAAACAAAATCTGATTTGGACACCACATGACTTCCTTGTACGCCTGTTAAATTACTTATACACATTTTAAAAAGTACATAAAATTTTATTTATTTATTTTTTTTTATTGTAATTAGTGAATTATAATTTATTGTAAAAATTGTTTTATAATAAATAGTTAACAATTAGAGATTAGAGATAAACATGAAGTCGGATTCTAACCGATGAGTCTTCCCTTTTTAAGAACCAACTATTTTATTAATTAAAATTTTATTTGGCTAAAACTTTTGAAACAATGAAAATAAGTACCACCTATGTTGTTGAAAAGCTCTCAATGAAGGGGGTCCTATTACTACATTTAAGAAAACGTCCAAACTCCAACAGTTTTGGATTTTTAGCTTTTTTTGGACATTTTGGGTCCAATTGATTGCAATCAAAAGGGCAGGTGCACAACTAGATGTTACAACAGTCCTAAATTTAAAATTTCAACATTCTACGGCTAATCGTTTCTGAGTTACGCGAGATCGTACGTACAGACGTCACGCCGAGCTAGTCAAAATGGATTCAGGGATGGTCAAAATGGATATTTCCGTTGAAATCTGGAAACCGAAATTGTTCGCGATCACAATACTTCCTTTATTTTTTCGTACAAGAAAGTAAAAAAAAAACAAGAAAATTTTAAGTATTATTGCTTACTGTTGTATTACAACAATGATATACAGAGCGATATTATATATGGAAACCGTTTCATTTCAAAATTGAAGTGTACTAGGACGTAGAAACAAGTGCGGATCTTCATAGTTACAAAATTACTACTTTAAGATAAGATTGAAATTTTTGTCCGCCATCTTGGATCCCCCACATCGAATCAAACATTTTTTTAAGTAGAAAGGTGGACATGTGATGAATGATTTTAATGTAAAATTGTATGAGAAAACGAAACATTTTTTTTTATTTTTTGTTAAAAAAAATATTTTGTTAAATTTTTTCAAAACTTATATGTTATATGATTTAGGATTGAAAACATTTAACTGAAAAAATGTAATATTGTGATAATTAAAGTAAATAATATCAGCTCACCTTTTCATTTAATTTGTAATAGTTTTCGAAATTATTATTATTATGAAGGCTGTTATTATAAGTGTTCGGGATATTAATTGTAACTGTTTAAAGTTAGTAATTCTGAAGGTAAGTCCGTAATTCTGACGGTAATACGAAATAAAAAAGTCACTACCGGGCCTTTTACATCGTTTTATTACTACCGCGATTTTCCGTTCTTACAAATTTGATCGCTTATAACTCGAAAACGAAGCCATTTATCGAGAAACAGTTTTGGCCTTGGTTTTTATCATAAAAACGAGACATGTTCACCATCATAATTAAAAAAAAAGAAGAAGTTTGATTCAATATGGCGGATCAAAGATGGCAAATTCTAGTGAGAGCAGTTACTTTTATACGGATTTGAATACTAGATCGTGAATACCGGTGTTCATTGGTGGCTGGGTTTTAATTAACCACACATCTCAGGAATGGTCGAACTGAGACTATACAAGACTACACTTCATTTACACTCATACATATCATCCTCTGAAGTAATACCTGACGTGGTTCCGGAAGCTAAACAGGAAAAAGGGATCAAAGATGTCAGACAAAAATTTCAAACACATCTTAAAGTAGTAATGTTGTAACCAGTGGCGGTTCGTAATTATAATTAGTGGGGGGTGCTACTCCAGAAAATCTTTTTCTGGGTCTATTCAAGACCATGGTTAAAGTCTCCTGTAAGATAAAAGAACCGAAAAAAATTAATCAAATAGAATAGCTGGAAGCAACATAATATAATTCTACACTTTTATCACATTCAACAATATGGTACACGGTTTTTAAGCACATTGTGCTTAAAAACTTTATTCGGTTTAACCTTATAAATAATGAAATTATTAGGTTCGGTAAAACCTAATAAGTAATAATAATAGTAATAACAAATATTTTTTAGTATTATTAATAACTTAACAAAATATCTGCTTAAAAACACTATAGTCAAACGGTGCTCAATTTAAATTTCTATGTACACAGAAACAAATACATAATTAGTTTTTACTAATTACCTTCTCTTTCGCCCTTCCAGCGTGTTTTTGGATAGATTTGGCAATCAAAGAGCCCTTGCTTTCCACTATATTTTATCGCCACTTAAAAAACAACTAAACTATTTTTATATTCCTTCCACCGACTAAACTAGAAAAGGGAACGAACAAGGAACGTTCCCCATACACACGCAGAATAAAAAAAAAACTTCTTCTACCAGCACGCCAAGGTCGGCACTTCGAGAGCGACAGTGATCTCTCTCCCTCGCAGCCTCGCGTGCAGCTTCCTATGTGCGCATGCGCACAACAGCCAAACACCATAACGTTGGAACTGTGAAGCGCACAGTTCCACACAGATATTTTGGTATCTTTTTCATAAACTGGGGGGTGGCTACTGACATTAAGCTTAAGGATTATATATTGTACAAGTATAAAGGAAAAAGGGTTCATTATATTAAATGTTATCGATAATATCAAGTGGAAATAAGGGGTGCTGCATTTCCACAGTGCCTATATTCGAGCAGTCATTGTTAACCACCATATAACATTTCTTTTTCAATAAATTATCATATATTCGCTACTTTTCAAGAAAATCTGTACAGATATTCCACAGTCGAAGAAGGAAACATAAATAAAATAACCATACCAACCAATTGTATTATCTTTCTACTAGTGTTATCTGGTAATAATAAAAATAAATATTGTTTTATTAAGAAAAAATAACAAACGGGGAAAAAACTTTAAAAAACAATTTTAAAAACGGAAAAATAAATTTTAATTAGTAAAAAATTAGGTTCTTCTAATAAACAACAGGAAAAAACTAAATAAATACTTTTTATATAATTTACCATTCATATATTACAAATAAAATCAAAGATCACTTACTATTGATCAACAATAAACACAAAGTAATTATGAAAATTACGATTTAAATAAATAATTTATGATATAATTAAAAGAAACTAAAATTTATTACACATAAATACTGTGCAATATAATCTCACAATGCGATATATTATAAATATATAACAAGAAAAGGAATTAACGTAAAAAATAAGCTTCATTTCATTTCCATAAAACAGTTTCAAAAAAGTTAAAAAAAAAAAATCATTAAAATTAATCATAAAATGCATATCGCTGAGAAAAGAAAAAAAACAACATAACGTAAAATATTGGCAAAATTCCAACATTTATTTTGCCTTTAATCTCACAGCTTAAGGTAAAAAAAATTACTTTAACGATAACGACTTTTATATTTATATATGTAAATGTTTATATATAGCATTACAATAATGCAATAATTTTATCTTTAAAAAAAAGAAAATAATAATGATAAAAAAAAACTATCACTAAAATATTATTCGTATAAATATATCTACCTATACAACTAAACGCAATACACAACTCCGTCCATAAATAAATAAATAAATTAAAAATTATAACCTCCGATTATAAACAATTATCCGCCTGATAAAAAGAATGGCACAGCAGCAAGATATTTTTGTCCAGCCTCTGCGATTAGTAGGAAAACACATAAATCTCCCGCTATCATTACGTTCTGGGACAACATTAGTGCTTACGTACGTTTGTACGTACATTTTTTGTTTTTTTATTAATATTTAAATAACCGCAAAATATGGCTACTGGGGTATTCCATTTTAATTTTAAAAATTTTCAAAAATTATACTATTTTCACTATTTTTTTTGATTTTGATGATATTTGGTATATGATAATATGATAACTACCCACCTTGTAATGGCCAAAAAAAATATTTTTTTTTTATTTAAAAAAAAATTTTTTCAGGTGAAAACAGCAAGTTTCATTGTCACTTTTTCCATGAGCTGAAGCATTCTAAAAAATATATGCTGTGAATTTTTTGGTCACATTGTTCACGGTTAGAAGGAACGGTGTTTTTAGCGGTTTTGTTGGCTTCATTACTCAACTCCTTGGAGTAACCAAATAAATTTTATATGGTTTTAAAGTCCTAAAAGTACATAAAAAGTCCTCACTAATATAAACATTTCAGGTTTTTTCCACCTGTCCCACATGTGGTTTTTGGGCCCCAAAAATGAGACATTTTCAAAATCTTACGATTTGGCGGCCATTTTTGTTTAATGAAGAATACTCGGTAACAGTCCAATTTTTTTTATAAGTAGTACTAGTACCTAAGAGTTAAAAGGCAAAAAACAGGCATGTAACCCTAAGCCCTTCATTATTTATTTTGGGCCCAAAATTAAAAAAAACACAACAATTTGTAAACGTAACTTCAGTAAACATTCCGAGATTTGGTTATGCAAAAAAATGAATTTTGATTACAATATGATGAAGTTCTATCTTTACTGTTTCTAAAAAGCCCTTTTTGACCATCTGTACGATATAAAATAAGAATCCTATAGCTCATGGAAAAAGTGACGAAAATGGCTGTTTTTACCTGTTGGCGATTTAGAAAATAGTCATTACTCAAGAATATTTTTTTATATTTAAAAACTTTTTTTTTGGCCATTACCAAGTAGGTAGTCATCAAACACCAAACATCATCAAAATTAAAAATATTGATGCACTGATCATTTATTGAATTAAAATGGAATACGTCTATGGTAGGTGAAAAAATTCAAAATAACATAGTTTTGCTTTAATTTTTGTCAATCACACCGTTTTTAAAATTGCTAGATAGCAGTATTTTTTTTAAATCGACAAAAGTAATTTAAAAAAATAATATGTGTATTATCTACATCGTTATGAATAAAATTCGATTCTTTTTCAAAATATATCTTAAAATTGGCAAAGGCGGCTAAATCAGTTATGTACACAGTAACAGAGTGACAGTCGGCCCAGCTCTCCGTATATGCTGCTGTTCACAAAAAAAAAAATGTGTACCTTTTTGAGTTGTGTTTACACATCTATTACGCTAATACAATACTATACATTATAAACATAACGTGCATTATAAACAGTCCTAAATACCAATATACTATGAATAAATTGTATGCTTATACATATTTATATTGTGTACTACCGGGCAATTCAAAAACGACTTCACAACTTCAAAATCATATAAACATTTATTGAGCAAACTTACAGATTCGATTAAGGACTCATTTCATAGAAAAGCACACCAAGTTTGTCACCCAACATTCACTTCGGTTCGATATGGCTTCCATTTGTAATGCGACATACATCCCACCTGAAGTCAATTTCATTCCAGACTGTAGCCAATAAGTCGTTACCTCCGCAACTACGGTTTAATTCGAAACCTTAGCTAAACAAGATTAGCAGGCGGTACATAACCCCGTTCTTTAATGAATCCCACAATAAAAAATTTAGCGGATTCAAATCTGGGGGCTAGTAAGTAGACCATGCGATTGGACCTTCACGACCGACCCACCAACTTGGGAATCGAATATGAAGAAATGCTCAAATTTTTAGGCGGTATTTAGGTGGTGCTCCGTCTTGCGGATAGTAATGGCGTCCATCTTGGTCTTCATCGTTTAACTGAGGAATAAGAAAATTTTGAAGCATCTCCAGATAAACAATAACATTTACGGTTGAAGAATAACCTGTCTCAACGAAGATTTGGTGCCAATGGTAAATTGTACGTCTACTAGGAGGCTCCCAACCGTACTCTACGAAAATTACGTTGAACTGCAGTTGCTGACTGAAAATCGTGAAATTAAAGCACATAGCGAGCACGTTCCGCACCAGTAAATTTATCCATTTTTAGCAACACTGGTGTTAGTGCTGGTGGCCGAATTCTGTAAATGAACTACGTAAGTCATAACTTGATATGTTCTGCTATAAAATGAATCCTCAACCGAATCTGTAAGTTATCTAAATAAATTTTTACATGCTTTTAATATTGCGAAGTCCTTTTTGAATGATCAGGTATTATTAAAAGCCTGTACGGCAATCTATTATCCTGACACACACACACACGCATACACACACACACACACACACACACACACACATATATATATATAATATACAAAATCGTAAAAACCAATCTACACGTCTATTCTACTAAAAAACAATTGATCTGCTTTAATTTCATTAAAGGAGAATTAAAAAGTAAAGTAGTACATGGTGTTTTCATACAAAATAAGATACTTTAGACTTACTGAAATTACTAACATAAAAAAAAATTGTAATCAAGAAAATAGATAGATAATTATAATATTTATAATTATAGAAAATGTAATAATTAACTCGTCAAAGATTAGAAAGCGTAAACACGTAGTTTTACCTAAGTGTTGGTACTGCTACCAGTGCAATGTAAGGGGTATTGTACCACGACAGACGCCGAAGTAGCAAGAAGCCAGTCCAGCGATTCCTCCCCGGCCTGCGCGTCAACTGAGCTTTCTAAACTTTGATGATTAATAACCGGTAAGTCAACGAATAAGAATTTTTATTATTTGTTGCTTCGTTCAATAAATATTTTATTGAACTTTAGGATGCAGTCATATTTTTGTACAGTAATTACTCATTATTCAATTCCGCTTTGCATTCTACTTGATGCTTGTTATGCCTAGAATAGGTGGAAATTCACTGAATGATTTCTCGGCTGATTTTACCAATTTATCGATACGATTTATAAAATAAAATCTGTTGGTAGTTACTGTTCGTAAGAACGATAACAGAGCTGAGCGATATATCTTTGATAAGAAATAATCTCTCTCTCTTTGTGTGGGCGCGCGCGCGCGCTTAAGGACTGTCGGTTGATCTGAAAGATTTACCTATAACTGCGTTAGGTTCGATAAACGAACAGAAGTGACCGGTATTTCATTGAGAGATATTTAGATAAGATTTATTAACCAGTTTATATAGATGTACAAATCTTAGCATAGAAAAACTCTTCGAAAGATATTTCGCAATTGAAAGTGCTTCTGGACGATTTGGTATCCCCAATCGTTTTCTTTCTATATACCTTTTTCTAATTTGGCTTCCACTGTGAAATGGCGCCAAAAGAATTTATTTATGATTCAATTAAGTAATATCGCATCATCCTTACGTAAAGAAAACAGTGTCTCACGGAAAAAAAAAACGGTGCCAAAGAATTGATTACAGCAAGAGTTATTTTAAGATGCTGTTAAAGTTTTTATTTAGCAGAAAATTCAAAACTTAGATACAGGTTCATTTCTGTCCATTTCTCGTACAAAACTAATTCTGAGCGATAAATTTCTCAGTTCTTTTGGATTGCCGAAAGATCAACTGTGACTGAAAAATTTCAAATTTTTCTAAAAGAAAAAAGATAAATGTTTTATTATAAAACAATATCAGGGTCGAATAAATTGGTGAGATAATTCGCCAGTAAAAATTTATTTTTTCATTATTATATTAAGATGAATTAAGATACGTACACACAGAAACCTTTTTTTCTGTGTGTGCACATCTTAAATATCTAAAAAAAATCGGTCAAATGATCGTTTATAGATTTATTGTTCCGTTTAAAGGACATAACGATTTATCTTCAACAATAATTTGTTGTGATTTATTTATCTTTTTCAACTGATCGTGTTCCGAATGTAAGCAGCAAATGTTTAACAGCAGGAACACGCTTAAGTAATTATTTTCTTATAGCTAAATATAAAATCGCCAATACTAGTAATGTAAAATATACTAAGTCGGTACCAATGGACTAATTTTAATTTACACATTTTACAGTAACGTTAATAAATTCATAAAATTATTAATATGTTAAATTAAATCTAGTATACTCGTACTTATATCAATAAATTGTTTCATTAAAAAAAAATTCATACAAAAAGCCACAAACATCTATGCTGGATATGTGACTCATCTGATGTTTATTACAAACCCTACCCAACTTTACAGTAACGTTTTCTTTCTACAAGTGCCGATCTCTATGCCGCCACTTATAAAATCTTTCTTTACTAAACCCGATGTCTAATGATCGTACCTAAATAAATTTTATTTAATTTACAAGTTACAGTCCTTTTTCGGTTAAGAATATTACCGATTCACGATAAAAATATATTAATAAAATCTAATTTTCCATTGTTTCCATAGATGTCCTTAAGAAGCAATTCGATCTTTCAACGTATTTTTTATGATAATTGCCTACTCATTTCTCCTCTGAAATCATTAATTATAAAGTATTAATTGCTGAAGGAGTCAAACAATAATTTATTCGAACAAATTAATTTTCTTGTCGAAGAATCAGTATTATTTATAAACTGGTTCTCAAGAATCAGTATTATTTATAAACTGGTTCTCAAGAGTGTCCAATTCATTTCACGATTTCAAGAAAAAGTTCATAATTTTTTCTGCAGGTACACCTTTATAGTTACTAACCGAGAGAAATTATTCAGAAAATTAATTTTACACCAGCTAGAATACCTCATAATAATTAAAGCTTGGACAATGGTGGAAATCAAGGCGGCTCGTAGCTAAAATTAGTAGAAATGCTGCTCCAGAAAATTTTTTTGGGCCTTTTCAAGGCCACGGTTAAAGTTTTTGTAAAATAAAAGAACCAATAAAATAGAATAGCTGGAAGCAGGATAATAATCTAATTCTACACTTTATCACATTAAGAATATGGAACATATTTAAGCACAATATGCGCTTAAAAACCTTATTCGGTTTAGCCTAATAATAAAATATCAATACAAATAATATTTTTTAGTATTAGTAGATAATAACTTAATAAAATGTCCACTTAAAAACACTATATTCCGATGGTGGTTAATTTAAATTTCTATGTACACAGAAAACAAATACATAATTACTTTTTACTAATTACCTTCTCTTTCGTCCTTCCAGTGTGTTTTTGGACAGGCAATTAAAAAGCCCTTGTTTTTCGCCATGTTCTGATCACAAATGAAAAAACAACTTAACTATTTTCATATTCCTTCTACCGACTAAACTAGAAAAGGGAACGATCAAGGAAAGTTCCATACACACGCAGAATACAAAAAAAAAACACCTTCCACCAGCACGCCAGGGTCGGCTCTCTCCCCCTCGCAGCCTCGCGTGCAGCTTCCTATGTGCGTATGCGCACAACAGCCAACCACCACAACGATGGAACTGTGAAGCGCACAGTTCTATACAAAACCTTTTGTATCTGTTTCATAAACTGGGGAATGGCTACTAACATTAAGTTTAAGGATTATATATTGAACAAGTATAAAGAAAGAATTATAGAAAGAGGGACTCATTATATTAAATGTTATCGATAATATCAAGTGGAAATTGGGGGTGCTGCAGTTCCACAGTGCCTATACGCGAACCGCCACTAATGGTAATGCAAGTCGGTATATTTATTTCACCAAATTTTATCCTTAAAAAAAAAAAAAATTAATAAATAAACAATTATCTCTATTCACTGAAATTATTAAATAAATAATTTTAATTACGCCAATGGAAATTAAATAAAAATTTACAGAAAAATCAAATTAAAAATTTTGTAACAGGAAAAAATACGGTTTTACAAAGCGAAATAATAATTGTTTTATATAAATTTAATATTTTATTAAAATTAAAACGTATTACGCGAGATTACAATAAAATACAGAATGGTTAACGAAGAACGTAACAAACGATCTTAGCATGTTCTACTGCTGAAAATAAAGAAAAAAGTTATATAAACATAGGTTTGAAGAACGCTTCATTAAAGAATATCGGCTGACGAAAAATTTCGCCCTGATTTCTGCGCCTCCAGTAGAATTAAGCCAGAAAGTAATTTTCGAACCGAAATTAAATGTTTTCAAACGAAATTTACCTGAAAATTTGAAAAAAAATCCCAGTACTGTATTTTTAGTAGTTTTGAAGAAAAATGATGTAAAAGACAAAAGATTGTGATCGAAAAACACATTATTTTGTTTGGCTTGAAATAACTTAGTTAAGCGGGTAATATACAAATAAAAATTAAAACTAAATTGGCAGCGAATTGATTCTGATTAAAATAGTGTGAAAGTCTATAGAAAGTAAATACAAACGTAGGAATTTCGAAGTTTGTTAAAAACAAAACCTATCAAAATGTGGCAAATTTTAACTACGTATTTTAAAAATACTAGCGCATTTTTCATACGCTACAAATCTGCATTTAAGTTAATAATGATCAGATCAGTTGAGCCCGTAATCTCATAACAAAAAACTGGTATTAAATGACAAAACTCTCAATATCCCAAAAAAAAGATTAATTATTTTAGAAAAATGACAAATGCAAACACAAACAATAAATCCAACTTGCAAACAATTGAAATTTTTTTTTTTTAACTGCTGAAAATGTCTCTTTCACCACAGTGGATACAGAATTCTGCTCAACGAAAAATTTTTGATGGCTTTCCGTAAATCAGCAAGTTGTTTTTGTATTGTACCGCACTAATTTTTCAGATCAGATCTCATTTAAAATCACTAAATTTATTCCTCAATTTGTGTCCCAAGAAATACAGTTTGTCTTAATTTTATCGAAAGCGCAAAAATCAGGGCGAAATCTTTCTCTAGCCAACAAGCTAACAAATCGTTTCCGAATTTATATTTATATAAACTTTCTCCTCTATTTTCACCTACAGAACATTTCCTAAGAACTTGATACATTCATCGTGAATCACTCTGTACAAAATGAAAAAAAAGTCCTTAGCCTATTTTTGTTGAAAGCTTAATGTCACTGAATGTCAATAATGTGCACTGTAGAAGTCCCTTCCTTCTTAAAGGAATAACGCGTAATTTTTTTTATTCTGAATCATATTTTAGAAACGTGATTTTTCACGAACGTATTAGGAATATCCCAAGCAAAATAAACATGTGGAACTTAAAAATATACGAATTTAAAAAAAATAGTATTGGTAGATGTTTAATTAAAAATATACTTTGAATATTCAATTATTTAAATTTTTGTTCTTCGAACAGACATCCATCTTGGAATATTATTAAAATACATTTTTTTAAAAGTTTGTCTTATAGAAAGAAGCCCATAAATTAATACTGAATTTCTACATATATATATATATATACAGCAGCGAACAAAGTAATCCGAACAAAGAGAATTTTCATTCTTTGGCAGACTGCTAGCTGTTTGGCGTTTCAGATTATGCTGTTAGTTCATATGCAAACAGAATTAGGGTTTTTGTGCTTCTATAATTCATTGTCGATTAGTCTTTGGTGACCTTGTAAGTTTCTGTTATAAGTTTGTTATTCGTTTCTAGTTAATACGATGGATACAACCCCACGAATGCGGTCAAAAATTGTTGCTTTGTCCCATCACATACAAATGCCTCAAAGACAGATTGCCAGTGAGTGTAGTGTGAGGTTAGGTACTGTAAATGAAATCGTTAAAAGGTTTAGGGGAATAGGTTCCGTCTCTCCAAAGAGAAAAGGAAAATACGGAAGAAAAAAGAAACCACACCTACACAGTATCGATTACTAATAAGAACAAGCAAAATTAATCCACGACTGTCAGCTGTTGACCTTAATAAGGACTTGAGAGCCAGTGTGACTAATCTTTCTGATATGACAGTTCGTAGAAGATTGTTGGCAGCGGGAATAATTGCTCGAAAACTTAAAAAGAAGCAATTACTGAGATAGGTTATGAAGACAAAAAGACTTCCAGCAGGCAAAGGAACATAAAGAATGGACTATGGACTAACATAAAGAATTGGACTACGGAAAAAAGCTATTTTTTCAGACAAGACTCATTTCTCTGTCCAAGGGGAGAAAGTAGCCTACATTCGCAAGTCGGCAGATGAAAAGACTACTACGCAAGCACACCTGCAACAAACACCCAGCCAAAAAGACATTTAGGGATGTTTTACACATGAAGAGGCAGAAGTACTTATGCCTGTAAATGGATGATGAAATCGGATCGATACATTAACATACGCCAAAGAAAAATTGTCCCATTTATGCAACACCCGGAACTCAACAAGACCTTAACCATGTCACACGTCAAAGAAAGCAAAAGAGTTTTTCAAAAACCAAAAAATTCAAGTGCTCTCGTGGTCAGGGAACTCCCCCGACTTGAATCCCATCGAAAATGTATGAGCCATACTAAAATGAAGAAAATGAAAAGAAAATGAATTGTAGCACAAAAACCGACCTTTTTAGTTCAGCGATACAGGTTTGGTTTCGAGATTAAGAAATCAAAAATCATTGTTTTACTTTAGTGGAATCAATGCCAAAGAGGATTAATGAGATAATCAGAAACAAAGGAGGACACATAAACTATTAAATTTAACTATTAAACATTTTTTCTTTTAAAAATACTGTGTTCGGATTAATTTTTGTGTATATATATATATATATATATATATATATATATATATATATATATATACAGAAATAATATTTAGTGTTTTATATATATAAAAACAATAAATATGTTAGAAAATTATCCAAATTAATAGAAAATTTTCTAACCACAAAGGTTTGGCTTGTCTTGATAAAGTCCTACATCTTGGACAAAACGTCGAGATTTTCTGCTTTTATTTTTGTTATTTTGTTTGTTTGGATACTGACCTAATGAATTGCATTACAAAATTTTCTATTAATTTGGATAATTATCTAACTTATTTAGTTTTTTTTATATTTGTCTAACCAAAGAATAGAGTTAAGTTATTAAATATATATATATATATTTTTTTTATTGGATTCGTCTTTCACAAATTAAAATATCTAATTGAAGGGGAGATAGACCAAATCATAATAAAAATCTCTAATTAGTATAGTTTTCTCATATTATGTTTATTTTTTTAAAATCATCCAAACTACCATTTTTTTATGCGTAAAATATGTAAAATAGTTTTTCAGTTATTTTAATTTCGAGGTTTTGAGATCGGTACCACATTAAGTGTAAGTAAAATTATTTTCAAAAACTCGTCGAAATTAAAAAATGAACGGAATAAATTCTACATTTTACCTTTTAACAAATTTCTAAGTTTGATTTTTATTTAATTTAATTTTTTTCTTTAATTTTATTATAATTAATAATTAATATAAATACAAAAATTCTATCATAAATATATAAAAAATACGTCGACAGAAAAAACAGAATTTCAATTAAAATATACAATTAATTAAAACCTTAAAAGCAGACATTATTTTCAAAATTTTGTATGTACGTCATGCGTAGATTAAAATAATAATTCGTATGTTTATAATCTTGCGTTCGATTGTAGTAAGATATTGTTCGTCTACTTTTTAACTACCGTTCAATGGTAGCTAGCTTATAACTGGGGTCAGCGGTTTCACGAGACCTGCCGACCTGTGAGCAACAGAATATTATCGTACGCTAACGCAATCATACGCCATTCCAGTACAAGTACATCCTTTCTCTCTCTCATAGGTTATTGACAGAGGTAAATATTAAGTGATAGTCTCAAGACGGTAAAAATCATTCTTCTAAAGTTTGCTGGTATGTTAATAACCGCATAAACAATTAATTAAATAAATAATGTTAAACGTCAATTGTGAAGTTGATAAATCCCATAAAAAATAGATATTTGAGTAGTCGATGAAATAAACCAATCCTACTGGAAAATTAAACAATCACTAATAAAATATTGTACTGCATTCATACAAATGCATTTAAGAGGAAAATCAAAATGAACCAATTATATCGTTACTTATAAAACGGTAAAAAAAAATAATAAACTTCGTAAAAAAACCACTATGTTTCTGATATTACAGTCATAAAAAACAAAACCAAGAGAAAAGTTTACATACTATCTAGGCATTAACACGAGTATGACCGTTACGTGTTGCAGACTAGAATTAAATGTTAGAGTTTAAGATACCTCATAAGATAAGCCAGAACGGTATAGTATTAAAGCAATCTCAATAAAACGACAAACGTTGATGTGTAAAATTAATTAAAATAAGTTCAAAGGTAAAAAATAAATAACAAAAACAGTACGTTCAGACTTATTGTTAATAAGAATTACGATACGGGTGTTCTCTTACTAGAAATGTTATTAATATTGCTTCTCTAAATAATATTGAAAAATATATTTCACTAATTGAAATAAAATTCTAGTAGAATGTGTTAATGTACAAATAAATTAAATAAAAAGTAACCAATTTTTTTTAATAAGTTATAAGTTACAAACAAATGAGTTATTTTGTGTAGATCTAAAAGACGTCACATGTGATTAAAGCCGGCACGTTGGATTATTAACAAATGTGCCGGTTGTTGTTTTCATTAAACAAAATTATTCTGATTTTGTTTGAAGCTAAATTTAAATATAAACATTTCATAACAGCTATCTATTTAACAGCGCTAGTATTAATTAAGTACAAGGCAAATTAGATACCGCTTAACAGGTTTAGATATACCTAAAATAAATTTAAAAATATGTTGTTTAAACCTACTTGTAATAAAGCAATAACAACTCTAGTACTGCCGCTTTGGACAGCTATTGTACTAATAGTAGTTGTTGAAGGGTTACTAGGGTTAACTTTCCCTAGCGTTGTATCCATCACACAAGCACGCACACACGCGTTCGATCGCTCGTTCGACAAATTAATTATACAAAAAACATTACTGGTATCACATTGCTTCACTTAATCAGGCCGCTCGCACAACTATAACTGCCGTAGTGAACGTGATACAACTCGTAGTAGATTTTCAAATCGGTTACAGATAGCGCTACTACACAGATGAACACGACTGCTACCGATCGAGCCCGATTGTAACCGAATAACATAACCGCTCTACAACTGTTTATTTTGAACTACATTTATACGTCTAACAACTGTTGGCATATTTAATATTGTACAATACATATGATTGAACTAAATGAAAAGCATCCGAAAATAACACTAATTTTAATAACACATTACGTCAAGCTAATAACAAAATTACGTTCCGCAAATTTTTATTGACTTAACAATCGTACCGAATTCAATCTGTGTCACCGACTTAAAAATAGTCTACTATTATAGTAAAATTTAATGCTCTGTCAGACGTCTATCGGTACTTAATATCTTAAGTTAATTAAATAATTATTTTTAATCTTTTCAAAATAATTAAATGACTCGCTTTCAAAATAAAAGTCCTTTTTTAGCTTAGTACAGTACATTCGCCAATGGAATTAACTAGCAGCATTATTATTAATGGCAGATATTTAAAAAAAAAAAAAAAAAATTAAGAAACGTTCAGTATCCAATCAAATAAAAGTGATTTTAATCATTACACATTTTTTTCTTGAACAATTAAAAATTAAATATCTACAATCTATTCCCTCAGAAAATTGATTTGAAGGAGAAAAAAGCACATTTACACAACGTTAGTTGAGAAAGCACAACGTTAACTCCTGTATATTTCATTTTATTCTGGTTGGCACCCTGTAAGACCTGCGGATTTCAATGGCGTAGACATTATGCAATGGAGCAGGATTTAAATGGATAACAATGAAATGAATTTTTTTGAAGCATATGAAATACATCATGCCAAATCTGGATGCAAACCCAGAACTTCAGGATAAAAGGCAGAGGCACTATCATTCCACCATAGAGATGGGTTATTATACAATTAATATATTACAAAAAAATTTTAAAAACTTCCTTATACTTTTTAATCATACTTTAATTAAAGTTAATCAAATTATTATTATACATTTCGTGAGTTTAATTAGAAGGTTAATTTGGATTTCAAGAAAACATCATATATTGGAATTTCCAATATTTTTATAAAGTATCAAAAAAATTTTCAATCAGACATTTACTATAAAAGTAATGAAACAGTGAATTTTTTATTTCATTTACTTAATTAACTATCACAATTTTCGACAAACATTTTTATAGAAGATTTCTCATTTGAAACATCTCTGATAATGCATCAATACTGCAAGGTTTTCTTCCTGTTAATTTGAAGTTGTCTAATTCTTTGATCCTAAGTCCATCAAGAAATCTAAATCAGCTAAGACTGACATATGCTTATATATATTAATCTAATTAATAAATTTCTAATAAGTAATGGAATTAGTTAAAAATAGATGCTTAGTACATCCTTTAAATTCTGCCTACTCCATTGAAATCTAATCTTTTTTTCACCAATGATTTTATTTTCATAGAATAAACAAATAAAAATAATATTCCACTTATTAATTAGTTCTTTGAAAAGCTTTCTGTTTCTTTTCTAATTTTCTTTCCAAAACTGTTTGTCTCAGCAATAGTAAGAATTAAAATATATTTTATTACATAACATTTAAAATTTTATTGGTCAATGTGACAAATGTTTTTTTCTAACTCCCTCTCCTCATCTGTTGTGCTTATTAATCTTTGAGCCCTTTATGAGATTAAAGAGTAGCTGTTGTCATAAGTTATTTTGAATTAAATAAATTTCATGAGTGATATAAGACACATGTTTATTAAGATATAATAATTCTAAACTGCTGAATTAAATTAATTGTAAATCACAAATAAAAATAAAAAAAGATGTAAGAATTAAATAAATTATTCTTATTAAATTAAGAATAATTTAAATATTAATAATAATAATTTAAGAATTATTCTTATTTTTTTAAATAAGAATTTCAGAATGGCTTTTTTTCAATCAAAAGTTTTGTCAATTTTTTTTTTTAATTTTATTTGTTACATCCAGGTGACCTTTTACTATTTATTCACAAAACATAGACTTCCTTTGCTACACAAAAAAAATTGTACAGAAATATTTAGAAAGCTTTTTATAAACTACATAAAAGCAAAATATTTTTGGTTATGATTATTTAAGCATTTGGATATCACATCACAATTAAGTTAGAATGCTCTTTCAAAATGACAAGTCTTAATTTTTATGTTTAATTTATGTTCTAGTTTTGATCTTAAATAAAGTTTGTCATAGAACTATTTCATTAAAAAATAAATTTAACAGTGAAATATAGCTCAAAAAAAAACTAAAAAAAAACCAACATTAAAATTTCATTTACAGTATTATAAATAAAATAAAAAGCAATCTATACATTTTCTCTAGAACAAAATTGTTTTTGGTCAGGCCATTCCAATATCTTTGTGTTTTTTTCCTGGATGACAATGAGTGTCGTTATCAGCGCCTGGACTTATTACTAACACATAAAGCAATTAAAAATAAACTTATAAATTAGACTGATATAAAACGGTTATTCCGTATTCTAAAAAAAAAATTAATGATATGAATAACTTAAACATACTATTAGTAAAAATCAAGTATTTGAATATAAACGGAGGGCCCTAAGAAATTGTAAAACACTTTATAACGTCATCTCATTGTTTTCCATAACATATTTCAGAAGGTAGCCCCTAGTTTAAACTTCCGACACAATGCTGCACAACAGACACAATCCACAAGGATATAGTGTACAGTTAGATGAGTATCGCAGTGATTACAAACCAAATTGCTTGAGTCATGAGAAGTCTGTGAGTGAGCCTACTGTACCCTATATGCAAATAGCAAAATAATCTCCTCTTGACAGTTATTTCTGCATGAGAAGCTCCTTGGTGATACAGTATTCTTAACAGGATGAAGTTTATTGCTAATGGTAGTATTCCATTCACTTTGCCACTCATCACAGATCATCCTTTTCAGAAAACAGACACGATCAGAAACAGCACGATTAGTGAAAGAATGCTCATTGCATGCTAATAGTAATTTCAGGTTCAATTCTGACACGATTAGAAAAAAAATTATTAAATTTTTAGTGGATTTCATCTAGTAATAAACCACCTCATCATATGTTTCAGAACAGTTCAAAGTAATACAGTCCTAATAAATGATAAATCGCAAAAAAAGATTGAAACAATAGGTGAAAAAAAGAATAAATATTACATTAATTAAAATAGAATCATTGAGACTATGATAGTTTGAATATATTGACGTACGTTTGAATCTATCTTATCTGTTTTAAGGAATACCGCCTTAAAGACTTAAGTAAATACATGAAAGCTATTAAATCTCAAGAACAAATGTTGTTCATTAAAATGCAATAGTATCACAAAGTTTACTAAATGAAATTAGATTTCATATCTTGAAACGACTAGCGCTAGTTAGGGAATCTTGGAGAGCTGCATAAAACCAGTCAAATGACTGAAGACAAAAAAAAAATCTTGAAGCGCTATTAGCTCTTTTATTTTTAACCACAACCCTGAAGTTTTCGTTTTCTCAATGTTATTATCTTCATGTAGTTGGTATCACATTATTTCATATTGTGTGTCATTATTTCATATTTATGTCCTTTCTTATACTTGTATGTAATGGAAAAATAGTTTGAAAAATAGGTTTGATTGAGCTGGATTTTTTGTTAGAGTTAGATTTAAAATGTTCGTTTAATGAAGCTCACAATAAAAGGATTAGAATGGTATATATTTTAAATAATAAATAAAAATCTACTACTTATAAATTTATTAGAAAATATTACAAAAATATATATATAAGAATATGAATAAAAATGTTTATTTATTATTTATTAAAAAAAAACCAAGATAAAGTGAAGTTGGTGGTTAACAAATGCATGGACTAGAGCTAGTCATAAAATAACCAATAAGATTCCATAATTCTTTACCAACTGTATTAATTTTTTAGATGGTGTTTCTTTGGTTATTATTATATTTCTCTATAGATTTTTGTCAGATTATCATTTCTATTTTTCATCTGAAAGGTTTTGAATACAAATCTTTGTATTTTTTTCATTTGATTCAAAAAATTTATCATCTATCATTAATAAAGGTTAACTGTGTGTCATATTATGGTTTTTTTGGAAAATAAATAAATAAGTTAAGATTATTAAATTAAAAATTTCATGCTCTACTTAGTTGAATCAAATGTCTGTTTGTCGAACATCATCATTGGTTGACGTTTAATTTTTATAGTTAATGATATGTAGCCTGAAGTCATCCTCTAATTTAAAGTATTTTTACATGAAAGAAATTTTATATTAAACTGTCCTAAATAAAATACATCTATTTAGCTTTTACATTTTATACAAATGATGTAAAAATAGAAAAAAAATTTCCATTCCAAGCAGTCTTATTTCATGCTAGACAGAAGTTTCTTACGTCATTTCTTTATAATTCATTTCATATTTTTTCCAAAAGATAGGTTTTTTGATTTTTGCATTCCTTCTAAATTTTTTTTCATAAACAAGGTTTTTTTTTTATTTTTTTACCTATATTTTAAAAGTTGACACTATATTGTTTTAAGATGTTTTATCAAAATAGACTTGGTTTGGTTTGGCATTAAAAATACAAATTTTGTGCTATTTTCATCAGTAACCATCACAGACAAAAACAACAGAAATTAGAAAAAAAATAACTCGCTTTGTGAAACATATTCTTCTTTAAATTGTATACTATTATTTATTTATGAAAATAAAATAAATTCAACACAGTAAAAACACAGTGTTTAAACAGAAAAAATTTTTTAGATTTTTTTGAGAACAGTTGAAAAGAAGAAAATAAGATGAAAAGAGACTGAATGTGATACAAAGTCAAGAATGGAAAAACTGGCTACAGCAGTGGTATAAAGTAAACCATATAAATTATACTATTTAGCAGCACCCTGCACGATGAAGATATTTCTTATCTACACCGTTTTATAGTTCACAGTTCTTGAGATACAGATGGTTAAAGTGAGCTAAGAACTATAAATCTACTAGGCCCCCCACAATATTTTACAAGCTTGATGACCTTTGCTTAGAAAGATTAATTAAAAGCAAAAAACTTACATTAAAAGAATTAAGTAATAAAAGTAATATAAGTACAATTTAGCATAAGTAATAAAATCAACAATTTTTTATAAACTTTTAAGTATAGGCTGTTGAAAAATAAACAAATATGAATGTTTAAGACATATTATATTCTACACACAATTTATTTTTATTACCAAATTGTTAATTTGTGTATGTATATATTTCGTAGCTTTATCCTGCCGTTTATATCATTGAACTCACTTAAAACCAAGTATAAAGTATAATTTTAATTACAACATTGTGGGGTGCTGTTCAGAATAAAGCTACGTAAAATACATTACTGTGACTGAGAATAAAAAAAATGCTATAATATATAAATAAAATAAACTCTTTTTCTTTACCAAAATAATGCTACAATTAGGAATTTAACTAAAACAAAGTAGCATTTGGGAGCTGTCAAAAAATTGTTTACTCACATCATATATAACCCTCTAGTGCTAAAATAATTTTTTTTTATTAGAAACATAATTGTTTAGAAATAAAATAAATGAATAGTGAAGAAAGATTTACTTTTCCACTTTATTTCACAGGACTGACACTAAGATGTTTATATTATTATAAGAAAAATTAAAATCATTTTAAAAACCTAGAATTAAATTTTAACATATTTGGGCCAATGATAAATAATGAAGAAACCTGTAGATTGAACTACTGTCTGGCACCTAAATGTAGCATTGACAGAAATTTTTGTAGTCATAAAATGAAACTAAATACAAACTGTATACATTTTATATATTGTAAAGCAATAATAGTTCTTCAAAACTATGGTAGTGTATATTACTGTTAATTAGAATTTTATTATGTATTTTATTGATAATTTTCAAAATTATCTACTCTGATAAGAAAATCATATTTTTTCACTAACCCACTTTTTTATCCTTAATCTCTTATTCTCCATTACTACCAGTTTTACTGAAGCAAACCTACCAAATAAGTTCACCATGCTCATGATACCAGGACCTGAAGAATTGGTATATCCTTGGAATCTCTTTTTGTCTACTTTGATTACTAATAATCACCTATCTTTGTTGTTTTCATTGTGTAGTATTATAAATATCATTTGTTAAATTTATATTATATGAAAAGACTGTAATTTTTAATTGCTATGTTTTATATATACGGCACAATTACCTTAGTGTAAAAGTAATCCTTTAAAAAGATAACTAAAAAATTCTTGTAAGTAGTATGTGAAGTATGCTTGTATGTGAAGTATCAGGGTAAAAGAAAAACAAACATTTACACTAAATCAGGGAAGGACCGATTTTAAAATTTCTAACAATTAAATGAAAACATTAAAAAAAATAAATTTAGCAGGCTCTAGTCAAATTGTATAGGGTTGAAATAAATAAATATATAGTTGAATTTTTAATGTACTAATTAACCTAGTTGCAGACACATCAAACCTTTAAATTAATATTTAGAACAAACCATAATCAACAACTATATTTATTTTTGTTGAATGATAAATTATAATAGAAATGATAAAAACAAACCGATTATTATTGTACATCAAAGAAGATGTAAGTTCTATGAATAATGACAGGTCAAAACAAATGGTTTATTTCAATAATTCTCTTTGAAGTATTAAAGACTTTGTTACTGTACAGCAGCGGCAGTGACTCACAAATTTAATATCAAGTTAAATGAAGGTCAGTAGTGTTATAAAGAAACTTAATGAGTGTATGATTAGTTACACTGTATTCACATACATACATTTTAAGATAATTTGTATGTGTATATTTTTTAACTGGAAAAAATAATCAGAGCTTAATAACAGAATAAAAATTAATTTCTTCTTTTGTTCAATTATTAGTATGAGAGTGTTTACACTACTTAAAATATAATGAATGGTTTAATGCTTGCTTTAAATTGTGTCATTACATTTATTATTTAAATGGTGTTTACTACTATATTAAGAAACAAATTAAAGGTTCATACAAAATATTTTAATCAGTTTAAAAAAAATTGCTTTCTATTTCTTTTAAAAAACTTTGTATTTTATAAACTAGTCTTTTTAAAAAAAATAAAAGAAGCTTCACAAATATAATAAAAAATAATATAAGCTGAACTCATTCCTTATAATAATGATTTAAAAGGTGTTAATTAAAATAATTTAAAAGGTGGATTCATGTATCCATGTTTAAGTCAACTTTAAATAAAGATGCAGATTGTTTATATTTACTTACATTTAATATTTAAAATTTCATTAAAAAACATTATTACTATTATTATAATTTCTGTTTCTCAAAATTTCTGTTTCTAAATGCATAACATAAATAGATCTGTAGTCCTTTTTGATAGAAAGGAATACTATTATTTATTTTTATTATTAATATTTATTTTATTATTATTTATTTTTTAAGAAAAAATAACTATACATTTTAATCATAATGAATGGTGTACTACTCATAATTGCCACTGGCTGGTAATGTTAAAATTTTTCAATTAATTGTCAGTCACATGATTCATATCTGTTATTAACAAAACTGACAACTCATTTTTATAACCAGAAACAACTGTGAGTTTTCAAAAAGGTCGTAAAGGTTACTATTTTATTTTAAATGGAAATGTATTGAAAAATAATAAATAATTAATAATGACAACATACATATTTTTTCACAAAACTTAAAATACAATTATGTAGAAGAATGAGTCAACTTTCTGGATGGTTGAAGAAAGTGACAATACAGTATAAGTACTGTTGTCACTTAATTATTATTATTAATTATTTCTTTTTTTACTAAGATAAATATAATTAACAGCAAAAAAACAGTGCAGAAAATATGCAGACATACAGCAGTAAAAAATAAATTTGAAAATGTTTAACTTTTTAGAACAGATGTCTAAGTATTAAAAAATTTCCTTATGTCTAATACAGAGAATAGGAAGTTTAATTGTTTATTAAATAAAAATAATACAAGCACACACAAAAACAGAATAATAAATGGTTAGTATATTAAAATTAAACTGATTATGACAAATGATAAAACAGTAAAAAACTCAGAGTAAGTGTAATTAACAACATATATTTATTAATAATTATAATTATAAATAACAATAATAATAAGTAAAAAAAAAAAAAAACAAAATATGAAAATACCTCATAACAAGTATCATTAAAAAAAAATATGGTGAAAAAATGTAAATTTTAAGTACTTTGAAGACATTTATACAGAATGAAGCATTATTTTTAATATTATATGCTAGATACAAAAAAAAAATTAATCCCAAAGCAGGAAGTTTTTATAAATATAATTATTAATCATTTAATGAGCATATATCTCCGATTAATGCTAAAATATTACGTTTGAAAAAAGAAAATCAAAGATATATTACAGCGGAATATTAACGATCCAAAATTTTTTTAAATATTAAATTTTATAATAATTTAGTTTCAGAATGCATGGAAATTATTCCATGTAATTATTCCACACCCAAAACGTTCTGGATGAAAGGTTCTCTGTCGACTTCCAAGAGATAGTGGTAACATCTTTGTCTTTTATTCTGAAGGTTTTGGGTTTGATTTCTGGCTGGCATGGCATTTTTCACATTACAAAATTCAAAAAAATTTGTCAAATAAAAATGTTGTGATAAATAGAATAGATAAGTTATCATTTTTTCACCATTTAAAATTATTAATACAAACAAAACACATGCTACACAAAAATCCATATTCTTAACAAAATAAACACAACAAAACAATATGAGCAAAAATAATAATAAATAAAATATTTTTAAAGTAGTGATTAATACAGTGAAAAAAAAGCAATCTAATTAATTAACTTATTTATTTTATTAAGTTATAGAGCATATAAATTATGTTACATGACCATAATTTTCTGTGACATTAAATTTATTATGTTAACTAATCACATTTACATCGTAATTAATTAACTCATAACATAAACTAAAAAATCATTTTCATACGGAAAAATCAAATGAACATGAAATATTCTATGTTTGATAGTATCTGTCTATTTTTGATAGTATTACATCTATATCAGATATTTAAACTAATATTTTTGTAAATATTAGAGGTAATTTGAAATTAACACAATAATCTTTTAAACAGTACATAAAAAGCTTTTAACAAAATAGTTAAATCCAAACTGAAAAAATATTTTTGTAAACATAAAAACAATATTTGACAGGTTGTGAAAATGTCAAAGGTCTGTGTATTTGACTTTAAATAGCTGAAAATACGTAATCTAATGTTATAATGTTGTTCATACTTTAAAAAAAGGGACTGATATTTGAGAAGTCAGGATTACATGAGCGCCAGCTCACATATTACAAAAGCATAAAATGAGTTTGAATAGAAGAGAACAAAACACATGTGAGAAGGATTAAACCAATGAACTTTTAAGCCTGCTTCTTACAAAGATGTAAATTTTTTTATACTGCCTTAGATGGTTGTTGCAGTTCATAGACAACAAAAGAGTACTCTATCAATGTGTTCTTGTGCCATTCTGTGGACAGTGACAACCTTGGAGTACCACCATATCATGGTGACTACATGAAATTTATCAAAAATGGCTGGAACACCTTTTCACTTCCACTATATTCAATTACAAACATCAGTATCTTCTAAGAATAGATAAGATTATAACATTCTGTATTAATTTTTAATTCACATTTTTTATACATATAATCATAGAACTATTTTCAGGATGACAAGAGTAAAGTATTTTATGATACTGATCTGTTCAATTTTCTTTTTGTATCTGGACACAAAATAATAAAAAAACAATTCAGAAGTTCCCTTTTTGCTTTAAAAGTAATTTTAAAATTTATAAAAATATATATAAGTCACCACCACCACTTATAAACTTATTTCAGATTTCATAAATGCTGTTCAACTAATATAGTTTGTAATATGTTGTTTCAATTGGCAGTATTTTAATCACAACCCAACTCAAAAAAAAGGAACAAAATAAGAGGAGCAACATAGATTCATATTCTAGATAGGTATGTACAACATAAATAACAAAAAAAAAAAATAAGCATGATGAAACATTTAAATAATTTTAAAAATCTAAAACTTTCAATTTTCCTCTATAAATTTTTGACAAATACACATCATTACAGATTTTCTGTTTGATCAGTTAAACTTTCTACTGTTTTTTTCCCACTGCTTTGCTTAGAGACTTTCCCATTTCCCTATTTTCAATTGGTTTTAAATCCAGAAGACTAACTTCAATCCAAACCTATTTTTAAATGATCGGAACCATAGTTTAGAATATTCTTGGTACTTATATTCTAACTATTATAAAATAGAGTAAGAAGTGGAATTAAATGTATGGATTTAAAATCACTTTACTGCCAGCTAGAAAAAAAAAGCTGAGAACAAACAGAAAAAGCAATAGCCTTTTCAAAAAAGGTTTAACAGCTTATATTTTGAAACAATATATAATATTGTTTCATTCCTAATCATTTATTACTATTAGAAAAAATGAAGAGTAGAAACATTATGTAAGTACCGATTTACTTTTTATTTACATAATTAATACTAATTGAATTTGGAAAATATATGAAGTTATAAAAAATAAATAAATAAACAGTTTAGCTACAAAGAAATATGTAGTAAATTAATTAAAGGCATGGTTTCAAATCTACCAGTATTTTAGTAATTCTACACATACTTATATATTAAAGAAAAACTGAAATCATTTTATTTTTAATAGAAAAAAAAATAAATTAAAACTATAATAAATAATTAATTTAAAAATAAATTATATGTTTTGATATAAGTGGTAAGTTATATTTTGATTATAATAAGCATAAAATAAGCATACTTATATACCTAATTAGAGTAGTAAGTTTTATATTACTATTACAGTAATGTTATAATGTAAAGAGGAAACAATTAAATTATAAAGAAATACATAACTGACTATATTGAAAGACTGACAAGCAACAAATATACACACATATTTCTTTAATTAATCCACTGTTACTAAATTACAAACTATTTATTATAATGAAATTTATAAATTATTCTCATTGTGTATGAAAAAAAATAATTATAATATTGTGGAATTTTAATATGATATTCCTGTAAGGTTTAATATTAATGAAAGTGTTGTTAATAAGAATTTTAAATTAAGTATTTTTTTGCATTATTTATTATTCGATAATACAGAAAATTTATTACACTTAAAATGTAAAAATTTATTCTACTGTGGAGTTATGTAGAACAGAGACTAAATAAATGAAGTATCCAAATGAATGAATAAATAAATAGAGTATCCAAATGACAGTATCCCAATTTCTTTTATTAGATATGAGGGAAATCAAATTTAGAGGTAGTCTGAAATGATAACAAACAAAACTACAAGAAAACTAAAAAACTGTATGAGAGAAATGATTATAGAGTTGCTGATTGCATTCAGTATCTTATAATTAAATTGTATAATATTGAATATTTTGTAATTCAACTTTATAATTCTGAAAGATAAAGAAAACTACAGTAGACTACCTGAAGGAATAATTACAGGGAATTATATAAAAATTACAGTTTTTTTTAGTTCTAAAAAATTCATTGAAGTTTTAACATTATAGTTTAAAAACTAAGGTGATAAACTACATAATAAAACTTACAGGATGCATTACTTACATACATCATTCTCATATCATGGAATAATTAAAAGTCATACAAGATACAAGATTTAAATTTATTGAAAATGATAAAAGACTTACTTTTAAATTAATAGAAATTTTCTTCCAGAGCTAATTGTGCCTACTGTAAACTTGACCCTTCCTTGGTCGAGTTGCTTACTGTGCCTACTGTAAACTCGACCCTTCCTTAGTCGAGTTTACAGTAGACACAATTGTTAATAGAATTTGTCTTAAAAAGGTTAGAAAATCTTAAAATAAATAATATATTTCATCAATTTTGTTTTTTCTCATTTAACATATTTTTATAAAATTTGTTAAGATCTTAATTTTATATGTCTGTGTAAAATTTGCATACAGTGTGATTAATATTTTGTATATGTGTGATTTCTATGAGGTGATTTGTTAAAGTAGATTCTGTTGTATGTAATGCCTCTATATGTTGCTTACATCTGTGGGCGAACAATATCAGCTGTTCTGTTTTTATACTCCTGGATTGCTGTGTTTTGTCAGTACGAGTTTTGTTAGCTTAATGTACTTAGTTGTCTTGAAAGTGAAAAATAAGGTTTTGAAATTTTAGGCAATATACTGGTGATGTTACTGTTATGTATTTTTTGTCACTAACCTGTAGACAATAACCTATGCTAAATATTTTATTGTACCAAGTTCAAGTTCTTTAGTATCGTTGTAAGCTGACAAAGAATAGTGAAGTCATACACCCTTTGGAAGAACAGTTCCATTAATTTGAAAGCGACTCAACAAATATCTTTAACAATTTTGTAGGACTAATGTTCAGAGAAGTTATTTATTTATTAATATTAATTAGCAATGTTAGGATCACATCCAAGTATCATTCTGTAGTTTTCCATGTAAATAAAAGTTTGTGTTCTTTGAATACATTAGAATGAAGTTTTAAAAAAAATTTCTTAAATAACTAAGCAAATACAATCTATATTTGTAAATTTATTAAAACTATATATATATATATATATATATATATATATATAAATAAATAAAAATTTATAAATAAAAGCTCAGTGTTCCAAACTTTTTGTAGTAAGCTATATGTGATAAATTAAATTTCTCTCATGAGTAACTGAATAAATTAAGTAAAATTAATGTCTATAAAAAAGACACTTAGAAGGTTAATCTTACTTTCAGACATATTAGAGTCATATGAATTTAATATCATGTAAAATTTGAAGTAACTGTAACAGTGGATTAAGGAAGAAGCTTTGGTCACATCAGAGAATTGATAAGTGTTTTCAAGGAGAAAATATCTTTGGATGACATCAGAACAAAATATTACTGGATGAAAACTTTTATTCATTATTTATGAAAGATCATTATGAATTGATTGACATGAGTTCCAGTAACAACTGTTCTGATAAAAATGTCATATTTGGTATATATCTCTATATTTGAAAATAGAATTGAAAAGATGGTTTTTAATTTAAGATACAAGAAAATTTTCTGACATAAATGTATGTTTTATATCTAGAAAAACATAAACAAAATAATAAAAGGCAGAAACAACACGTTTTAACTCTCATTAAGATGTAGTTTTAAATTTAGTTTATATCTAATTTCATTTAGTTTTCTTAAGGTTTAAGATGTAATTCCTTATATCTTAAAAACTCCAAGGATCTGCTTCTTTCAAACAAATTAAAGGTGATAGTGATGTGTTGAAAAATATCAAACAGTTTGACTAAATTATAGTTTCTAAGAAAAAAACAAACTGTTGTTTCACTTCGGTATAAACTGTTTTTTTCTGCCCAATAGTAATACTGCATAGCAAACAAGTTGAATCACCAAACAGAGCTGTTAGCTAACTCTAATGAACGTTAAGTTAACAAAAACAGATACAGTGAATGAACTGTTTGCCGTTTGCTGAGAACAGGTCATTTGCCCAGCAAACCATTGTTTTATCAGTATTAAATACACTGTAAGCCAATTGCTAAGATTGAACAGTTTCATGAAAAAATGTGTTATATTGAAATGGAGAATAAACGTTTATAAAACTGTCAATTCATGTGATAAAAATGTAATAAAATGTTATATGGTATTCGCTGGCATCAATCGAACTATCCTGCAGTAAATGTGCTGAGAAAAATATTAAAATTAAACTGTTGTTTTTAAACCCTAAAACAAACAGCTTAACATTGTAAAGGGAAAATGAAATGAATTGTGAACATTAACAGATTAATAATTCAACATGTTTTTTCAACAAACAGTTTGTCAGAAAGCAGACAAAAAACACCCACCTCTATCATATAATGGTTGGCAACAAGTCAATCTAAAGGTTTTCATAAATGTAAAACTCTAAAACTGTCAAAATGCTCATCAAAAGTAATAGTATATGAAGATGTAAAATCTGGGAAATGGAAAAACTGAATAAAGTTATCTACGTTATAAATCTTAAGTGTTTGATTACTGTGCTAACACTTGGGTGCATATGATTCTAACATATGTCATAGCCAGTTACTAAGTGAATGTTAGATTTTTTCTTGCGTACTGCAAACCATGAGAAGTATGGTATTTTTAGCTGTTCATAAGTATTTTTATAGAATTATGTTTTCTAAATTGTGAAAACCATTATCCATGAAGGTAACCTGACATAACCTACAATTCTTTCCTGAAAATGAACATCATATATTGTCAATGAGCATATATAGAGTCAATTTACGTAAGGAATCCCACGTCAACTTTACTAAAAAAAAAAAAAAAAAAATGAGGAGGGAAATGGTTTACTATTGTCTCTGCTGAGCTAACTATACAGTTACATATCAGCATGCCAACCCCACCAAATTGAAGGTGATATTTAGCCCTACAAGAGACACTTTCAATCTCCACTACAGAACTAGCTGTATACTGAATATCATTTTTTTCTGAAAAAGAAACTTTGACTGGTGTTTCTAATACAAGCACCAGTCAAAGTGTGCTTATTTATAATAAGCATTATTTATAATACAGCAGTGTGCTGCCTTTATATGCATTACAGCCATCTGTATGCTTTATGAGTACAAATAATGTACTCCTCTTTTCTATTAAGAAACAATGTATTTCATGAATTGCCACTATCCAGTAGGGACTTGTAAAATTATAAGTTATTATACAACAACTTACATTTCAACTACTAATAGAACTGCCATCTAATGTTATTTTTATTTATTTTTTAGTGCTACCAATGTAGCAACAGTAATGATAAAAATATGTATTCACAATTCAAAAGAATTGTTTAATCCGATTAATAATAAATAAAGAAAAAAAAATTTATATTATCAAAGAAGATAAAATCAAAAAGTTATCAAATTGAGTATGACAATAGCATCCAATGTGTTAAAAGAAGTGCACAGAATTCTTATTTTGGGGCTCTAAATTATCAATATACAAACAATGCAAATGATTATACATATAGAATAGCAATTGATTCATTAGAGGAAATATATTCTAACAATATTATCATTGAATAGTATGCAAGACGTGACTCAAAATTTTTGAAATGAGTAGTGGTTTTTTTTTATTATTTATCAAAACAAAATATTTATCTTATACAAAATTTTATATACGAGTAGATGAAACACTTTCTTTGTTTTTCATGTTAGTACAATAGAAAAGACCGAGAGTAAGTGTTTGTATGATGAAAAGCATGGAGCACAGCTGTGTAATATGAGCCTAACATAGCCATTCCATCTGGTCCAATGCCAATTGAAGCTGGTTTTCATTAAAAAAAAAAACTACTGTTTTTAATAAAAGGTCCTTTTAACCTTGTACATATTCATCTCCATTTTCCTCTACTTTCAGCTAACCTTTAGAATTCTTGATATTTCTCATTTACCTTTAGATTATCAACAATTTTTAATATTTTAGAGTCTATTTTCTTTGCACCAACTGACTGATCCTTCTAGGGTATTTTAATTATTTCTTCTAGTTTTATGGTACTGGGCCAATCAATTATCTTCCCTTTTTTGAATCTTTCTGATTAAGCTTTCATTCTTGTTCACTCTATAAGTTACTTCTTCATCTTTCATGTTTTTTCCATGTAATCTCCTCCTCTGCCCATGTTATAAACATCTCCAGTCTTATAGTCAAAGATCTCTCAAAACCAAACAATTCTTGTAAACCAAAGAAAGTGTAAAATCTTGTTTATCTAAAATTTTTAAAAACATTTTGTAATTGCAGAATACACAGCATCTGAGACAAATGAAGCGATGTGGTTACTGTTATTGTCCAATGACTAAATAAAACAGTTAAAACATCACTTCATGCTTAATCTAAAAATTAAATTTGATACAAAAATTAAACCAACTACTAAATTCTACAAGAGTTCTAAAAAAATATTAAAATACTTGTATAAATTGATATAAAAATGTATACTTTATACCAACAGTTTTTGAGTACTTCTATAAATGAGTTAAACTGAGAAACACTGATGGGATATTAAGAAAAAATCTAGCCAACCTGATAAATTTCTTATAAATTTATGCAGACTGCTTCTCCTGATGCAGGAGTTCAAATCCACAATTATACAGTAAAAAATATTTTCCTATAAAATTACTTTAAAGATGTTCAGAAAAAGAAAATTGTATAATCTTAGTTTGGTAATTCCAAATGTTTTTAAAAAATAAATAATTTTTAGAAAAAATTAATGAACAAACAGGCAAAAAACCATTAATAGCATTAAAAACAAAACGTGTTAATAATTAACTATGTTATTAAAACACCCCAGTCAATGCATGTCTTGTAATATGCTGTTGATTGTAGAAAAACATTTCACCACTAGCTTCAGATTCTTGTCCTACCTCTTTTATGCTTTCCAATAAAGGTTCAGAAGTTTCATCTGGAGCTCTTTTTACATTCTGACTGCTTTCATTACTATCAGTTTCACTTTGTTGTAATACAACGGGTGATGGTTGATTTCTTAATCGTTCAACCGGATATAACTCTTGTTTCATTCTTTGTGGTGTAGGTGATGGAATTGATGAATAATCAGTATTATGCGACAACTTTAAATGATGTGTTTGTGTAACTTCTTCTTGAATAACAATGTTTGTAACTCCCTAAAACAGTACAAAACTCATAAATATTTGCATATTTACATTATATAATACTTGCATTATATAATAGACTCAAAATAATTTAAAATTATCATATACAGTATGTAATAAGAAAACTTAATAATAAATAAAAAATATAGGTTCTGCTAAATAGTCGTTTAATGAAATAATAAATAGAAATATAGAGAAAACAAAAAAGTGATGTTAAAAATTTTTATTTTCTTAAAAATGTTTCTTGAATGTTTCTGCTGGCTATTTTATTAGTAATAAAAATTTATTCATTGATGTATTTCTAAAAAAAAAAAAAACACATTAAACAATTTTTATAAGTAAAATTTTCTTTAAGGAGCTTTAATAAGTCATTTTTACAATAATGTTCTACACTATTAATAATGTGTAGTGATAATTTAAAGAAAATATGATGGAAAACCCTAAGCAAAATAACTAATTTTGTATTCCGAAGAACAAAGTAACAAGAAATTTCATTAATTGACTAAATGACGTTTTGCTGGTGTTTTATTATTATATTTCTCTTTAAAAGGAAATGACTGCTATTGCATTAGTCTATAATAAATAACAACAAGGTGCATTTAAACTTCACACAGCATAATTTAACTTTACTATGGTCTACGATATTAAGCATTCTACTAAATATGGCTTCAACAATTGGCATTTTATCCTTACTTCATGTTTGTTCCTTTCCAGATTACTTTCTCCTCAGAAATTTAATTCTAATATTACTTCTGTGATAAATGCTAAACTAATGTTTAGCATTTTGGTCTCTGTGTGTACTTGAGAAATAAATTTTATTTGTGTTGGCAAAAAGAAACAATTAATTCTGTAGCAGTTTACTTATATATTTTTTTATTTGTTTATTTCTAAATTCCTTTATTTTTTTTTTCATGTGAGCTTTAGTGTCATCTCAACTAATGAATTCAGTAAAAAAAATTAGTGGTAAAAGTGTCAAGATAACCAAACAGCAGTGAAAATATTTGCTCACAGATCAGTTATGTGTGACAATTACATATGCATGGTTACAGAACCAGAAAAAGAAGTAAATGAAAATTTTTAAATTTATTATTACAGGGAAGTTATAAAAGATTAAGTATAAATGCAACAAAGTAAATAAATATTAAGTATAAATAATATAATATTAAGTTAAGTATAAATGCAATTAAGTATAAATGTTAAGTATTAACACAAAAAGATTATGAAATCTAGATATTAACAACTGGCAGTTCTTAATATTTAGTTGTATTTAATTTTTCAGCTTCTTTATAAAAATAAATTTTAAAATCTTTATTCTATAAAAATTAATAAATCTTTATTATTGAATGGCAGTTATGTAAAGATGAAAGGAATTCAACATGGTTTATAAAATTTGGGGCTAGAATTTTATATTACTCTAATACTACCAAAAAAATGAATATTCAATCCAGAAATATCTGTCTATTCAAAGATATCCAGGTTTTATAACCCAATATACAATGAACAGATACCATATCAAAACAAACTTGTGTATAGTACTTGCTACATTTGAATAATTTCATTTCTTACAGAACTTAAGATATAAGTAAACAATGCAATAGGATTAATTTTAAAAAAAATTTTACAGTGTTTGTAGGTTTTTAAAGCAGTTTCTTTCAAAGTGCCAGTTTGAAATAGGAATTAAAAATTATACTAAATTTTTCAAGAACAAGACAAGTTTAAATAAAATTTACTTTTATTATTGATGAAGGTTCAAATTAATAGTTTGTTATTCAAATCACCTTCTCTTAACTGTCTCTCTCTCTCTCTCACACACACACACACACACACACACACACACACACACACACACACACACACACACACACACACACACACACACACACACACACACACACACACACACACACACACACACACACACGCACGCATGCACGCACACACACACACACACACAAGAACAGAAATCTGGTTGCTAAAACTAATTATAAATGTTAGTTTATTTTTCTGTGAGTACATAATGTTCAACAGTAAGATGAAGGTATTTTTATGTATGAGTCATATAGCAATTATTTAAAGGTTTTCTGTTTATCCTATGCTCTCCAACTAGCTATTGATAAAAAAAAACTTATGTTAAAAAAACCAATTTCATTTCATAAATAAAATGTTTAAATAAGATCGTGGCATATTGAAAAAACTACTACAGAACATAAATAACCAAGATAAATAAAACCTCAAAGTAAAAACAGTGATACATAAAAAATCTAATGTTGAATTCAGAGATTTACTGAAGTTGAATAAAATATGGTGTATGAAAACAGTATGATGTATATTTAATTTTGAAATTTGTATCTGAAGTACTAATTTCATAAATTATATTACAATTTACAAAATGTATCTTATTACATTGGCTCTTAGATGGTAACAAAGTGTTTGTAGGCAACTGAATATGAAACAGAAGTCACTCCAGACATTGCCATTCTCAGGAACAAGCATCCAATATCCTTCTTATTAGCAGTGGGATATCCATACTGGGAATCTGAGGAGATTATGCCATTCGTTTCAATGAGCTAAATATAATTACATGTAAGATGCTGAAACCACTTAGATAAATATAGGACCTACAAACAAGTATCATGTTCTCTGTGAGCAATACAGTAATTAGTTTTTCATTGAACATCATTACTCTTAAAGAAAGAAATTTTGTCTTAAGTCCCATGCACATAGTTGATTTATATGTGTACAATCATGAGAAAGATTAAGAAGATAATATAAAACAAATTAATGTACCACCCTTTTCTGTTCAGAAACAAGGAATTTAACTTACAGCTTCTTCTCAGTAGAAGAATTATTTATATTTATAAATCTGATTTATATTTAGATGTAAATGGTAATCACAGGTTCACAATTAAGCTGTTTCCTAAGTCACTTGATTAACTGAATGGACCCAATATCATGACCTGCTCACTCTTCTATCCTGTTTTATAAACAATGTTGTGTTCCAACTACAGATAACATTTATATGGCTTCCTGACCTACAAATGTAAAAATCATACAACATCATAGCATGTGTGGGAAGAAATGACCAATAGTTGGGACATTTGCCATGTAGTAAATGTAATTATACTGAATTTTTAAATGAAACAAAACTTCATTTGTTTTGCAACATTTTCCTAACTTATACCTTTCTCTTCATAATTTATCTGTATTAGATTCACTCTTCTTCACCCTTTTTTCACTCTTTACAGAATTGCCACCTTAAGAATAAAATGTAGGAAATTTTTTTGTTGATAACAATATTATTCATAAAATCATCTTTAAAATATAATGTACCTAAAATACCTAGCATGTACAAACAGATATATGAGCAAATTCAATGACACACTCCTACACAAAATAAAAGTAAATATATAAGCTTACATAAATAAAACAAATGTATACTTCACATTAACATACATAAATAAAGATTCCAGCAAACAAATTTTAACAAAACCATGATAATATGTGACCTTCAGACTAATAAACAAAACAAACCAAATTATTATACATAGAACACAACACATATTCAAACAAACACATATTCCGTGGGATATATAAACTGAATTTCTTTCACTGTACATTTCTTAAATTGGTTAAATGGGACAGAGCTTCAAACAAAGAAACAACAATCATTTAAAAGTCCTCTGAAGTCAACATTTGCCAAACAAATCACAGATATAAAATTTCAGATCTACCAATGTAGATAACAACTTTGATAAATATTTTACATGTACAAAAAATGACCAAATTTTGAATACATTTAAACATTTTCATATACATAAAAATACAGAAACAATAAATGAACCAATTCTGTACAAGTCCAACTCAATTTTTAAAATCATATTCAACCCTAATGTCTAATGTGAACAGAATTTAATAAGATTCCTCTATTTTTAAGAAGGTTTCAAATAAAAACAACTAGTTTCAAAACTAAATATTTGTATACACCAACCTACAATAAAAAAAACAACAATATTTAAAAATTCTTTTTAAAATGAGAACTATAAATAATTTATACATCAAAAGATGACAAAAATGTAATAAGGTTGATTAATGGAAGGTGGTTTTACTATCAATTCTAATCATACTATTAGAAAAAAATTTTGTGGTGTACTTATAAATTATTACAGGCTAAAATCTATAGTTTCACTAAAAATGTTCAATTATTTTGATTGAATTATTATGAAGGTTTTCTTCATTATTTTCAGTTCAATATAATCCTGAAGTTTTTGGGATTATACTATATTACTACAGCTAGAAAGAAAGCTTAAATGTAAAACCGATAAGCAGAGATAAGTAATCTAGATTTTTAAAAATAAAAAAACGAATGATTCTTTGGGATCAAGTTTTTAAAAGTAAAAAAAAGTACAGATGTTTGTTTTTATCAAAAGACACAAAATAACCATTTATATAAATACAACCAATATGAAATCATCTATTGTTATAAATCTATATCATGTTTATAGTTTTTTTAAGTATATTATTTTTTTCAGTAAATTAAGTCTTGATTTCAGAGTCAAAGATTATTATTCCTACATTAACATAAAACATTTCTAATTATGCAAAACAGTTGAAAAATATTTTTATATTTTAAATGTGTTTTTGTAAACATCAGTGCATGTGAAAATCAAATAATAAAATCTATAAAATGCATTATATTACTATTAGATTTCGTTTCATTCATCCAGTATATCAATTAGTTGTTAAGTGTTTAGATGATTTTATATAAGCAACAATTTTTATTGTTCACTTGACTTTTTATAACGGTAAATATTTAAAATTACCGGGTCATCTTCATCATCATGATGCTGAGATGTAGATGTAATTGCCACTGCTTGTTTAGGTTGATCTTCAGTTTCAGATCCGATATCTTGTTCCCACCAAGGAGAAGCTGCTTCACCTTCAGATGCTGTATGAAATGAAGATGATCGTGACGGTGGTGTACAAGTACATTCAGATGCAGTAACAAATTCTTCTTCTGATTTACTACTATCTTCTGTTGATATTCCACCATTTCCATTTGTTGATGAGTTTTTAACACCTCCACTAGCCTTGTTAATAGAGCTGTACCATTCCTATAATGAATATACAAAATATATCTTTTTTATGGTATTAAAAAATATGAATAATGATAATATGTTTATAATAAAAAGGTCAGATGCCATAATTATAACACAGTTTATAATGTGGCCACCAAGTCTAATAAACTTGTAATATTTACTTGTAAGTTGAAAGCACACAAAGTGGTGCTTAAAGGAAAATAATTTACAGCCAAAGGAGTATTATCAAAATGTGATGTAATAACCATTTTGAGACAAAGCTTTTACAAGCGGTATGAAAACTGGAAAAAACTGGGCTGAGAATGTTGGGTCATCAGAATCACAATTTGAAATGCATAAGACCTGAAACTGAAAATTTCAAATACCTTTCTTTCAATTCCTAAAGCTAATACTTTTAGAATAGTGCTTGTATTCAGCAAGTTTTTGTTCTATCTTTCAAGAATATAAACTTATAATTATTGCAAATGCTAAAAGAAGGATAAAGATAAAAAACTAATACATCAAATATGTGTTATATTCTGAAAGAGAGAACTAACAACAATTAAATAACACAAATGTAACACAGTAAATAGCATGATTATTAAAATTTCACAAACTTAAAAATGTAATAAAATAATACCACACTGATAGAAATTTGATTTGACATGTTTAGTTTTTGTAGAATACATACGAGTATATAGATATATAATATTAAGATATATATATATATATATATATTATATATTAATCTATTCAAATTAAACTTTTTGTAGTCCTTATCGCCTTTGCGCATAAATTTTAGCTAATCATATAATATAATATTTTTTCAGCCACTTCACAAAGTACAGAATTAAAGAACATTATTACCTTCACTTTTTTTTGTTCATTATAGTGCTTTCAGAAATAAGCCCATCTTCAGTAATGTTTTCTTTAATCTTTTTTCTTTCTTTACATTTGCACATTAAAATAAAATATAATACATTAAAATCTATAAAACAAATTTTTGTTCAGTTAATAAATTTTTTTTAAAACTTAAGACAGTACTGTATTAACATACAGATAATATGTGATAAGAAAATTTTAAATATTATTAACTCTTTAAATTAAAAAAAAAAAACTTTTATTGACTGAACAAATATCTGTTCTATAGGTTTTCTGCTTTTGTTTTTGTTTTTTTGTTTGTTTGGTTGTTGACCTAATGATTTGCATTAGAAAATTTTCTATTAATTTGAATAATTTTCTGACTTATTTAGTTTATATATATATATATATATATATATGAGTATAACATAATTATCATCACACAGAACATAATAAAGCATAAATTAAAATAAAATTTATTAATATTTGTGGGAAATTATATTAATATAACACATCAGGGACAAAACAGGAGCTTGAGAGATACTTGAAGGCAATCTTTTTTTTTTTAAGACTGACTCTTTAAACTCTGTGGCTTTTCATCACATGATATCGTGAAAGTTAAACATAAGAAAATTTGTTCATTGAGTGGAAGAGGAAGCAACACATAGAATTTTCTTAAATTTTTTCTAAAAAATTTACTACATGTTAGTTTAGAGAAGCAGACTAAGTAAAATTTAACAGAAGAATTTTTGTTCAGCATACTATGAGGCTTCAGTTTTCTACAATCCACACACAGAGATAATTAGCTCTTCATTGGTTTAAATCCCATAGTATATTCTATTTTATACTATTATAGTATTGTGAAAAATTTACTCAATTACAATAAAAACAAGGTATTAATAACATTAATAACAACAGTATTTTAATATTGCATCAATCAAAAAATCTTTTTTGTTAATCAGTTGACCATTCACTCATTGTATACCTGAATATAATGAAAACTTGGGAGGATATGTGCTCTTGAATAATTTTTGGAGACACTCTAATAATACCAATAAGCAGTAAATCTTATAATACCTCTGGAGTAGTTGCAGCAGTTCCATCCAGTATTCTATTTATATTTGGTGATGCAAGAGTTGTTGAACCGGTACCAGGAATATCAGAGCCACAAAGTGCTGAATCTAATTGTTCTGCAAGTGCTGTAACTTCAGCAAGTTTTGCTGAAATCGATTCAACAGCAACAGCATTCACTTCCATACCTGCCTCACTATCCGACCTATTAAAGTAAAAGAATAATTAATTTATTAGCACCTGAAAATATCATGGATGCATATTAATGAGATTACAATGGTATATAAAAAAAATTGGTATATGATACAAAAACGAGTGTACAAACTAAATTTGGATAGAAGATAATTAAGAGGAACTAAAGAAAAAAGTGAGTGATCATTAATGACAAGGAAGATATAGAGAAAAGAAAATATAATGATGTTTGAAGAGGATTAGAGCAGAGGAAAAATTTAGTATGATGGTTTTTCACTAGATTCAAAGTGATGAACACAACTTGGTAAAAAAGAACTAGTGGAAAAAGTAATAAATAAATATATTTTCCAAAAATCAATTGAAAATTTAAGAAACTGGGTTTTCATCGATGTTGTCACATGTTCGTGGCTCGATCAGGGAATCGAGAGATTAGCAATTTAAAATGTTTATATAATTACAATTTATTAGTTAAAGAACATAAGTAGAACAAGACAAATCAATAAAATAATAATAATAATAAACTGTGATTACATACAAAACAGAATTTAAAGTAATTGTCAGGATTTATTTACAGGTAATTAAATATTGAAAACTAAATTCAGTTCCATTGACAAAAGACAAAAGTTAGCATGATCGCTAATCTTAACACTGTTAACAACTAGTCTTGTATTAACAACATTAGTACAATAGATAAGACAAGTGTAAAGTTCTTTTACTGCAAACACCTTTGCTGTTCACAAATAAAACTACCCTAACAATTTATAAATGAATTTAGTACATTATCTTTTTCACTAATTGTCTAACAATAACTCACCAAACCACTTCTTGTTTCCTGTATTGAAATTACTTGTGACATCACCTTAATCATGTCAAACTTGTATGCACTAGAAATTTGTTTCTTCACTGATTTGCCAACCTCCTCACAGGAAACTCACATAATAACTCCTCATTAAGAACTCTCTTGCAGAACTCAATTTCAACTCATCTTCCCTGGAGTATTTATACTCCTATCCTCTTGACCTGCAGGGCCAGATCCCATTTGGGCATGAGAATGATTGGCCGAGCTCTTTCATTTTCTCATGCATTCCTACTCAGTTCCAGTAACTCTTCATATGGAACAACATCTGTTTAGGTGTGTCAGTGGACAGTATTACAAAGGATGGTTGTTAAATAGACTGTTAGCTTTACTGAAAGGGTTCCTTTTAGCCTCTTACTGAATTCTCCCATTATTATACTTTCTACTATTTTCTTCTTAATTGGCAGAAATCTGTTACTCAGGTCCATTACACTGGTCTTGTTACAATTTATTAATGTAAAAATTTTATGTCGGATGATTAAATTAAGAAAAACTTATGTCTTTTAAGTTCACAGATAATTCGTAAGGAAAGATATAAATGTAAGGAATCATGTACAGCATTAGAGGCATAAACTTATTAATTAATAATATTTGTATATATTACACAATATAACAACCATTGATCCAAAACAGATGATTCATATCATGATGGAAAAATTTCAATACAAAAGCAAATTGTAATTCTAATTATTTTTAAACTACAAATAAAAACGCTAATGATTACAACCAGATGCTAACGAAATAGCCAGATGTTGAAACCACTATCTAAGATAGTGAAATAAAAAAAAGTCAGAACAACTCATATATAACAGTAGCAGATAATTAAACAATGAACCACTCATATATCTTTAAAGGGTATAATTTTTTATTTAAAAGAAAAACAGTAATACATATTCTATGATGTACAGGAATGCCATTAAGATTGATGCCTGTCTCCAGTAGTTATCAAAGAAATGTAAAAAAACAATCAAACTGATTTAATGTTAATTTGAGGAATTAAAACAATCCAATTAAATGAAAAATGTAAAAAATTATTAGTATTATAATTTAATGGATCAGTTAATATTATTCTATGAAATAATTTATTCCATAAAATGAGGTCTTATGGTAATAAATATACTACATTTATATTTATTTATTTGAAAAGAAAAAATATTTTTAAAATTAGTAAATTTCATTTAAAAATCTCTCTAAAATATAATTAACTTTGTTTATTCAGTTGTAAAAAAACTCGTGGTTGCATTTTTTATGCTCAGAAGCAATTTTGTCCAGAAAGCCAGAAGTCCTCCTGCTGTAAACACGTTTACTGTAAACTTAGAAGCTTTGATTTGCTTCATAGTCTTTTATCACTTCTATCAGTAGTTCACAACATTTAAAAGGTTATAATAAATGACTGCTACTGAATTAACAACTGGTAATCAGTGACTAGCGTAGCAGAGTAGCGATAGTAGTACCTCTGGCCTTTGCGCAGAAGGTTTTGGGGTTTGAATCTTGATCAATATTGACCATTTTTCATATGTTAAAATAAAAGATCATCTTATTATTAAAAAAGGTTGGGTGAATATTATTGGATGTCATGCTACAGTTGTCAGTATGAATAAATAGAACTGATAGGTAATTGAAGTTCTGTGTTTTGATTTATTTAAAACATCTAATCATAAAGATACAATAATCAACAGTGTACAGATATAGGCTTATCATTCCTGTCTATTTTAAAGTATAATTTGTTAATTCATCTGTTGTAACAAGAAGTATTCTTTCAATGAATAAAAATCAACCTATCTATGTTTATCTATGTTGACAGTATATAAAATTAAAACAAATTATTTATTCAACAGAAACTTTTGTATTTTACAAAAATTACAAGAATAAAGTTTAATGTAGGCATTAACAAAAAAAAAGTATATATATAAAATTATGTAACATGTCTGTGACAAATGAAGAATTTTAACCTAAACAGAAGAGCTCAATTCTAAAAAAAATTTACTAACAGAATATGTACATTTGTACAAAGCAGAAGACAGAGAGCGGTGTAAATAAATATTTTTAAGTTTAAGTCAATGAACTCATTTATAATTAATGAGTGTTAAAAAAATGATTCAGGAATGTAACCGAGAAAAAGAATAGAAAAAATATAAAGCTCATGATAGAAAACGTATCGACAAATTTGTTAAAAATAAATTGTTTAAATGAAAGGTTAAGCTAAGTAATACTAAAAGCAATTCATCATAAGAGAAACAAGTATACATAAGAATTATTAATAACTTGTAAATGTATGACTGTAATGGAGTTACGGAACTCTAGACTGAAGATGTGAACCTACTCAGCTAAAAACAGATTTTCCAACTATATCTGCATGCACGTCTGTGTAAATGTGTGTTATATAAAAGATAGGCTTCATGCCAAGACTTCTACAGTATATTCATTTTCATAAGCAACAGTCATTTTTTTTCATATCCAATAACATTAATGTGAAACCATGTTTTTATGTTAGTGATAAAAATTACAATTACAATACTTCTAGAAATAAATTCATTCTATTTATCAAACAGAACTAAAAAAATAATAAGACAAACTTTAAAAATGTAATTCTGGAATTACTATATTAATGTTAAAATTAAAATAAAAAAATACAAATTTTAAATTGCATGATAGTCTAATTAGCAATAAAAAAATTTTAATTATTTTTTTGTTTGTTATTAAATTCTGATGCTTTTTAGTTATAATTGCTGGAGTCTACACTAGGGTACCAGTTGGATTCCTGATCTAGTAGTACTTAATAAAAAATGACATACAACAAAAACAGTACTCAAAATAGAATTATTTATTTACGTATACCAGGTTACAGAGTAACAGCACATTGACATGATGTCAACAGTACTCTAGAGAGATGCCAAGGCATCTCTGTGTGCACAGTCTGGTATGTAATTGTAAATGTACCAGTGATCTGAGTTTGAAAAATGCACCATTTTTCAGCAGAGATGTTTGGTTAATTGAAACTCAACTATCAAAGAACACCGGTTTTCATAGTCTAATTCAAATTCATATAAAAGCAATTGCCTTTACAGGGACCTGAGAACTCTCAACTTTGAAAATCAGCTGATTTTACGATGATGAGTTTAACCACTAGACTAACCCGGTGGTCAGTCTATTGGTTAAAGTAGGATTAAATGGATTAAATGCTTAATACAAAATAGTGCCCATAAGTAAGCAATTAATTTAAAAGTTAAACAAAAACCAAAATAAATCATTTTGAATTACAGTGATACAAAAATATTTAAATTTACATTACAACAATTTTACACATTTTTAACTTTTCAAAGTCCAATTGTGAAATAATGAGAATACTGTAATTTCTTCTTCAAACCCTTATACCTCAACCAATATTTTACCATAACTAAATTGTGATCACTAATCAAGTGTGTTACAACATCCTTAATTTGATTTCTAATCTTTTACACATTCATCAAAAAGTATATTTGATAGTTTTCCATATTTTTTAGCTTCACCTATGTGTATATTTTTGTATTATGTAAGAAGTTAAGATAGTTCCTGCAATTATTTATAAAATATCCTGAGTACCTTATTCTCTATTATTTCTCCAACCAAGTTCCTCCTATATTTTCCATAAGTTTTATAGGAAAAAGACAAGTGTTACATAGAGAATTCTATTTTGAGTACTGGTTTTGTAGTATATGTTTTTTTGTTTTAATTACTACCAGATCTGGAATCTAACTGGTACCCCAGTATTACCCCCATACAATGATAACTAGCAAGCATCAGAGTTTAAAAATGGATAAAAAAAAAATTGATTTAAATTTTTTTTTCTACTAATTAGTGGATTGGTAGTTTTCAGGTAATTTCAGGATTAAATTTAAAAAATTTTCCTCATTGTTTGATAGAATTAATTTATTTCTAGAAGTATTGTAATTGCATTGTACTCCTAATTTTATTATGGTATTTTAGGCTCAAAGTATTAATAAATTTTCATCTCTTTACACATATTTTATAATTAATTTACTTTTTTATTTGCCTTTTCAAACTCTTAATATACTTCTGAAGAGTTGCGTATAAAATTCTAATACTGTTGTAGACTTAAATTATTATTGTTTAAGGATTAAAATAGTAGTATTAACTTAATATTAATTAAGAATTAAACAATTTTTATATTATTTAATATTAAGTATCATTAAACATAAGTAGTTTTCTGTTGTCTTCTTTTTATTAAGAACATTAATATTCTAAAACATAAACATATTATTTAGTTTAAGAATTTTAGAAATAAGAAAGGAATAATTTTAATAAAGGATTGTAACCAGTATAGATCTAATAACTTTAAATAAGTTGTTTTGCAATAATTTTGTAAAATTAAGTTCCAAAAATGTTTTTGTTTTTTGTAGACTTTATATCATCAATTTTCTCGAAATCAAATTATTCTAAGAAATTTATCAACTTTGATAATAAAATTTACTTCTTTATTAGGCATGTAACAAAGTTACTGTACTTAAACATAAAAAAACAAGTTTTTCATAACTTTTGTTTTACATTATATACTATGAAAACTAGGGAAGATAGAGTTCAGTCCTGGGACCTGTTTTTTTAATCAATTTTTCAGGTCAAGAAACATAAGAAACTATCAAGTTTACCCCTTATACATGCTTTAAAAATTTCAATATGATCTCATTTCATTAAGAAGAACTATAAACCAGAGGGAAATATTTTGCTAGCTGTAACAAAGCTGTTTTCGGACATATATTTGTATGAACTTTTTCCGTATTTGAAGCTCTAGAATCAGTTTCCAAATTATCTCCCTTTCCTCCTAAATCACTCTGTATAAAATTAACAAAACTTTGTATTTGATAAAACTGACTTCATTTAATGCAATACAAACTCTATTATTGAATAAAAGTAATATAAAATTTATTACTGACATAAAGTAATGAAAAAAAAAAATTAAATTAGTAAACACTATTTTTGTAAAGAATAATTTGTTTCAACAAATCATTCTGATCAAAATAGAATTTTTAAGATTTTAACACATAAAAAATCTAAAAAATGGTTACTGAGATATTAATTATTTGAAAATTAATGTGACTGCCATTTTGAAAATTTGTAAAAGAGAATTTTATGTACATATTTTTTTCTAATAAAGAATGTTGGATTAAACATTATTTCAAATTTTACTAAAATATCTTAATACGTTCTTGAGATAATGTTTTTATAATGTAAAAACACTAAAATTCATATGAAAAAGAAATATCTCAGTATATATGTTTATAAAAACTGCATTATTTATTTTTACTTAATGAATTTACTCCCAAAGTTTTTTTGACACTTCAAGGGTGCCGTATCATCATAGTAAAGGTAAAAACAACTAGTTTAAATCAGATCACTCAAATTCAAATGAAGTTGCAAAAAAAGATTTAAAAATAATATTCATACTTAAAAGACAATAAATATTTTCACAGATACTCATAATACTAAATATGAAGAAAAATACACTTTTTCCAATACTATTACATACAACTGCATTTTTTAATTAAAAGAATAGATTTTTAATCAGCAAGATAAATTTTGATTAAGGTATTTTTTCTTAAAAATATTATTGTTTGAGATATCATTTCATATAGCCAGCAGAATTATGTAATATCCTTAGCTTATTAACAACAGTTAATGATCAAATTTTTATTTAATACCATCACAAATAAGAGGATAGAAAAAGATTTTTTTTTTTAAATTTGAAATAAAAGGCTAAATAAATAATATATAATTTTTTTATCATATGTAGATAAAAGAATGAACAAAGATTTCAAATGAAAAACATCAATCAGGTTAGCTAAAAATAAAAAAGACAAATAAATTTTTCAAAAATACTAAAGAATCTGCTGAAAGAAATATTCAAAATAAAGGAGAATATAAAGCGCATTTCAATCAACAAAATAAATATTTTTTCTCCTTTCTTTTTGTTATTTTAAGTACTTCTAAAAAGAAATATATCTGAGCATTTCATATAAGTTACACTGTTAATTCATGGATCAATGATCTCTAAATCTTTCTCCCCTTCCATAATTTTTTTCTACATTTATCTTTGTCATTCTTTCAGTATCTTACAGCTTATAATTATTTTTTAACTCTAGCTCATGTTAATTTTTTTTTTTTTTTTTTTTAATATAAATTTTCAATCTTTATTATAGTATCAGATTACCTTCTGATTACCTTTATTAGTATCAGATTTATATCCTAATGATATAAAAAATATTTTTGTATCAGAAAAACAAAAAAACCAAAATTTAGTTTAATGGATCTGATTTTCAAAGTTTTCCTCATAATAACCACTATTGCATATTTTAGGCTTCATTAAGTAATTATAGAAACAGTATTTATCAACAGAAAAGAAAACAAACCAGTATTTACAAATTTTTAATCACTTCAATAATTCCCCACTTATTGGTTAACAGGTTTACTTCAGCCAATTGCATTTGTTTATGCAATCTCATTATACTAGTTCTTAATTAATTAGTGCAGACACTGAGTCACCAACCCACTAAACTCCAATAAGGAATTGTCTCTCACCAACTATTAGATAGTATCGATATAGAACCAGAAAATAAGTCAGGGGTAGCTGATATTTCTTCACTATATACCCGGGATAAAAAATTAACAAAATTAAAGAGGGGTATAAGAAAGAGATAATTAACCAATAGAGGGACTACCTCAGGATATATATGAGATTAAAGCAGTATTTATAAATAATTCCTTGTATTCAGAAACCCATTTTTTTCTGATTTTTCTTTGAATACAGAAAGAAAAATGCAAAAGGTATTTAAACTTGAAATAGATATTTAATAATATTTTAAAGGATAAACAATTTTATCACTACAATCTTGTTTACATTGCTAACATTTTAATTAATTTTCAGTCCTCATTTTAAAATCAGAATTAAGCATAACCCAAATGATTCAAAATTTAAAAAAATTAAATAATGCGTATGTAGTTCTTAGAGATAATATATTAAAAAAATTGTTCCAGACAGTTAGTTAAACAACTGTTATACCTTTTGTAAAGTAACAACTAAACAAAGTAATAAACAGTTTATTAAAGAACTGTAAATTCATTTGAGTAGAGTTCCTTTGTTGATTGACTTTCCATATTCTTAAAAGTTTTTGGCTTAGCTTCATGCATCTCCCATGAGTTCTATTTTCTATTCCTTACTGTCTGTATCAATTACATATACTTCCTGGCTGATTACAAAGAACTTTTCATTGTGTTTTACTGTATAATTAAAAAAAAAGAATAACGATCATCAATTATATATTTTTTAATTTGTTTGTTCTTCATTCCTTACGAGGATTCCAAGTATGAAATTCAAACTGATGTGAGGATTTTTTCCTAATTTCATGTTGCCTTTTTTTGAACTACATTTAATCCCTTCTTTACTAATTATGAAGATATATTATATGAAAAGATTTTTAAATAATCAAGGATACACAGCTTCTGATAAATATCGACATATTAAGTGGATTACTTATTCTTTACACTAATAGCTTAATTACACCTGCATTATTAATTAAAGTTATCATAACTTGTATTTGTTGTAACAGGTATTTGATTTATGGAAAGCTTATTCATTTGAATTTTAATTATTTTGAAAGCTTACTCATCATCATACAGTTTCCCTAATATTGTTATTATTGTTTTATGTTCTATCAATACTCATACAACTGTCTGATGTTATTATATACATAATATGTAACTAGTTTGTATGCAATAAGTGTATGTAACGAGTGTATGCAACTCATTTGTATGGGAAAATTCCCAGCAACAGATTATATGTAAATAACAATTTTAAAAAAATTTTTAATTAATATGACAATTCAGATGACCACATGTATATTTTAAATATATTTTAATTATAATAATGATGTATTGTTTTAAGTTAAATATACTATAACTTTCTGCTATATATATAGGTGAATCTGATTGGTATAATATGAATACAATATTGAAAAATTAAGTCCGTCAAATCGATGTTATTGAATAAACCTTTTTGCCAAGAAGGTTATATGAAGTATTCTGCCAACTCGATGACTATAAAAGGTAGTCTATTCTCTTGTAAGGATCTTAATGATATAACTTTAATCAATACATGTATGATATATTAAATTGTGTTTTTGTTGCAAATATATAAAATAAGCATAAGAAGCAAGTCTGAATAATGGCTGAGATTAGAGTTAAAGAAATTCACAGCCTGAATATGAAAGTGAAAGATTTCATACAAATATTGCAATAATTTGTATTTAATAATTAAAGTAAGACAGAAAATCGGTATAATAAGTATATTTAAATTAAAAAAATTCCACATTTATAATTTGTTTAAAAAAAGTGCTTATTAAAGAGATTTTTTAGGGAAATAATGTAATGTACTTAAAGAAAAAGAAAAACTGAAAAACAAATAAAATTTTAAAAAACATATATTCTAAAAAACTATGATTTTGTTAAGTTTTTTCATGATGATTGAAGACAATTGTTTAAAACAATTTTTTAGATGACAAACTGAATCATATTGCACACAAGAAATAACGAAGCCCTAAAAGCCTTAACATAGTTAACATTTGCCATCTGTCCCATAAATATTAACTATGAACAATCAAAATTAATAACAACATTGATATCTTACATGTATACAGAAACCACACCTTAGTACATGAAAAATACTATGAAATATATAAACACACAATATAATACATTAAATAAGCAACAAACATAATAATTCAAATCCAACACACTTTTTAACCATATCTTATCTTCGATAATCATATCTTCAACATATCCTTGCAACTAAAAAAAACTGCTAACAATTTTGGGCATTTTTGTCAGGAACTGGGCAAGAACAGTAAAACGAGTCATTGAAGATTGTTACTGGTAAGATATACATTTCTATGTAAAATATTAAAAAAAATTGTATTTATAAGATTTAATTGAGTTTGTTTCACAAGTTTATAGTTTTAACAAAACTAAAGCTTTTCTAAAGTGGGTATAACAATAAAAGAAAATATCAATAAATAATTTATCTCTGATGATATACAAAATAAAATAAACATAAAAACATTTATCATCAGAATTGTATAATTTAATCCAATAAAGTGCTATTAATGCTTTTTTTTTGTAAAAAGTATTCTATGTATTATTAAAAAAATGTATTTATATATATTTTTATTTAGAATTTATCAGTTATTATTTTCTGAAAGATTGCTGACAGTTCATTCAGAAAACATATATACTTAGTTACATGTAATATTTATATAACTTAAATTATTTATCTAGAAAAAAGTTTTGAACCAGACTAAATGTATAATTTTTACTACCATATAGTGCTGGGGAGATAAACAAGTATGTTCTATAAAGTGTCACAGAGACAACAAAATTGGCACAAATTTCAGGAAGCAACGTACGTACCTTCTTAAAACATTTTTCTCTTAAAATACCAAATGCAAAGGTATTTATTTCAATATTTGAGTAAACATACATTTACTGTGTAAATATTTATATTAAAATTGAATTTAAAGAAATTTTTACAAAAATGTTTAATAATTTTTTACAAATTTTTGGTAAACTCATTATGGTAAAAATTCATTATTCTCCGTACGTTTTCATTCATATCACTAAAAAATTAAAAATATGTATTCTCCTTAAGAAAAAATATTTCTTATGATGATAGAACAGAATATTAACATTAAAAGAGTACAAGATAATTAAAACTATTGAAATAACACTGTGTAACTACAATAACAATAATATGATATTGTAGACATCAAAAATCAGTGCATCTAAGTTTCTAGGACATAGCGTGAGAGTATAATGTCCCCAGTTTGGCAAGAGTTCCATTAAAACTTATTAGAAACATACAGTGTATCTTGCCAGAATTCTGTGTTTTATTGTGCATTCAAAAAGCTATTTATATATTAACACTACTCTGTGTTCTTTAGTAAAAGTAAATAATTTCTTCTACTTAAATTAAATAAAAATTTAGTATCATAGTGACATCTTACAAATGATAATTAAATGTAATCCAGTTTTAATTAAATCACTTTCTTATAACAAAGAAAGTGCTTTTCTGCTTTTAAGACCATTTCCCAGAATTTTCTTGACTTAAATGGGAGGGATTTACCACGATTTTCAGGTGTAGATTCCTATCCTTAAGCTAAAACCTACAAGAGTATGCCAATAGTAGAAGCATATGATGTAAATGAACAGTTAAATCCAGTTACTTGTAAATGTTCAATTTAAGTTAACCTTCATTATTATAGAACATAGTACATTAACACTAAAAGTCATAGACAAAAAATAGTTTTTACAATTTTTCTTATTGGTTAATTTCAATGTAATGAAAGTGACCATTACTTAAAAAAATTATTTATTAAAAAATAATTCATTCAATTTTTACTTCCTTGTATGTAGCAAAGGAAGTATTGTGATCGAGAAAAATTTTGGTTTTCATATTTCAACCAAAATATCCATTTTGACCATCCCTGAATCCATTTTGACTAATTTTGGCGTGATGTCTGTACGTACATATGTATCTTGTATAACTCAAAAACGATTAGCCATACTATGTTGAAATTTTGGATTTAGGACTATTGTAACATCTAGTTGTGCACCTGCCCTTTTGATGGCAATCTACAGAACCAAAAGTGTCCATAAAACCCCAAAATAAAAAAAAAATTGGATTATGGACTTTTTCTAAACTGCAGTAATAAGCTACCATTGAGAGCTTTTCAACAATATGGTGGTAGTTATTTTCATTGCTTCCAAAGTTATAGCCAAATGAAAATTTAATTAATGAAATATTAGGAGCTTACAAGGAAAACACATCGGTTCGTATAACACTTCAACTCCTTTATTATATTTTTTAATTTATTTTTTTTTAACATAACAAAAGGCATCCACATCATTTAAACAATTTTGAGGCATTATGACACTGTACTGTTAACAAACTTAAGACAATAATAAGACTGAACAAAATTCATTCCTAAATCTAGTGCTTATAACAACCAACACAGCTGTTTTCAGCTACATGTTTTGACCTGCACAGACATGATTAATCTTGTCCATGAAGGCTCATTCTTCAGTACATATATGACATATGTGACTCTTCAGTACATATGATGTCATAAGATGTGACTATGTTATGATCCAATTCTTTACTAGTATTGTTTATTTATGGATTAAAAAATTATGTTAACAAAGTTAAACAATAAAAAGTAAACTAATAAAATACAGTATAAAAGCTTAAAATGCTAACTACATTGAAAAATGAAAAAATCCTTTAATTAAAATATAAGATTCTTCAAAATTGGTGGGTGATACAAAGATTCTGAGTTCAAATTCGATTTCAGCATAAAAAACAGATTAAAATCATGTATCACATGTTAGGAAACAAAAATTATGTTTATCAGTGTTATTAGGCTATTATTCTTCATACAGTTCCTGAACAACCCAAAGTTTTAAATACTAAAAGAAAAAATAACAAAAAGTGTTCAGGTAAAAGCTTTAAAAATCCCAACCACTAACGTAAGAAGTATAACAGTAAGTGAATTTCCTTAGACCACACAATTTACTAATGATACTATATATTGGAAGTATGCTCTATACATGTCTGTACTTAAGCCTGTATATGTCTGTACAAAAACTAATGCAAAGTGGCAAGAAACTAGCCACAAATCTAACAACATAATTCTAAACAGCACCATAACTCTAGTCATAACACCTCAGCAAAATTTTACATAACAGTTTGTAGCGTATGAATCAAACTAAGTTCTGAACTGATTTCTGTATTTAGTATATATAAAAAAATAGTAACAACAGAAACTAAAAAAAAAATTATTAAAATAATTCGAGGTATAATGATGTTCATCAGCTGTACATCTAATAAAATTTAGAAATAGTATATTTTGAAGAGATCATCATTAAAAAATCATTAAATCTTTATCTCATTAAAAATTAAAGCTTATAATATTTTTTGACAACTGCTACCTAAAATATTATTTTTTTGAAATTGGCGTAGTAATTATTCTATCAAAGAAGCTGTGCGTAAAAAATTATTACCTATAAATATCTAAAAACTTTTAAGATTGTCCTTTAGAGCTGTATATTCTTGTATATTCCATAACATCATGCTATGCTCTCTAAAATGCAGGTGATATTTAGCTGTGCAAATACAGATTCCCCAGTTTTCACTATGAGCACTGACTGTGTAATGTACATCATAACACTAGGAGAAGGAAACTGACTAGTGTCTCATATATCAGTTGTGTCTCATATACTGCACATGTCATGGGCAGTATATGAGACACAACTCATATACTGCACATGTATATATGTATTTTCATATGGCTGTTGTGTCAACAGCCATATAGGAACAGGCAATCTATAAAAACAATAATTACTGAACTGTTTGTTGTAGGGTACAATACAACTGTACTTATTTTTCCAATCAGTAGGGATTCTTTTTTTAAAAATTAATAAAATGTAAGAAACTGTTTAAAAATAATGGAGTACATGAATGCTGAAGAATATACACAGTATTTCATTTTAATAAAAAAAATATTTCTTAGAAATTATACAATATGAAATGAAAAAAAGGACTAAAACAAGGAAAAAGAAAACTAAATAAGAATCTAAATACATATTGTAACAAGACCGTTAGAACAGGCATGAATAACGAATTTCTGCCAATTAAAAAAAAAGTAGTGGAAAATATAATAATGGGAGGAATTCAGAAAGGGGCTAAAATTAACTTTTTTAGCAAAGGTAACAGGTCCGTCTAACCATCTTCCATTGTAATACTGCCTGCTGACACACCTAAACAAATGCTGTTCTGTGAGAAGAGTTACCGGACCTAGGTTTGGAATTTCAATGAAAAAATGTGAGGACGGATGATCGTTCTTACGCTTCGAGTTGGGTTTGGTTTTGCAGGTAAAGAGGATAGGACTATAAATACTCTGGGGAAGACCAGTTCATCAGTCTGCAACATGAAGTCTGTGAAGAGAGTCTGTGAGAAAGGGCTATGTTAGAGTTCTAAGTGAGTAATTATGTGAGTTTGAAGTGAGAGTATTCTCAGAGGAGGTCAGTAAAGGAGTGAATTTCTAGTGCAGGTTTGACACAATGAAGGTGATGTCATGAGTAATTCCAGTGCATAAAAACAAAAAATGGTTCAATGAGTTACTGTTAAACTATAAGTAAAAGAGATATCGTATTAAATTTCATTCATAAATTGTTAGGGTAATTTCATTTGTGAACAGCAAAGGTATTTGCATCAAAAGAACTTTATACTTGTCTTATCTATTCTACTATTGTTGTTAATACAAGACTAGTTATTAAAAGTGTTAAAATTAGCAGTCATGCTAATGTCTTTTATCAATGGGACTGAATTCTGGTTTTCATTATTTAACTAGCTGTGAATAAATCTTGATGATTACTTTAAACTCTGTTTAGTATGCAATCAATATCTGCTGTTATTATTATTAGTGTGGCTGTGATCTTTTTTCATTTACCCTGCTCCTCAGAGCCAGAACAAGTATCTAAACATTACTCATCTCTGGGGGGATGCCTTCGCCTCAAAACTACCTCGGCAGAACACAAGGTCCTGCCCAGGTAGCTGGGACTCAGTCTTGCAGTACATGCCACACCTCTAGTGGGAAGACCTTACCAGGACTTCAGTCATAATGTCCTGCCTCTAACTGGAGACCCCAAGGGGATCCCCACCAGAACTATGGTCTTACATTTCCTCCTCCAGAGGTGTTGCGAAGGAGTCCCCGTACAATCACTTATGGTGGGATGCTGGAGCCCCCACCCCTCTTGGATGGGGCTATCCCTCACAGACACCCATCAGCATTGAGCAGGCACCGTATCTTCATGTCCCAGGTGAAGCCTTGCATCTCCTACCCATGTGTACACGTCCATGCAACCGACAGAAAGGACACTGAGCCTCTCGCCGGCAGTCCTTCTGTAGATGACTGGTCTCACTGCAGATGAAACAGTAGCCACTATGATCTGGCCTGGTGCATGAATTGGCCCTGTGTTCTGGAATCCAGCAGCAAAAACAAAGGTCGTCAAATGAATGTCTCATAACCCTACAAACCACCCATTCAATACAGATACGTCCATCAGCCAATAATTTATCTGCAAAGATGGACGGCACAGCCGCAGTGACCACCTGCGATGCACCATAGGCCGATCGCATGGACATAATTTCCATCGACACTGACCCCGTGATTTTCAGAAACTCCATAATGAACTAAAGAACTCATCCTGAGTGGTGAGTACATCCATATCCTAAATAAGGACGTGAACCCTTCTGTCACCCTTCCTGTCAGAGCCGTAGTGGTACCTTCGACCTTCGCAGAATTATCCTTGCTTATCCGTTCAGTAGCACCACTATCGGTCCGCACCCGGATGTAGAGGTGCTCACCCTGACCCTTACGGGCGGAGAGGTTCCCGACTTCACCTGACTACAAAGCCTTTCACCCTGGGGGAGGAGCTGGGGGGGAGCAGCGTAAGTTTTTCCCTCCGCTTTGACTACCATTGTCATCGTCGGTAGTCCTGCCAACGTCTCTTGCCGACATCCTTCTGCATCGACACTAACAGGTGCACAAAGTGATTCTTCCCGACCCGTCGACTGAAATATTCATCTGTGCAGCGCAACAGTTGCCCAACTTGCCCCGATAGTCCTGAAAAACACACCGCCCAATTGTGCCCATCCTTCATTACGGAACCGACCGGAAGACGACGAAGGCCACCTTACGGTCTCCAGACGCCGAGTTAATAATTAGAGCGTAATCAATACGATTAAGGTCAGTTTTGGAATCACCGTAGTCCCCGGACAGGTATCGAGCAGATGACTGTACAACAAGGATTTGGCCCGCCGTCAATTTACCCGAACGAGCCAAGTTTCCAATCCATGGTGCTATAAGAAATACCGGAGTGTGACTTGGGTGATCGACCCCATCCCCCAGATCAATTATCCATGCAAATCCAGTACCTTCTTCTACCCCAGGAGTGTCCTCTACCAGGACTGAAAATAGGAAAACATCCATCCTCAAGCCAGCCCCGAAGGACCCAAGGTCTTCGTCAGCAATACCATCATCAATCGATCGACGGAGCTCCGCACTTCGATCAAAAACCGCGGCTGGAGTCTGCGAAGCCATGTCCATAACAATGAAATACGTCTGGGTGGTCTTTTCCATCGTACCCGGTCGAATTGATTGTTACTCCTGAGGCTCTAGATTATTTCATCTAGAACATCTAGAAATACCTTCATCACACGAACAGAGGCATCCATACGTTTGGAACAATTCTTGATTTCCACTTTTGTGTTCGTATGCTGCCGCACAAGCGATCTTAACTCCCTAACGTGGTTAAACAAAAAGTTATGTTAACGTCTCTACCGGAGTTTAATCGATGCTTTTTGCATCACCTGCACTCCTCTTCCCCTCCGTCTGCCGCTCCTCTATGCGGGAGACGTCCTGGAATGACCCACGCTTCTCCAATTCAGAGGCCTCTCCTGAGTTGTACAAAGAACCCCTACCATCAACCTTGGACTTTTTTGTTTCCTTTGCAACCGGTGGAGAAAGGCGCAATCTCAGTTTCCCAGATGTCTTCGGAATCCCTTGTTTTGCTTCCATATCACCATCAGAGCATACTGGAAGAGGCGGGAAGTCCTCCTCAAGGTCGCAACCACCTGCGAAACTCGTAGCGACTAAAACCGGCGAAGGGACGGTTTTAGCGGGTGAGAGCCCCGCACTGACGGCAGTGCGGGGCTCTCACCCGCTAAAAACCCTCCCCTCCTACCATGCAGGGGCCGGATCTAAGCCATATGGTATGTACAGCCCCTGCATGATCACCCAGGCACTCTACTATCCGAATCCGTGTGACCGGAAGGTGTCCCCAGTAGGCGATCGACGAGCGACGACTCCGAGGAGCCCCCGCCGCCCACCCGCAGAAGCTGGCCTCCCTTGATCACCCGTCATCAAACTCCAAGTCTCCATAGATTCGCATCTACTTAGCCTGCCGTCGCCTCTCTTCATTGGCCTTCTCTCGTATCATTGATGCGATCGTAGTCGAGACACACTCCCACTTGTTGCTATTGCTGAGCATTACCTCGATTATATTGTTGGCCCCCTACACACCCTGATCCTAGAGCACTACTCTTAAGTTGCGCCATCTAGGGCAAAAAAACACCACATGCTCTGCTGTATCCAGTCTGCCGCAATCATGACAGCGACTTGTATGGCATCTGCCCATCCTGTACAGGTAGTCCCGAAAACATCCATGTCCAGACAGGAACTGGGTGAATTCGTAGCCTGTGTTACCATGCTTTCGCTCCACCCAGTTCCTGACGTCTCTTATGAGCCCATAGGTCCACCTTCCTCTGTCCGAATCTCGCCATCTGTCACGCCAATCCATGTAGAGACCGTCAACTGCCTCCTTTCTATCCCCTCCATTCACTATTGAAGCTCTCATTTGCGCTTGTATGGGCAGTACTTGTATGGGCAGTATGGGCTTCTATGGGCAGTACTCCAGCTATAACCGAAGCCGCCTCGGCGCTGATCATACAATACCCTGCGATGACACGTATGTTTAGCCTACGTTGTTGCATAACCAAACGCCTCAGGTTCCTGGCCCTCGACAACGCTCCCAGCCATACAGGAACTCCATATAACACCACCGAAGAGTACATACAGGCCAACAGTTTCCTCTTACCCGTCTGAGGACCGCCCTTATTTCTCATCATGTTGCTGAGCGCCTTCACCACATTTTCGCCCTTTCTCCCCGCCTCCTCAACATGTATAGTAAAGGATCGGTTCTTGTCCAGCCACACCCCTAAATACTTCACGGCTGGTATTTATGTCCTTAAACTAATAAATTGTAATTATATAAACATTTTCAATTGCCAATCTCTCAATTTCCTGATTGAGCCACGAACATGTAATAATATAATAAAAGCTAAATATAATAAAAGATTTATTTAAAAAAGAATAAAGAAGTATTGTATTCTGAACAAAGGCACTACAAAGAAAACAACATAATTATGTAATTGATGAAGGGTTATGGGTAAGATGATTAATTACATTTCCTATAAACCTAATACCTAGAAAACCTCAGGGAATCTCACCTGGAATAAGAAATAAAAAATACATAAGTAAAAGTTAAATTTAATACACCAGTTTCTATGTATCACCTATGTTAAACATGGGCAATAATTTATTTTTGACTTATTAATTTATCAGATAAAATACTTAACATTAATGTAAAGATATGGCACGAAGTACACTCACTATACATCAGACTAAAAGTTGCTCTGAAAAGGAGGTGTTTACAAAGATTAATTAATTTTAATAAATTAATTGATTCAAGTTAGATTTTTTAAATTGATTAATTGAAGTCAAGCTTTCTCTAAACATACATTTAACTAATTTGGGTGATAATATTCAATGACAACCATTACATTTAATATGAATTAAAAATTGGTGTGTTGTTATTAAAGTTTTATTTGTTTATACAGCAAAACCAGGCTGAGGCAAATACAGTTACAAATGGATAACAAATTTCTTAGCATATGAAAAATGTCAAGCCTGACTGGAATTTGAATCTGGAACCTCCGAGACAGAGATGTTATCACTCCTTCATGGAAATTGGCTTATAATATCATTTTAGTATATATTGAGGGTACCAGCTGTTGGTAGCTGTAAGCACAGTAAAACACAAGTTTGGTAGATATAAGGCAATTAACCCACCGGGTTGGTCTAGTGGTGAATGCATCTTCCCAAATCAGCTGATTTGGAAGTCGGGAATACCAGCGTTCAAGTACTAGTAAAGTCAGTTATTTTTACATGGATTTGAATACTAGATTGTGGATACTGGTGTTCTTTGGTGGTTGGGTTTCAATTAACCACACATCTCAGGAATGGTCGAACTGAGACTGTGACTACACTTCATTTACACTCATACATATCATCGTCTGAAGTATTATCTGAAAGGTAATTACCAGAGGCTAAAACAGGAAAAAGAAAGATATAAGGTAATTACCAAGTAAACAAACTAAAGTATTGTTAATTAATTTAGTATGTAGCTATCATTTAAGATTATTTTTTAATATAAGTTAAAAATGTACTGTTTCTTAACTGGGGGTTGAATAAAAAGCCAAATTATAATATTTCAGCCGAGGCTAGGTCTCCCAATCTTCAAAAATCTAAATCTTGTTACAATATATCCAATACACCATAATTAATCACTATTTTCAAATAAAAGTTTTTGTTATTGAAAAAAAATTTCATTTACCATACAACCCTTTCTTCTTGCTCACACTAAATTCTCTTTTTTGCAGTGATTAGGTGCAGTTGTCATAAAACAACTGCTTGCTTACTAATTTTTATTTTTTTATTTTTTTTTACTTTTTATCCTACATATTACAGAAGATATTTTTTTGAACTTTAAAAGAATGTTCTTTTCCTTATGTGAGATAAATAATAACTTCTTAAATTATATCTTAGATTCTTAGATTATGATATTATGGTAAATGATTTATTTTTAAATTAATGGAACTATTCTTCCAAAGACATTTTGAAGATGATTATCAGTATATTTTTTCAATGAATATCCAGGTGTACTATTAATGGTGCCATTTTTAATAAAAAAGTTTAGGAAACCTTCAGATCAGATTTATCACCAGACCAAATAGGTTGCAGTTAAAACATTTTAGGAGCATCTAAGTTTTTTGCATTGGTTTTTGTTTAATTTTAATCTTTTTCCTGTTTGGATTTATTAGAGCTTAAATCAAACTTAGAAAAAGAACTTATTCATAAGAAAAAACAAGTTCTCTCAATAACCTTTCTTTACTCTTTTAAAAGAAAATCAAAAGATTTGGTAGAATTTATTTAACCTCTATTGAGCTTTGTAGCCAGAGATATAAGAAATGCAGAGGTTTATGTAAAGTACTTTTAGGTATTTGTAATATATACAATTACTTAACCAGCTGTTAGTCTAAGATCTGGCGGCTGATTTCTGCAGGTATCTGTTTTTTTAATGAAACTCGATTTAAATGAATGATTAATGATAATTTAAAACATTACTGCTGGGTTTCCTAACAAAAATTAGCTGCAATTACCTTTAATTAAATATATTGTAATTAATTTATTTTAACAAATGCAACTATACTTTTTTTAAGTCAATTATACATCATTTGAAAGAAAATGATGTGAAGAATGTAAAAAAAAATGGTTGCCAGCTCTCAGTCAGCAGCAGTCTCCAAGTGGCCAGGTGTAAACAGGTATGTTATTGTTAATCATTTACACTCATTGTGTTTTTTTAAAAAAATATATACTAAATTGAAGTTTAATTTTTTCTGTACAGAATAACACATGGTTGCCTGTAAAAAAATGGCTGCAAGTAGTTGTTATCATTATTTGAAATAATTACTTTCGGTCTGGATGAGTGTGAATGAGAGAGAAGGAATGCGGGCACTGCTTCATGTTAAATTGAAAAACACTTACTTTAACTATATCACATTGTGTCCTTGATTACAACATGAACATGAACATTTTTTTATATTCTTCACATCATTTTCTTTCAAATGATATTTAATGCACTTAAAAAAATATAGTTGCAATTCGTTAAAATAAATTAATTACAGTATATTTTACTAAAGGTAACTGCGGCTAATTTTTTCTACGGAACCTGACAGTAATGTATTAAATTATCATTAATCATTGAATGAAAGGCTGATACGCTACTACTCTGCTACAGAGATCACCATGGAGATTGTTAAACATAAGAAGGCATACAGAAATGAAAAAAATTTCAAATATAGATGAAAAGAACCTCATAAAAAATAAAAACCATAAATAAAATAATAAGGAATGTAGAAGTTTTTTTTAGTTGCATGTAAACTATATATGACTAAATTACATGGCTGTTATGTGTTTTTAATTTTTTTCTGTATTGATTTTTTTTAATAAATATTTAATATTTTGTAAAAGAACTTATGCATTTACGGAGGTACCTCCGTAAATGCATTATTCAATACAAAATAAGAATAGATTTAGTTAAGATTATCTGCTTAGGTAAATCCATTAATTTATATATTATATTTTGTGTGTGTGCGCGTGCGCGTGTGAGTGCGTGTGCGCTCTCGCGTACTTTTATATATATAATAAATGATAAATACTAAAATTTTATGATATGCTTTGTAATCAGAAATGTTATGCTTTAATCATCAAAATTAAATGTTATATTCACAAACACAATTTATTTATAATCTCTTTAAATTTATTATCTATTGCTCAAGGTTAATGACTTCTTTTGTAGCATATGTTAGAAGATTCTAGTTTGAATCCTGTACTGGCCTAGAACTTTCTCATGTACAAGAAAATCTATTTCTTGTCTCATCATAAAATAAATAAATAAGAAGTGCCTGTAATTTGACAGTCAGCCTGTATTTTTTTTTTTTTAGAGTAAATAATAAATATAGTAGAGTAATAAATAAATATGTATTTATTTATTGAATGAAAGTCAAAAGAGTGATATTTTTTATTATAATTCTGTTTAATTTCAACCAATCAGCATAATGTGACTAAATATTCTTATGTATTAATAAACATAAGCAAAGTTTACTTCACCTGAAGTTATGGAACAGAATTACCCTAATACGTGTTAATAAAAAAAAATTGATAAATGAATTTTAAGAAAAATTTCACTTCAGATAATAATTTTCATAAGAATGAATAAAGACTACTTTGAATAATTTATAAAATTATACAGTCTTCTACTTATAAAATTATAAGATATTAACAATATAAAATTTTTGTAGAACATCATATAATTAAAAATATAAGATAAAAAAAATATTAACATTCTATTTTTCTCATTATGAAATATGTTGTGATTGTATGATGAAAAATATTTCTTTCTCAACATGCTGTGTACAAGGAATTAAAGTAACATAAAATTTTTAATTGCATTAAGCTGTCAGTAAAGGTTAATTTTTTTATTATCTTTCATGTATAATTTATATATAATGAGCAGTTTAATAAAAAAACAAGTGAAACTAATAAAAGCATTCCAAAGACTAGAGATGAAATGATAACCTATATAATTCCAATTTATATTCAACTTATATTTCAATTAATATAACAAATTTATTTTAACATTTAAATTGAATCAAAATCATTCACTAATGAATGTTTACAGTTTTCTTTTATGGGAACAAAAATATTAAACAAATAAAAAGGATGAATTACTCACATTTCAGTATCCTGATTGTATTCTACAGCGAATATTTTTTCCTTCTTACCATTATCCCAAAAAAATTATCTTAAACACTAACTAGATCGCCTTACACTTGACATAGTATATAATTTACTAAGACATAAAACACCACTGCTCCATGCCGCACACTATCCATCCAACAAGACAAACTAAGACTAGTAGTCGTATCTATAGGCTATGTGCCAAATGACCAACCAACACACACTGTAACTTACTTAAACTTCCTATCCTACCTAACTCCTCATACACCTCAGCTCTCTCGCTCTTCTCCTTTCCTTTCTTTCTCTCTTTCTCCATTTAACTCATATACAACATTTACCCCTCCATTCCTATTTCATCACTATCTCCATGTACTGGGACTACTGAGTAAAATAACGTACAGTTTAAATTCACATAAAAATATTTTTATCAGCCCACCTGTCTCACATCCTCCTTGAATGTTTTTGACAATAATAGCTTCCTATTTTAGTGATGTGTTATAAATTAAAATTGTGTATTTAATGATTTTTATAGCTTACTTATTATAAATAATAATTTTAGTCTATTTCTGATCATTTACTAATCACAATGCGAATAATAATTTTTATTATTAATGTTGTTATTATTAATTATTTAAATAAAATTAAAATTAACCATCCTTCTAATAACATTTGCATATTTCTTTTTCTTTGCATACTATCCATCCTGTAAATTTCACTAATCTTTATGATTTGAAAAAAAATTAAATGTATTACTTAAAATTTATGAACTTTTACAATGATTTATGCTTAGTGAATCCTGCTATAAGAAATGATATGATTATAATTTTTCCTCTTCTTATATAATCAATATAAGATTTACTATTTCAATAGATGTGCTAAAATAATTTAATGGACTTGAATGGCATATTTTATTTTTTTGTAATTAATAATGGAACAAAATAAAAAATAAACAAAATGACAGAGGTCAAAAAGTATAGCTATGAGAGGAAAACCTTACATCAGGAATCACCAAGAAGTATATAAATAAAACTGACATCCAATAAGCATGTGATCAGCATTAAGTTTTTAATAAGATCATATATATATATACATACATACATATACAAAAGAAAATAATAAATGAACAGATATAAAATCATTTATATTTATTATAATCTTTAGAGCAAAAGTATTTATATTTTAAACATTTAAAATGTAACCATAAGATATTTTTGAAATCAAAATATACTTACATAATAGTGTTTTAAAACTTAATAAAGTTGAATAGAAAGAACTATATACCATAAACACTTAATCCAAGAGTTTAGAATGCTAGAAGATTTAATTAATGAAGTAATAGGTATAACAATAGAAATAAGTAACTTAACAGTTTGATCACCTGATCATACCTTTAAATAAAATATGATATAATATTTATATTACGAAAAAAAATAATTTCTTTAGCATAAAGTTATTAAACTATTAGGGACCCCAAAAAAGAAAATTGTGCAACAGGAAAAGATTACTAGAAACATTACTTTGTTTTATTTTAAAGAAATATTTTTTTAATTGTATTAACATAACACTAAAATAGCTGAATTAGCATTTAAAATGTCATTAAAACTAATTTATAATGACATTTATTCATGTATTTAATTCATTAGGCATTAAAAAAATTAAATAAACTTAAAAAACACACTAAAAAGTAAAACATATTGCTTCAAAATTTATTTTTTTTTAAATTAGTATCTCATTAAGGTTAACCAAGTTGTTCTTCAAATTATCTGGTGATCATTTCAAAAAATCAAAACTTAGATAAGGATTTAAAATAGTACTATTACGTATCTTTAATTTTAGTTGATTTTTCAGAATAAAATTATTTTGTTTTTAATTTCGAGGAAATTTGTCATTATCAATTTATTAAAATTAAAAATTAATTACACATTAAAACATTAATGAAACACTAAATATTAATATTAAGCAGTCAAATAATTAAGTAAATAATTTAAAATCTTTAAACTTTAATAACATTAAAATTTTTTCATTAACATGTTTGTGACCAGCCACTAAATCAGTATTTGGTGGCTGGCCACAAACATATTAATAAAAAAAATTTAATGTTTTTAAAATTGAAAGATTTTTAATTATTCTAATTAATTATTTGACTGCATATATTAGTTCATATATGCAGTTTAGTGTTTCATTGATTTTTTAATGTGTAATTAATTTTTAATTTTAATCAAATGATGATGAAGAATTTCTGCTAAAGCACTTTCGATATATAGAAATAAAAAAAGAAAAATAATAAGATAAGGTAAGAGCTCTTTTTGATTCTGTACTTTGGTGTATTGTAATTATTTTATGCTTTGATGAATTAATTCACCTCAGAAGCTTTGTACAAGGGAATATGGAAATGTAATTTTATGGTATATGAAAAATATCATGCCTGACTGGGATTCAAATCCAGGATCCCCAGATGAAAGACCAAGGTGCTACTACTCCACCATGGAGATCGTTATTTTAACATGAAATATTTTATTAAAAATAGACTTTTCTTCTAATTTCTCTGGCATAAACTTACTTAAGGACCACCAGAGGAACTCCCTACAATTAAAAAAAAAATCATTAAAACCAGAGCATTTGATGAACAGTAAGGCTTAAATATATATAAATGAGAAAAAATTTGTGAGCCAAATTGAGAATTTCCCTTTTCTAGAACTGGTATAAAACCCATAAAATAATATTCAAATTACTAAAAGAAAAAGTCAGAAAATAATTAATAAAAAAAATAAATAAAGAAATATTTTTAAAACAAAACATAAAAAAATAATCATCTTCAAATAATTAAAAAATAAATTACTCACTTTATTTAATTACTTACATTTGATCAGGACAAAGTGGTTCTCTTAGGCGAGTACGCAATAGTCTACCCAATCTAACCATCCGGCCCACTTCTAAAAGTAGTCTCTCTCTGCTGGCAAAAAGTTTCCGAATTTTTGATCGTCTCCGAGAAGCATCTTCTTCTGCTGCTATACCTTTAACAGCAGCTGTTAATTCTTGTAGTTGTTTACAATGCTTTAAACAAAAGTAAAAAAAAAAAAAAAAAAAAAAAACACATTAATGACTTTAATTAATTATTATTTTTTTAAATTACACTAACTCTTTTTTCATTAAAATATTTAATTTTAATCTCCTAGAAAAAAGAGGATTATACATTAGGTTTTACATTAATATTTTCCTAAACGTTTTTCATAAGTTCCCATTTATTAACTAAATGAATGGACCAGTTCTGATTTGCATTTTTATACAAAAAAATTTTATTGCCAATGGTACTTAGTTAAGTTTCACTATGCCTAACTGCTCCATACCTTGGATTTCCCTGTTGATTTTGAAAAGGGTGACATACAACAACACAATTTATCTTTGCATAGAATTAGGAAACACTACAAAGATATTAATCTCAACATGCAAATTTTACACTATATCTCATAAAATCATAACTCAATACATTCAGACAATCTGAAATTTATAAACAGTAAATTTGATACATACATTAAATGAACAAGCAAAACAAATACATACATCTCAACCAATCACATTCTAAAGAGATTCTCTAAACATTTCAAAATGAGCATCATTAATAACAATGCCACCTCAAACTCCACCAAAGAAGTTACATAATAACTCTCAACAGATGTTCTATTAGCACATTCCATGCACTTATAATGAAAATCACCTTTTTTATTTATTTATAAACAATCTAATTTTGGCAATAGTTATAAATTGGACAGAACTGTAGAATTACAATTCCAGGGAAGAATTTTATTCTGATGATATTTTACTCTCTTAATAAAAAAACCTTTTTGAGTATAAAAAATTAGTAATTTAATCAAAAATATTTATATATTTTTTTTAAATATTGTAAAGTAATATTCATGAATGAAATTAAATGTGTAGACAATAACAATAAAAACATATAGATTTTTCACCAATAATAAAAATAACATAAGAAAAAACTACAAATGTATTACTTGATGAACACTGCGATGAAAGACAGCAGAGACTCTTAGACGGGTCATTTGTTCTTGGCCAACAGTATGTAAACGAGTCCATGCTTGCCATAAACTATGAGATAAAGCAGTATTACTATCTACTGGTAGCTTACATGACTGCCTTAATGTTAATGCAGCACTAACTAATTGACACCCATATTCATAAGTACCCTGCAAAAAAAAAAAAAAAAAATACTAAGAACAACTGACAAATGTTAAAAAAATAATGTTTAACAATTTTTTATCTAAGATATTTCAGTCTATTGACTAATAATTAAAAAAAAAACACAATCAAACAGAAGAAACACTGTACAGTAATGATATGGTTACTAACAAGTTGCAAAATAAGATTGTCTGTCATCAAAACAGATGCAAAATAAAAACATCACCAAGATTCTCATTAAAATATACAATTTTACCACACATTACATGAAAACACTTACAATAAAGAAGAATGTAAAATAATAATGAACAGTCTAGAAATCATTTTTATCCAAAATGTTTCAAAGATGATATTCAAAAATATAATTTAATATCAGATTAATATCTGTTAATATTAGATCATCAATTTGAACAGTTAAAAAAAAAAAATTATTGTAAAAAATGCAAAGATAACAGCATTTATTCTCTGAATGTTTTTACTTGTAAAAAAGACCTGTAGCTAAACCTTTTAAGCTCTGTAGGCAAGCTCTTCATCATGTAACATATAAGAGCTACATTTCAAACTGTCTGTCATAATCTTTTTCTATTAATTGTTTAAAACCTTGACTTTATTTCAGGTCATGTAACATCTCTTCATTCATCACCTTCCAGTGCTTCTCTTTTCCTCTACAGCTGTTTTTACAATGCAGTTGTGCTTTAATATGTAACCTATTCCATTATAATTTTTCTCTTCTTTATTGTTTTCATTATGCAATAAAGACCTATTATTAGTTTTGACCTTTACCTATTCTTTTCAACACTTCCACATGATTACTCTTTCTTTCCAACTGAAATTTAGTTTTTTTACATAACCTTACTTTAAAACTTTTGAAATATGTTATTTCTTTTATTGTCGCCTCACTTTCTGACTTTCTATACCCCATACTTCACATTAAATTTAAGAATGAAAATGTGAAAATATAACACTATTCAGTATTCTGTGTAATTTATTTTAATTAAAATTGTAATTACAGATCTTTTCTGATATACTGAAATCTTTGAGGATATTTGGGAACTATATGGAATTATTCAGAAGTTCTGAAAGTACATATTTATAACTATAAATATTTGTTGCAGAATAAAACTGTAATAATATTGTGTTTTTGTTTTAAGTTTCATCTTTGCTTTTAAAGTATTTAATGCTGAACAAAGTTCTATTAATAATGCTTATTTTATTTTATTTTTCATGCAATTTTACTATTTTTATCAAATGCATTTTTTAATTTGGATCATCATAAAGTGATAATTTAATAATAATTAATGATTACAGTATTATTATTTACATCTTGATTTTGTTCAAATTTTTTTATGAACTAGAACAGAACTAAGAAAAAAGGATTTGGAATTGTTAACATTGCAAATGTCCACTACAAATTGAATAATTTATGTTTTAAGCAACTACAGGTTAACCACCAAATTACAGCCACTAATGAGACATGAATTTTTGTACTGCATGAAAAATGTCAAGTTTGACTAGGATTTAAACTCAAGACCTACCAGATGAAAGGCAAAGACAATACCACTATGCCATAGAAGTTGATTGATAAAGTTACACCCATCTATGGAAATAAATTTTGAATTACTAAGAGCTTAAAATGAACAAATAAAAAGAAGCGTATGTTTATTGTAATGTATATCCACATAGGATCTATATACAATTAAAAAAAACATAATCTTTTTCAAAAATACATCCATTTTTATAACATCTCTCTGACTGCGCTTTCACTGGAAAGAATAATTGTTTTTTGGTTTTCTACTTTCTATTCCATATTAAATTTTTAACCACTGCTTTCTCCACTACTTTCTATTCCATACTAATCATTTAAATTCAATATAATTACTACATCCTGCATCCTCAGCTACCTATTTCCAAAATTTACATTTTATCTTTCTCTATAATTTTTACCCTTTATCACCAAATTAACTAAACTTGGATTTCTTAAAATACAACATAGTTTGTCTCTTTATAAACGATTTCATAATAACTTCTCTCCTCTCCTATCTGGCTTAAGGCTTCTTCAATTTATACATTATTGACCTAAATAATTTTTAATCACATTTCGAAGTCCTACTGCATTCTAGGTAATATATTTAAGAAAACCTTTTTCTCCTTAAATTTATATTAGATATGTGCAGACATCTATTCTCCACAAAAGTCTTTTTTGCTATATAATTATCCTTTTGATTTACTTTACTTCATCCACCCTTTATAATTTACTCCCAAAGTAGTAAAATTATTTCTTCTGATATGTTATTCATATATATCTTAATTTTTTTTTCATTAAATAGAAAAGAACTTCACACCCTAACTCAAATATAAAAAAATCTGATGTGGGCATCACATGACTTCTTTGTATGCCTATTAAATTACACATGTTTTAAAATGAAAAGTACATAAAATTTGATTTCATTAATAACTTAGGTTATTTTTTCAATTTTTTTTTGTTATTGAATTATTATTTATCATAAAAATTTCTTTATAATCAGAGGTTAGTAATTATTAATAAATCAATATATTTAAATTTTAAAAAAATTAAAAAAAGGAAATGAAGTCTGATTTGAACCACTGTGCTTTTCCCTTCTAAGATTAAAATATTTCATTAACTAAAATTTGGTTAGGCTATAACTCTGGAACCAGTGTAAATAAGTACCACTTATGATATATTGTTGAAAAGCTCTCAATGAGGGCTTATTATTGCAGTTTAGAAAAAGTAAAAAATAATTTTTTATTTATTTTGGGCCTCTTTGGACACAATTGGTTCATTTGATTGCAATCAAAAGGGGAGGTGCACAACTAGATGTTACAACAGTCCTAAATCCAAAATTTCAATATCCCATGGCAAATCGTTTTTGAGTTATGTGAGAAACATATGTACGTACATAGAGACATCATACTGAAACTAGTTAAAATGGGTTCAGGGATGGTCAAAATGGATGTTTTCATTGAAATCTTAAAACCGAAATTTTTCGTGATCACATACTTCCTTTATTTTGTACAAGGAAGTAAAAATGATGAGTATAAAAAATAATAAGACTTAATAGGTTATTATTTTTTTTCAGAAATAAAATCTCCTCTACTCTATTGAATGTAAGTAAATGAAATAGTTAAAAATAGAACTAAACTGAATTCTATTTTCATGATAAATAAATAATCAAGAAAAATTCACAAAAAAGTGATTAGATCAAAACGTATCCGACCTTGGCTCATAAAAACAAAAATACTTATGCTATTTAGTTTAATGACTTGTTTCTTTTAAAGTAGGTTCATTGTGATGTAACACAATCCAATTGCCATTTTCCCAAAGCTGTGATCTCTTGAGTAGAACAGTTTCTCTTAGCCAATGAAGAACACTTAGTATTCTTTATCATCATTTTGTGGAGGAGGAAATATCACATCTGACTTATGATGAACCAGCCTAGGTAATCAAAAAGACTAATAACATGATTTTCATGCTGTCATGGAAATTTATCACATCAGTGCTCCAGACCGTTCATCACAACCTACTATCCAGAAATTCTTGGAAAAACATGGGATCGAACAACTTCAGCAGGCTCCAAATCGCTTTGCGATTTTTTGGCTCTTTCCAAAGCTTAAATTCTGTTTAAAGAAAAGAGATTTGAAGACAAAAAAGAGATTAAAAGAAATGTAACAAGAAGACGTATGTGTTCACTAAAAATGACCTTGAAAAATGCATTCAACAGTAGAAACATCAGAAGGGGTCTAATTTGAAGGGGACAGGTGATTGAACTAAATAGGTTAAGAATTTTTGTTTTAATGAGCTAATGTCAGATAATTTTTAACTTTTATATTCTAATATGACAAGAATTATAATATTAATTCTTAAAATTAATAAAATTAGTTTCAGATCAATATTATTATAATTTAAAGTATTAATAGCAAGTTAACAATAAGAAGAAAGGAAAACAAATTTTAAAATTGCACAAGATTTTTATATGTAACAAAAGAACAAGGCAGATAAATAAATTACCTTAGCAGTTTCTTGAAATGATTGATGTTCTTCTTTTTGGGTTTGAATTTCAAACACATTACAACCAACATGAGAATGTGTCTTTAGCATCACTTGAAATAAATCATCTAGCCATTGCACAGCCTGAATTACAAGAAAATGAAAAAACTATATTATAATATGTTGACAAATATTAAAGAATGTAATGTGCAACCAGATACCAGATACCAGACACCATTACCAGATAGTGATGAAGCGTTTTGGCTGACAACTGCCCGTTCTCACGAAGACACAGGCAGCTCATCAGGTTGCAAAATTGTTTCCTTGTGCACCACAAGAGGGTACAGAGTTGACAGGATGTGAAGTTAGATGCTTCACTCTTGACGAATTGGTTGCAGCCATTAACAAGCTAAGAGAAAAGAAAAGTCTTGGCCCAGATGGAATTTTGGAATAAAGGCCTAATGCTCAAGGTTCCTTGGCAAATGATGGAGATTGTAAGCTACAAAAACCTTTCCAAGATGCTGGAAGAAGTCTTGGCTCTTCATCCTTCCAAAACCCAAGAAGAAATCTGCCAGTAGAATATAGACCTCTGTGTTTGAATAATAATTTCAGGAAGGTGGTGGAGCGGATGCTGGCGTCCTGCATAATAGATGAGCTCAATGCGGTGCTGGCATCAGTGACAACCTGTTCTGGTTTTGGCCAGGGAGGTTGACTACACAGGCTGTATGCAAGGTGATGGAATGGGCGTCACGAGTTCGTGGTGGCATGTGGAGAACTCGGGGCATACCCATGATGATACTGCTCGATGTTAAAAATGCCTGTGGGTCCCTGCCCTGGAACGTTATCATGAGATCGAAGGGCATCAATGCGTACTTCCGTAGACAAATTGGCGAGTACTTAAATGAAAGGTGGATCTCTACTGATACGGATGCAAATACGCTTAGATTCCAGACCTTTGGTGGAATCCCACAGGGCTCTGTTCTCGGCCCGCTTTTGTGGGTAATTGTATATGACGAGGTGCTTAGATTAAGATTACCGGAGAGCACTGAATCTGTCGCATACGTAGTTGATCTTGCCGTTCTAGTAGGCAACAAGACTGAAGAAGAGATCCAGACACGGGGTAATGAGGCTCTCCTTGTAATTAATTCATAGATGGAGGAATATGGACTCTCTATGGCACCTGATAAGTGGGTATTTATAAAATTGACAGGAAGGAGAGTAATTAGGCCAGTCAACCTTCATCTTGCTAACACGCTTACACAGCGCAGGGACAGGGTGAAGTATTTGAGCGTAATCGCTGATAAGTCTTGCCAATTCAGTGACCATGTGAAGTTGTGCTGCGAAAGTGCCGAAAGGACTATGAAGTCGTTAAATATGATCTTGTTGTTGTATAGCCCCAAGGGCATCTAAGAAGAGGCCCTAAGGCATCTAAGGTGGCTGTGGTGACGTCGGCTATTCTGTAAGCAGCACTGGTTTGGAATTCTGCAGTCAACATTCAGAGAAATGTAAATAGGCTTAAGAGCATGCACAGGAGCTGCTCCAGGCGTTGCCTCGGCTTTTAGGACCATCTCATCCGATACGGCCTGTTTCTGGCATCCACCTCTCCAATTGATCTATTAGTGTGTGAGCGGGTGAGTAAACTAAGAGGTGTTAGCAAAGTGGACGCTAAAAGAATCACACTCAAACACTGATCCAAAAGATGGAGAATTGGTGTAACTTCAGCTTGGACTCAAAGATTGATTCAGGATTTAGAGGATTGGTGGGTGTAAAAGACAACATGAGATAAATTTTAGATTGTCTCAAATTACTGATCATGAAAATTTCATGGCCTTCCTGTACCGGATTGACAGAACAGATACAGCAAAATGTATGTATTTTTCTGATGATGACACGGTAGAACATACTATCTTCTTTTGCCAGGAATGGGACGCTCCGTGGAGGCAAGCCGGACCGTTGGTCTTTTGCCCGAGAATCTAGTGGAATTTATGCTGACTTCCGAAAGAAATTGGAAGCAGGTAGATACATATGCAACAACTGTACTGAACAGCAAAGACGCCAAGAGTAGGAGGCGCGGTTTTTAGAGTAGGGAAGGGTGGATAGCTCCGGTCGCGAAAGCCGGCATGCCAATGTATGTCGGTTCCAGTGAACGGCCGGGGACTCCATGGTACTTTTAGGTGGGGAAAAAGAAAAGACCGAGACACGACCGTCTGGAGGGGGGTTGCCTGGAACCACACAGTCGGGCCTGATTCCTCATTTGGAGGTTTGAGGCAGGCATAACTCTGGGTGGGGGCCCGGTAACTCCTGCCTGGGGATTTGAAGCAAACACTAAAGATCCAACCAGGGGGTCGAACTGCCATGCCAGATTTACAGCCAGTGTATGGGGGTGGCTCCCTTTGAGTTTAAGGACACTTTCCTGGGCCAAGTTTTACTTGATTGTATTTCTGGCTCAGGGGAGTAGGGGAAAAAATTAAAAATATAAATAAATTTTTCATTACATTTTATAATTAATAAATTAAAAACTTATCTTAAAAAACCATAAGCATTATTGGTTAACAATAAATGCTGATCAAATTGTCATTTATTCTAAAAATAAAATATTAGTTTTGGAGGCAAAGTAAAGTATAAAAGACAACTGCATTAGCAAAACTGTTTAAGTAAACTAAATTAGATATATTTTAATAATAAAAAATTAAACCAATTTAATAACGCAATTAACAAAAACTCCTGCTTAAAATAAATAAATGGATAATTAAATATCCTTTAAATATTTTATTATCTAGGATGAAAATTAATAGGATCTACAAAGTTTTCTCTTTTTTTCAGTGGAATCAACTGATTGATTTAGATAACAATGGTCTCAAAATGTTTTCAATTTGTAAACATACTGTGCTTTAGTTTACTCCAATAGATTAATTTTACTTAAAAGAATTAGAATGCCACCTGTTGGGTTACTAGCACAGATGAGATGTGAAATATATGCAGGAACAGACAGGTAGGCTGCATATGATGTTCTATTGGATTGATTCCGAAAGAGATTAAGTTAATTCCTTGGATCACCAGGAGGTACAGCGAGCTCTACTACAAACTCACGCAGTTTATGACGGACCAAGGCTGCTTCTGGCAGTAATTGTTTCGCTGCAGAAGAGTGGGCAACAGCTTGTGCCCATACTGTGGGGAGCTGGATGATGCAGAGCATGTGATGTTCCACTGCCATATTTGGGAGGAAATGCGGAGGGACTATGCTCAGTTGCGCCTCTTGATGCCTGAGAACATTATTTTGAGAATGATCAGACATGAAACATCATCTCCTGCCTTGTGAGCAAAATTATCTGTCGCAAAGCTTTAGGGGTGTAGGTTGGTGTACTGCTCATACATGGAGTTGGTGGCAGTCTGCACTTGCGAGTTGTTGTTCATTCGGTAAAGAGGCGTGAGGGACTTCTTAAGGTTTGTGCTTACCCACGCCTTCTGTGGGCCCATTACTCTGACCCGCAGTGACAGCAGCATGTCCTGAGTAATGCCTTCATGGCAGGTACTGGGGCATGTTGTTTTTAGGGGGTGGTTTTTTAGTGTCCCCGCTTAGTGAGTTTTTGGCAGGAAACCTCACACACCCAGTAGTATGGGCTGGATGTCTGAAAGCAAATTTTCATCCTCTCACGGAAAGAAAAAAAATGATATAGAGTCCAGTTTGTTCTTATTTATTATAATATTAGTTCTCATGCTGTAGAATAGATAGATTAATTATTGACTAAATCTACAATCCATTTTTCCAGAGGTATATTTTTCTTTTGCCACTACTTTTACCTGTTGAAGATTTAACTTATGTCCTACATAAGCACATTCCAAAAATCCACAATGCAATTTTACATTTAATCTTTTGAAATGAAAAATGGTGAGGAGTTTTTATCATGAATAATCAAAAAAGTTATAGGTCAGTAAGATACAATTATATTCACTAGGTTTTTTTGATTAGTATCCAAACATCACAGAAGATGAAAAAGAAATATGATATTGTATTCAATGGGTTTTAGAACAAAATGCAAGAAGCTCTTGAAAAACAAATCAAAGTAAGGATTCACTTTCTAAATAATTATTTGGAAATATTATCTTGTAGAATATCCAGAAGGTCTTTTCAGAGCTTTTATTCAGTTGCTTTGTCAGCGCAATCAATCATAGGTAACATTTTATTTATCAATTTAATGTCATCATCAACTGAAAATTATGCTAAAGAACTTAACATAAATTAATTGTATAGATCATGCAAATAACTGTTTATCCAGCTATATACACATCATATTACATAAAATACGAAACAAAACCAAAAAAACCACAAACAGAAAATATATAACATTATTGAACAATTATCATACGCAATTATAAACAGTCTCAGAAGAGAATGTTACTCGAGTACCTTAAAAAAATCAATAATGCTACTTGTATAAGAAAAATACACACAATCATAATTATAATACTCTACCAAATTCCACACTGTGAAATCCAAAATACAAGTAAGATGCGTGTAAGAGTAAATTGCAGGAACATCACTTTATATTTGCACTTTAAAAATTATCTTATAGAAGCAGTACCCAAATATAAAGAAATAAATCATAACATAAAGATACTGCCCATAAAAGTCACATATTAAGCATAGTTAAACAGCATAAAATTTAGACATTACAACTGGGAAAGATAAAGTATTAAACAAACATGACAGAGATTAAATATACTTCTAGATAATGTAATAAATATTAACTAATGGTCTCAAAGTAGTCCTCAATGGTATAAACAACATGTCTTAAAAACACCACTCTGAAATGAGTGATTTACTTACTTTTCTTTTTTAAATAAATGTTGGAATATTCTATTTATTGTTAAAAACTATTTATTTTCAGATAAACTTTGTTTGTTCCAGCCCAAATGATTAAATTTATGTTTCCTTCTATAAATGTAAAAGTTTGCTCAATTTCAAAATTTTATTTATATTTATAAGTTTTTATATATTAGTATTTTATATTTCATTAGTAAATCCGTAAACATGAGTTAAAAGTATCTCACTGAAAACAAAAAAGCTATATAAAAACAATAAATTTATAGTAATTTCAGCGATGATTAATTCTTACCAAAAGTTTTAATAATCTGTAAAAGAACTAAACTTACTTGAGATGCATCTTGTTCATAATCATGTATATGAGTTGCTTGCTGTAATGTAAGACGTTGTAACTCCACACTATCCCTAAATAACTGTCTTCTTGCTGTTGTCATATCAAGTATTTCTCTTACATTGACTATATCACCTTCATAACATACTTCCAGTTCTCTACCCAATGCATCTTTAACGGGCATAGCTAATATATCAGATAATTTTTCTCCTTCACGTACTAATGCTGTTTCCACAAGGTCTGTAAAAATAATCATTGATAATTACTAAGAATGTCAGGACAACTTAGTAAGATAAGAATAATTATTTATAAACAATAATTCTTTTGTTAGTAATCACTTCATTAGTTGATTAATTTTTCCATTCTTTTTATTCTAGAGTAATATTTTGTCAATATATTTGTTACTTTTTGTTACTTCTAATAAAAAGTAACTCAGTTAAAGAATGTTTCATCAAGTTTATAGCTAGCAATTGTGCAACCATAATTAAGTAACTCACAGAATTCTGAGAAGAACTGACCTCTATATGGGAAGATACCCTCCGCCAACCCCCTCTGTCAATAGCCCTTATGGGCTTTGAGGTCTGTAGGAACAACCATATAAAAAAAACAAAAATCGGGCTAAACCACAGAGCATGATTCTGCAAAAAGAGGTGCCAACTATTTTAGAATGCTGATGAATTAATGTTGATGAAATAATGATGAAAATTGAGAATACTGATGAATGACTAATATACAGGGTTCAAAAACTGACACAACCTTATGGAAGAATGTTTCCTTCTTTTGTTGCATTTTAATTTGAGAAAAATTGAGGAATAATGGATAACACAATGTAGCAGAGAAGATTATTGTCTCCCAATACATTAGATGTGCCAGTTATGACCAGGCCCAGAATGCCTTCACAGAAGAGTATGGTGTGGATGCACCAAACAAGTTCACCATCAAGTGGCTCTACGAAAAATTCTAAGAGACAGGGAATGTGACAGATGCAGCCAAAAGTGGTCGACAAAAAGTGCTAACACCAGAAAAGTTTATCAACGTGCAAGCTGCATATTCTATTAGTCCCAAGAAGTTTGCGCGACACCTATCTAGCCTGTCTGGTCTCTCCATTGGTAGTGCCCACACGTCATTGCACAAGTGTTTAAAGATGCACCCATACAGAATTTGAATTTTTCACTAGTGTTTCTCTGCAGACACTGGAAAACGTGTAGCTTTTTGTCAGTGGTTCATGTCATCTGTAACTTCCCCAACGGAGAAGAACTTGATGACTGGTTTTGGTCTGATGAGGCATGGTTCCATCTTGATCGATATGTGAATGCACAGAATTGATACATTTGATGTATGGAAAATCCACATCAGCTGCACAGACAAAAATTGAGTATTTGGTGTGCAATGCCACGTACGTAGAATGTTCATGATATTCTTTCATGGTACAGTGAACAGTGAGCTCTACATACAGATGGTGTAATAATTTGTAAGTACTACACTTGTAGATCAGCTAGAGTACATGTGGTTTTAGCAGGATAATGTTGCGGTCCAAATACACTATGACTTTCTTGGATCACTGTTTTTATGGACAAGTGATTTTGAAGGGGTTGTGACCCCCTCAGTCTCCTGATTTATCCCCCTCCTGACTTTTTCTTGTGGGGATATTCTAAGGATGCTGCTTACAAAACTCATCCTCACATTATTTCTGAATGGCAGAGCGAAATTGAACGATGTGTCGTTGCAATTTCTCAATAAATGTTACACGTTTAAGAGTGTGGAACATTGCATTCAATTATGTGAATGGGTGCATAATGAAGGCCACTTTCAACTACTATTGCAAATTACTCATTTTCCCGTAAGGTTGTGTCACTTTTTGAACACTCTTCTATATTGACAAAGAACATATGCTTATCACATAAACACATATAATTGACAGATAACAACACTTATAATGTCAGTTATTGAAATTCTAGTACAACCCCTTTTAAATAATTGGTCAATATTACCAATTATTACATTAGTAATATATTTCTGTTATTATCATGGCTGACCTCTATGGCAAATGAAAAATATCTTTCTCTTTCATCTGGTAGGTTGTATGTTCAAATCCCTGACAGGCTTAGCATTTTTCATATGTTGCAAAATTAATTTCTCATCACAAAAAAAAATATGGAGAGTAGCATGCATATTACAGGAGCAGATAAATAAGTAAAAAAATTATTATAGTACATATATATGGAAATTTCAAGGAGTAAAATATTTATTAAAATTAGGTGTAAACAGCATTAACCAGCAGGAAATGGAAAATGCACCACTTCAGTTGTGTAACGACAGAAATAAATTTGTTGAAAGTTATCAAACTTGACTACAATACAATACTATCTTATAAGATGAAAGTTATACAAACTTTACCTATGTCTAAGCTCGTTTCTGCTTATGTTACTTCAGACTGCTACTGCAAGAATTAAATGTTATGGTGCTACTGGAAGTGGAACTAAATTGAGTTTTGAAAGTTTTTTGTTTTTTATGATGTATTTGAGGAGTATGTTTGATTTAATTATGTTTGTTCATTTAGAATATTATGTACATTTTGTAACAAACATGTTTTTGGTAACATTTCAAATCAAAGTTATTCACCCTAACATAGGGTGAATTTAGCTTAAAAACAAATATAATTTTTTTTTATAACTGTCATCAATAATAATACATGTATTACAATAACACATGTATAATAATACAATCAGAAGTAATGTATACTGTTGTCAGGCTGATAAATTTTCAGTTTTTCAAACATGGTACATTATGAATATCAATATTAAACTAATAATTTTTTAATAAAAAAAAAATTGCAGAATACATAAATAATATATATTCAGTATTAAAAATACTGATGTTATATACCCACCCACTCTTTTCTATTTTATGTTAAACTTTTAATACTAATATAACGAATATTTTTTGTTTCGTCCACCTCAATCATTTTAATGTCGAAATAAGAAACTCCTGGTGTATCATCCTCTTCTACTTTAGTATTAAAATTAAAAAAAAAAAACATAAGTAAAAATAAATAATGTACATCAACAACTGACCACTTAACTGCAAACTACTCCGTTTAAAGGCTTCTTATATAAAATAAAAATAATAATATACTCCTGAAATTATTTTACAGAACAAAATCACAAATAAAAGGGTGTTTTAAATTAAGTTCTTAATAAATTAATATTATTTTATAAATATAAAATATCTAAAATGTATTTCATAAATCTTGTCTGATACATGATTCAGTGAGACTGAGAGAAAAAAAATCTGAAAGAGTAATTGAAAAATAGGAGTACAGTTTCAAAAATTAAATAACAGAAGTCTTACTTGAGTTAAAGTATGAGGAAAATCAAGCAACTTAAGGAAAATAAACCATAAGAACATGTAGTATATTTGTAAAAAAAATTCCAGGTAAAAATTATAGAGCTAGAAACTTTGTAAGAGAAAATGTAACAGAAAATTACATGTGAATGTTAATAGATAGATAAAAAACAAATTGGTATTAAATAACTGTAAAAGTAAGAAATTAAATAAGTATTTTAAATAAGTTTACAACAACTAGATACAAACATATATATATATGTAATTAAAAATTACTAACCAATATCAACTTGACTCTCTTGGAGTTCAAGTAGGGTACAGTGGGCAGAATCTAATGACTCTACGTTTGTACACATTACAAGATTTTCATAAACTTCACTAGTCATCTGAAAATACTAAAATAAAGACAATTAATACATACACGAGTAAACATTTATATCTGAATCATAAATAAATAATATTTAAACATACTATATATATAGTATTTAAACATAAATAGTTTGTTTAGTAAATGGTATTTAAATATTTACAAAAGTCTCCTTAAGTTAATGTGTTAAGTTATTTTCTAACTCTTCACTCCAGTATAACAATTTACTGCAAATTAAATTTCAATCTTAAAGAAATTAATAAATGATGGAATCTTGTAATTATATTTTATTTCAGATTAAGAAATAAATGAACATTATCCATTAAAATTATACAACTCTGAAAGAGTGATACACAAGAGCTTGGTTAAAAGAATTAAATGTCGGTTATTAGAACCAGAAGTCTTGTTTTATAGTATTTTGTGGATCAGGTTTTACTCAATAGGCACTTCAGCTATTAGGCTTATTGTGCAGCCATCAGATAGGAGACAAGAATCTCTTGTTTGGTTCATTAGTAATCCCACCTATAGGATCATATCAAATACTACTGGTTCTGTTATCCTCAGTGTGTACCTATTGGGGGTACCTAAAATTGAGAAGAAGGAAGTAAGGTTAAGGAAAAGAGTTAGATAATAACAAAGGATGATCCCAAAAATAACTAGTACAGGATGAAAGAAACAATGCAATCTAGAGGAAAGTTTAAGCTATCCTCCAGGCAGTGAAAACTCTATCCATTTACAATCTCTTCTGATCAGAGCATTTTTACTCAGATGTCAGCACCACATTAATATCATTGATTTTGCATTGTTAATCTTTTAATTAATATTTATAAATGATTTATGATTTGATAAAAACTGTTTTTCATCAAAAATTAAAAGACCACCAACTGAGAATAAAAACAGGATTCTTGAAGGAACAGCATTACCAGTGATAATGTGTAATGTGGAAGTATTTAATTGACAAACATTTTTTTGCTAGACTTCTTCTAGAGATAAATAACTTGGGTACAAAATTAATTGCTTTTTAAATATTCAATAGTTAAAAAGAATAAATATATTTATTTAGTAAGAAGCTTTAGTTAATAAGCAATTTAGTTTAAGTAGTACATAAAGAACATTAAAAATAAATATATCAACATACTTCAGTAACGAGACGAAAAAATCTAGCGGAAGTAATTAATACATTTCTTCTTCTTTCAAGCCTTGTAGCAAAACTACGACAAACAAAATCCATGAAGTCTCGTTGAGATTTTAAATCTTCAGGTAATGTAACACCATTCTGAGCTAATGTATCTATTTTATGTAACAATTCTGCATAATGCCCATATGTCTCCTATAAAAAAAAGTGTATGAAACTATTGACAGTTATTTATACCAAAATAACAATAATTAAATAAACAATTACTATTATGGATAATTTAATTAAAATATTATTACTATAATATTGAGTAATGTACCCTGCACTGTAGTTCTAATGTTTCATGATCGCTTCGTAGTTCTTCGGCAGAAGCAATATCATAACCAACTTCTTGTTGAGCATTCAGCATAGATTCTCCTGGCCCCAATATCCAGTCTGTGACTCTTCTAACACCATCTTCTAAGACATGCACCTCCTGTTAAAAATACGTGTAATTCATAAACAAAACAATTAATTTAAAAAATAAAGAGTATGATGATAAAAGTTATCGTAATGAAAGAATAATAATAAATGTATAGTAAATCTCTCCCTAATCAACCTAGATCTATCTTCCTTTTATTTTTAACTACTGAATGCATTATTAAACTCAAAAATGTTTTAACTGAACTGTATCACAAATTATTTAACCATATATAAATAATGTTAATAATTAAATCTATTTTTACCATTATGGTGAAACAGTATAAAACAACATCTATAAATATTTTTTTATACATATTATCCTATCTCTGATGTCATCTGGCTTTCAGTCTGCTCAATGTTGCAGTTTTCATAATTTTCAGTAAATACATAAATTATAATAATTTCTGTTTCTCTTGATCTTGAAACAATTTTATTAAATGCATAACATAATTTAGTCAAGATTAGGAAAATACTTTATTAAAAATAACGTAAATGTATTTAAGGTCTAATAAACCTATTTAAGATCCAAAGCACACCCCTTTGAAAACCTGTTGAACAAAACAATTTTAAATGAAATGGCTTAAAAAGTAAATTTAGAAATCTAGGAAGCAGGCAGCATGAGATTAACTTTGTTTTTCACATAAATACAAGATGAATATATCCTATCAAGTGGTTGTAAATTTTGAAGATTTTTCAGTGATTGTAATAGTAACGAAAAGTCTATATTCAATTATATTTCCTTTAGCTCAGCACAAAAGGGTTAAGCGCAGAACGTATTAATGAACAAGAAATATAAAATAACATGTAATGAATGAAATTATATGTAAATAGGAGAAATTAACAGGCGATTTAAAACAGAATACAACAAGGCATATAAAAATAAAAACATTAGATCTAAGAAGGCAGAACATTTAATAAAAAATAAACATACAATAACCAGTACATATGGATATGTTTTGAAATACTTTAAAAATAATAATAATTATTAGAAGATACATCTTGAAAAATATAAAACCTACAGATATAGATATAAAAATACATCATAATATATATATGTTAAGTTTACAGATAAATCACTGAAGGACATTTTATACAGAGTGATTCCTGAAGAATGTGACAAACTTTCAGGACATATTCTACTGTTGAAAATAAAGAAAAAAGTTAATATAAACAAAGGTTTGAAAACACTTCATTCGTGAGTATTGGTTGGTGAAAGAGTTTGCCCTGATTTCTGTGCTTTCAGTAAAAGTAGCAGATTTTAATTAGGTATTAAACAAAACAAATTATTCTGTACTGAAGATGATGATAATAATTGAACTCGTAAAGCCATGTTCCCCTCCACAACTAAGCTTTTATAAAGTGATAAAATGTAGACTGCTACATACTCATATGAGTTTTAATAATTTCACATGCTAAAAAAAATCTAAAATTTGGATAAAGAAATAGAATAAATCTAAGTAAAATCTGAGTATGTTTTTCCTGAAAAACATAAAAATAAAGGAAAAATTAAGAACAGCTGGAATTCATCATATTTAATTGATATATTAGATAATAAGAGGTTCTTTAAAAATAAAAAATATTTTTGATAAAATTATTACAAAAAAAGACAACAGCAAAAAACAAGAAAATTAGAAAATTTATGCTTTCTAGTAATTAAAAATTTAATCTCTTTTCATCATTACCAAACAGAAAACAACACTGTTTAATAAGATTTCAGCATTTAATTTTTTCCAAAACAAAAAACCTACCCAAAAATTAAGGAAAGGAACAATGATTAGCTTGATAGTTGAACACCAGGGAGTACTTCTTGCTTGACTGACTGGGAGCAACAGGATAATGAACCTAACTTGGAATCTCTAGCAGCAAAGTGATCACCATGAAAAATTTATTAAAAAAACTGAGAGTATTGAGAATATAAAAATTTTTTAATTGCTAGAAAAAACATCAGATATTTTAATATTCTTACTCAAAATTTTAAGTTACACATTCAGTGGAAATAAATGAAAAAAATATAATTTACTCATTAAAAACAAATTAAGGCTGATTAAAGTCAAAGTAAATTATAATTTATTAAGAGATGATCATAAATAATTTTATATCATATAACTAAAAAGTTTATTGAAATTATGTGTGGTTTTTAAAACCAAATAAAACGTTAATGTACCTTCGCATCAACAATTCTCTTCTGTACGTCTTCCCACGCTTCTTGAACAAGAACTAACTTTCCTTCTATTATTTCTAAAAGCCGTTCGACTTTCTCTTTAGTATCAAGAGTATCTTGAGGTGTCATAGTTCCTCTACTTAGACCAACATCTTTTTCAACACGTTCTAACAGTCTTTCTCCTGGACAAAGCAGAAATAGATTTCTTTAAAAACTAAATAAACTATAAAAATATAAATTGTAAATGGTTAATCTAACCCTAATTTTTAAAAATTTAATTCTAAAACAATGACAATGAATGCTTAACTTCAAGAAAAAGAGTGATAAAAATGTTAATTAGATTTAAACTTAAATAAACACATTATGATATAAAAACCAGAATATTAACAAATAGGCCACCTAATTGAAGAGACGTAAGTATGTTATTAATCCTTATCATCTGATACAAAATAAAAATAAAATTTTTAATTAATTACAGTTTATTTTTAGAACCGAATCAGATTTAAAAATGTATTAAATAGTGAAATATGTAACGGCGTATGTTGATTTTTTAATATTCATCGGTAACACAATCTTGCAACAAAATTTGGGTTGTGGAATGTTTTCTAACTTTTGTATAATTGATTCCTAAGTATTTTTTAGCATTGAATCCACAAATAACAACCTTCATTTTTTCCATCATGTCAGGATTTATCGCAAATTTCAAAATTTGTAAAAATTGAAAAATTGTGAAAAATGTGATTTACAAAATAGACATAAACTTTTTTTTAATAATAAACTAATATAACAGATTCACGTTTTTGGCTTATACTACGCATTCTCATAGCTAAACAATTGATTGGTCTGATGAGGAGGGCGGAGGGGGTTGAAGATGACGAGACAGTGGAAGAGCTTGGCCGACAGGTTGTGACAAGACTTAACAAGATGTAACACGTCTATTGGCAGCTATCCATGTTACTCATGCACTGTGCAACTACTGTCAGTGCTGTTTCAACCATCAGTCTGTGTAAATTGAATTTTTTTTCATCCTCCATGATCAAACATGTTTTTGTCGGTGGAAAGTATATTTTCAGGCCATAAAGCAAAGTTTCCGTTTTCAAAATGACTTCAAGAGGCTGCAAAAATTCTGCAGATTCTTTTTGTTATATTTGTGGTGAGTTAATGGTCGAAAGGCAAAAAAGAAATATAATAAGTTTCTTTCAACAAGTGTACCTCACGTATTTCAGAGTGAGGATCAAATTTTTTCAATTTTTCAACTTTTTACACATTTTGAAATATGTGATTTACAAAAACTTCTGACATAATGGGAAGAAATGAAGGTTACTTTCAAATTCAACGCTAAAAATTACATAAGAATCAATTATCAAAAACTAAAAAACACTATCACTGCTGGCTTGTGTAAATTGTGACTTTTTAAATTGGTGCCAAATTAAATACAAAAATTATTTATTCTTAACTTGGAGTTAACTTCAAAAATTGAAATTTACAAATGAATAGTAAAAGTACAACATTCACAGTTACTTTTAAGTAATTTTTTGAATTAGCAAAAAAAAAATGATTCTTTATGAAAAAGACCATTCAGAAAAAATGCAAAAAATGAGGAATTTTTCATCTTCATTTTATAATGTTTATAAAAAATAATGTACCATATATCATAGGCAAGATACATTATTAAATAACTACTATGAAGCATTGTGCTAGAAATGTTTGGGATATAGAAATATGTATTATTTTGTTATCTCTAGCTTTCAACCTATTTCTTCAAAGTTTCAAGAGAAAATATTTTGAATGTCAGAACAACTTAAGACTACACATAATTGTCCAGAATTATAATATTATAATATTCCAGAATTAAGAAATGACAAAAATATAAAAGATATCTTAAATTGTTTACATGACCATAAGGTTTTATTCAGAAAAATTTTTCATTGATGTAATCTGGAAGAAACTTACAGTGGGACCATCAGAGGAACTTCCTCTAGAAAACAAAAAACAGAAAGATTGATGCATTTGTGTAAAGATTAAAAGTACAGTAAATTCACATATATACAGGTCAAATTGAGAACCCTCTTTTTTTTAAATCAGTTAAATGCATTTTAATTATAGAGTGCAGATTTCTATAAAAGACTAGTTTGTTTTATAAAAAGCATAAAATACCTGGTAATAATAAATATCAAATGACTCATTTTTAAAAGACTGTAATTCTTTCTTCTGTAATATTTTTGGAACTAATTAGAAGCACCTTGTTCAGTGGTAACTCCACAATCACTAATTAGTTCTGAAATGTTATTTAATAGAAAGTATTCCATTATTTTGAAAATGAGTCTTTTCATATTTAAAGAGGATGTTATTATTTGCCCTTTACGAATAAGGGATATTAATCTTACACATGGACACTTAATGAATCAAACTGATATACCCATTTATGCTTGCTGCGACTGCCAACTAACGACACACCACATAATTGTGGGTTGTGTGAGTTCTATGGCATTGTGACGTAAATTTAAATCAGGAACTAACACCGAAATATTTTAGGAAACAATACGATGATGCTATCCAATATCTTGTTGTTTCTTAAGACTGTGCATCTGTTTTCAACTATTTAATAATTATTGAAATGTGTTTTCTTTTGTAATATCGTATTATATTTGTTCTGGACGACGATTATTCAAAAGCGTTGTTGCCCTTCCAAAAAAAAAAATTAAATGATATCACACTTTTTATATTTTTATTTATCCACGTATGAACATAATGAATTAATGAAAAGAAAGTTTTGTTGTCTGAAAGTCAATAAAAAAAGACAATATCTAAGGAGTAAGAAAAATCCACCGATTAAAAGTGAGATTATGTATGACAAAATACTTTTAAATAAACAGTTGCAATATTTATAAAATTATAATTTTAGGAGCACTGGAGACAAGTGATTTCAAATTAGATTAAAGTAAAATTCCAAAAATAAAATTGTCTTTTTTTATTTTTATTTTATCTTCTTTTAATGCAAACTCTTCTTAAAGTAAAAACTGTAAGTAGAAAATATAATTTCAGTTTTGCTATATATAAAAACATTTGCTTGAAGTTATTTAAACAGATTTAATGATAGAAAAAAACATTATTACAACTAAATTCACATTAATAAAAAAGGACTTTCATATTTATTAGAAATTATCTTTCTTATTTTTTAATGAGTAGAAATTTAACATTACAGATAATATTTTATTATATATTTTAATTAATAGTTGTAGTAATTACACAACACATTGAGTTATGATATTCCAAAACTGGTATTTCAAAAGAGCTTCAGTACCAAGGTATCTTGTACTTTCGACTAAATAGTGAAGAATATCTCAAAAAAGGATGTTAGAATTATAAAAGTGGAACTTTAAAAAAAAATGTATGTACATATCACTAACAGTTGTAAGAAGAAAAGACTCTTCAGCCATACTCACCTGCTTGCAATACTCTATTGGCAAGCTCTTTTGTATCAGTAAACAGACAAGAACTTTCAGCTAATGTTTCCTCAGCAGTACTTAGCCTTATACCTTGTTTAGGTCCACTAACTCTTTGGCGAACACGTTCCAGTTCTGATACACCACGTTCTGCTCCTTTTAAAAAATCTTCTACTTGCTAAAATAAACAAAATAAGATCATAAATTAATAAATTCAAAAAATTATAATTCAATTACTTTTACAAATAATTTATTCAAAGTCTACTTTTATCAGTTACAGAATTTTTTTCTTCCTGCATTAGACTTAAGGCAGGAAAGATTACTTAATATCCGCAATACAACTCATTAAATAATAAAAATTAAAATATATCAAAAAAATTTTAAATGAACAAATTTAAAAAGGAATACTGTATTAGTAATCCTTTTTTTACTTATTTATCTAGTAATATTCATTTTATTCAAAGTGTATATTTATATAGGGGAACACTGAATAACTTTGAAAAAGAATAATAACAGATGTACTTCTGTTAGGATTGATAAAAACATAATAATTATTATTTGACAAAGTGTAGAAAACTCAGCTGACATGCACAGTAGGGATGGATCACTAGATCAGCAGACTCTTTGTTTAATGTCCTGCCACTATCCTCCTGTACTATGTCCTGTACACTATCCTCTCCATTAAACCAATGCCATTACTAACACTATTTCAATTTTATGATTTTATGCTTTCTAAACATTTAAGAATAATAATTAATTAGTAACAACTATTCACTGATAGTTTTCTGCATGTTAGTATATTTGTAAATTAATATAATTATGGTATTGATATAAAAATTAAAATATTTACTTTCTGAACCGTTTAAGACAATCAATAATAATTGTTAAAGGTAATATTAAGGTAGGTAATCCTGAATGCCAGATTACAGAAAGTGAAAACATACTTGGCTTGTTCAGAAGGAGCTGACAATAATAAATAATCAACGCTTTGACATCTATCTCAATGTGAAAATGTATGTACAACTGCAGAGTACTAATCACCACCAGTTCTTATCAGCTGGACAAGTCATGAGGTAGCAAGAAGGTGCTTAAACTGTTGTACCTGATGCTTAATGCACAGGTACAGCATCCCTATTTCTTAATTGAAAATATTAGTCACATTACATTATGAAATAATTTTACTGATGGTTTTTTAACTGTAGTATGAATTGTTTTCAGTACTACGCATTATATATTCTGCATAAGGGTCTAAAAGTTGTTCTTGGTCATAATCTTATAATAATTTTACCAATGTACATTAGTGATAAATATCTATTTCACTGATACCTGCAGTTATTGGCAATTATTATGTAGTATTTATAGTTTAGTTACATTTAGAATGAATTTCTTACAGCAGGCAAACTCATGACATCTCAGAAAGATGTGAAGTATCAACATACTTGTCATCACCTGCATTTGTATGTTGTTGTGTACGAGTATAGTATATATATATATATATATATATATATATATATATATATATAAAATACATATAAAAACACAATGCACACATGCACACACACAAGCACACACTCTCACACTACATATACACATATATTGGAAAATAAGAAAATTATTATTACGTATTATTATAATTTTAGTAATAATTATATGTACAATTTAGGAAATTTTTTGTCACAAAGTTATAACCTAAACTGGATTTTGTCATAAAATTTTTGAAAATGTATCAAAAATGTAAATAGAATGCTAAGCAAACAGACCACCCAAACACTATTTGCTGCTATCACTACTACTACATTACATTCTACTAACTGCTTTAAAAGGAACACAACTTTCCACTTTAAATAATAAGTAATACGATTATTAATTATAAAAAACTCATATACAAATGATCACAATTTATAAAATGTATTCAAATTCATAAAAAAAAGATACATGTTAATTTTAATAAAACTATATACAAAACATTAAAATGTTACTTACAATACGATTCTGTATCCATAAATCATGATCATAAACCCATGTACCACCAAGCTCTTCTGGTAACTGAGATGTATCTACATATTTACTAAGTCTTCCAAATGGTATATGAATTGGCTGAAAAAAGGTAAAAAAAAATATATAATATTTGAGATTTAATAAGTTAAATAATTCAGTTAAAGTTAAAAGAAATATTTTAGTTTTGATTTACAAAAATGTTATACTTTTTATTCTTTACACTTTGCAATAAAAAAGATTCACTTTGTACAGCAATTAGAAAAAATGTAAAAAATAATTCCAACAGAAAATAAGTAATATAAAAATTAGTGAATAATTAATACGTAAACAAACAATTACTATGTTGTTTTTTTTTAGTTACAACATTTTATTTGAAAATTCCAAGATTTATGTAGTAAGCCTAAAATATGATTTTTTCTTTATATAGGATTGTTATTTTTTCATATCACACATTAATGATTAAATTTTAAGATAAACTTTCCAAGACATGACTATCATGGAGCAACGATCAATCAATTTTTTTACACAGCCTTATTTCATTAGTTTCTTGCTATTAGATGCAAAAATTGCTGCTATAGATATAATAATGCATCAAGAAACTCTGATGCTTCATTGAAATCAAGTAAACAATCACATTTAATCTTACAATTAATTCTATAATAAAACAAGATAAGTCAGCAGAATTTCCGTTTTAACAATATTACTGATGTTTGTAATCAGTTCTTCTCTAAACCATAGTAAAGAGGAAAGGTTCACAAATGATAATACAAAATACAAAAATGTTTTATGAATATTTGTAACTTATCATAACAATTGGAGAAACTGATAAATTAGGTAATGTTTACTTTATTGTAATTATATGGTAAGGGAAGGTAAGCTGGAAAATTTTCCACCTAAATTTTGTTAATTTTTATTCCAACTTGTTAGATGCAGAAGATCAGTTAAAAAAATGATTTATTAAAAATAATTCAAATATTTACTATTCAAAGAATAAAAAAATATTTTAATACAAACCTCGCCATCTTTATGAATACGAGCACATGTATCAACACGTTGTTTATCCCAGAATGCATCGGGTCTTAATACTATGAATGAGATCAGTGATGAGCCCAGGATATATGAGACTTGTCTTGTAATCAGTCTCACGAGACGCCACGAACTGCGTTGACCATCCACAACCACAGTCACACCTTGCCGGCGACTCTCCGCACTAACACAAGCAGTGTTTGGCTATCACACACATACACAATACAACCATACTGTACTGTATTGGTAAATTAATTAAGAATTTTTCTTCAAACTCAACTCATATTATCATTTAATATAAAGCCATGTAAAAAAAGTACAGTAATCATTAAATTTTTTTGTTATTCCAAATAAAAGAATCTCAATTAAATTCTCAACAGATTAATATTTAGATTTAAAAATTAAAAATATGTTTTTGGTAGACTTAAATAATTTTACTTTATAAAATCTTTTTACGTAGTATCCAAATCAAATACAACTATAAGCAAATCTTTGTATCATATAATCCACTAATCCAGTCAATTGGCTCAGTAAATTTACAATAATAACAAATGTAAGTGTTGGGATGCTGTTTTGTTTTTCTTTTCATTAACTTCATTTATAAATGGGATAATGAAAACTGGGGATTTTAAAAATTAAATTAGGCTTTTTCGAGCACAAAGGTTCTGTAAAATAATGTTAAATGGTTTAACAAATCAAACAATGATCACATAATTCCAAAAATATTACTTGAAAAACAGTATATTTTAGTAAAAAATATGAAATTAAATGCAATTTTTATTTTTACAAAAACAGATTAAATTACAGATTCAAGTATTCCCACAATTATCAAATGAATTATGTTCTAAAAAATTATTACAAAAATTAAAACATCACTTAAATATGAATTTGAAGGTTAACTTCAGATGCTATGTAATGATATTCACAACTTAAAGCAGTATTTTTCAACCTGGGGGTCACGTTGATATGAAAGGGAGCTGTTAAATTAGCCTACAACTTTACACGTAAACAATAATGAAATCATTTTATGAGAAAAAATCATTTATTATAAACGTTTTACTTAAATTTAAAAGTACACATATAAAGAAAAGAAAAAATGAATGAGATAGTTGCGTTTTTCATTTAAATCTATGTTAGAAACACAGAAGCAAATTGTTTTCAAGTGATAAAAGACGATTCCTATATATATTTAGTTTTTAGCGCAACTATGTACAAAAAACTCTTTTCACAGAGGTATGACGTGGTGAAAGGGCTTAATATTTTCAATGCTTCCGTGAATTAATTCCCATATTTATTTTGACGAGCAAGCCATAATATATTTAAATCTTCAGATGTGAAGTGTAGTTGTAAAGTTATATCAGCAGACATTTCGATGAGGTGCTCTTGAATCTCAACTGGTAACTTAGCACCTGTAGAAATGTTTCACTAAATGGTTTTGGTGAGTGGATTAAGTGATTCAAGTGAGTGGAAACATATCAAAATCTTTGCTTTGAAGGTGAATAGTCGAGATATCAAACTTCTTAATGAAAGTATGAACTTAGTCTGTCATTAATAAAATATTTTTATCACATCCTTGTAAATTCACATTCAAGTTAATTACATGCAAAAATACATCTTTTAAGTAAGCCAACAGCAATATATACTCATTATTCTGTAAAAACATTGATAATGGCATTTGTTTATCCTGGCAAAATATTAATTATTCATCTCACAATTCCAATAACTGGGTTAACACTTTTCCCCATGATAACAACCTCACATCTGTACGGAAAAGATTTTTTTCTTTTTGAAAATTTCATCACATAGTTTAGCAAAATGTTTATTCTGTAATAGTTGACTTTTAATAAAATTAACCATTTTTACATATTTACAAAGAATTTGTTTGAGATTTTCTGGCATATTTTTTATGGCAAGAAAATGTCTGTGAAGGAAGGGGTGCATCCATTTCACCGTTGGTATGAGACGAACTTATTTAAAATTTTTTCAAAAATTCATTGTTCTTTCCTGTTATCGCCTTTGCATCATCACTACATACTGCAATAAATTTTGTCCATTGTATGTTATAGTTGTAAGTAGCTTTATAAAAAACATCAAAAAGACATTGAACTGTTGCGTGAACAGGTATTGATTTGCTAAACAACATACTTTTTTTGATTGATTTGTCCCGATTGCATTCATATCTCACAAAACAGAAAAACTGAAAAATGTTTACCACATCTGTTGATTCATCAAATTGAATACTAAAAAATTCACTTGAACTCATTTGCAGAATTATCTGGTCGTGAACATCAGTGGCCATGTCACTCATCAATTCGCCTTGATACTGTGGAATTTATTTCAATTTTTTTGCTTCTTCCATGCCTATTAAAACACTGATCATATATATAAATTGTAGCAGGCAATATGAAGTTTTCTTATGGTGCTTGGACAGCTTAGCTATTCTTAATGCTATGACATAAGATGCTTCCAGTGTACTTTTATCTATATGGCTTGATTTACAAATAGAAGCTTCTTCATTTTCCAAAGTATGTAATTACCTTTCAAAAAATTCCAAGGGTTAGCTTTTATGATCTAGATGTTTAGTTTCCAAGTGATTAATTTTGATGGCTTCATGCTTTCATTGCAGAGGACTTGAAAGCAAAGAACATACTGTGGCTTTCCATTCAATGAGGCAAACCATAATTTAAGTACTGTCATTGTAAAATCTTGTGTTTTACTAGTTGATTCACTGGATATAGATGGCTTGCTTTGTTTTTTCACAAATTTATCCATTTTGCAATAAGAATTTAATTTAAAAAAAAAACTATTTCACCATTTGACCACATACTAAAAAGCATAAACTTCAATTATTATTATTTTCAGTGAAACTATGCTTTTAAAAACTTAAATAAAGGCAACAGATGCATGCTTCGCATTCAAAACTAAACTGATATTCTGCAATCCCTTACATCTTTTTTATATTGCTAAGATCATGATGTGTTCAAATGTATCATATGCATGTTTGAACATGAAACGTGACACTCTCACAACAATATTATGCAAGCAGACCAAATTACAAGGAGCATGTACACATCAAGTAGGAACCTGTAAAATGGTCATGTTTGTAAACTTCATATATGCATGTACAAATCTGAAACCTGTCGCTATCAACGCAGCTAAATAGTCTTAACAAGTTTTATTGAGTCCTGGGTGTGGGGGGGGGGGTTACGAAAATTCATTATACGTCTTTTTTACTTTTGGGGGTTGGTGGAGCTAAAAAGATTGATAATCACTGTCCTACATAATAGTTCTTTGATTCTGGATTGGTAAATGTGTTTTAAATATGTTTATTTTTTATTTCTTATAATAGCCTTGGTTTTCCATGTAGTTATATTATATTATGTTTATTCATGCATGATTAAGTCTTCTGTATTGACCAAGAATACCTCTTTAACATTTGCCTAGAATTTCTTTAATCTCATATCATTACATCACAGATTATATAAATTATGAAATACAACTCTTTGGTTTATGACTTAATTTTATTCACTAATAACAAATCTGTAATATTTGTACATATATTTTTTTACATTTATATTTTTATAAATATTTATTTATTTATATTTTTTTGTACATATATTTTATTTAGGATTAGGTAGCACATGGAAAACACACTCAAATTTGAATACGTTGTTTGTTTAGATAAAAATAGAATTTGAATCAAGGATATACATGTCAGTTCAAATTATTATTAGAGTCTTTTACTAGAAGAAATATTTCCAACTTCCTAGAATAAATTTCTCAAAGGGGGACTACTGAAATTATTGTTAAAATTCAATTTCTTGATAACCGTTTAATAACTATGTTTATTAAATGTATAAAAGAATTTAATTTTTATGGGCCACAAGTTGAAAAATCTATTTTTCTCAGAAATTACACTTTTGCTTCTCCATCAACCAGCTTACTTCAATATGACTGGTCTACACTTTGAAAGAAGTTCAGTATAAATAGAATCCGATAGTAATAGACTGTGTATATCTCTAGTATCAATTATGAGTCTGCACATTTAGTAACATGTTTATTATTCCTAAGTGTCAAGTGTCTAAGTGTAAATTGAACCATTTGACAAGTATGTAGATTTATTAAATCTTCAATCTCTTAAACTAAGCATACCATATATTACAGAAATACTTCAACTGGCAAAGCATTATAAAATTATATTTAATATTTATTTTCATATAAACTCATATTTGTTTAGAGATTGGTTACTAAATAAGATTCTATTAATTCTGTTTTTTGTTCAATTCTCAGGTTTTGCATGAAATCACCTAAAATTGAACAGTTTTGTAATTATATAATAGTGACTTATTTATTTTTGTTTTTGAGTAAACAGAATCTATGTTCAGTGCACAATTACATTATGGTAGATGTAATATGATTTAAATGAACTTGATGCCATCCAAACGTACTGGCTCAAGTTCATTAATACATCTAACTTAAAGAATCCAACAATTTAAAATAATTTTTAATAGACTATTTTTACTTTCTTTCTTTCTTTTTCCTGTTTAGCCTCCGGTAACTACCGTTTAGATAATTCTTCAGAGGATGATATGTAATGAGTGTAAATGAAGTGTAGTCTTGTACATTCTCAGTTCGACCATTCCTGAGAAGTGTGGTTAATTGAAACCCAACCACCAAAGAACACCGGTATCCACGATCTAGTATTCAAATCCGTGTAAAAATAACTGGCTTTACTAGGACTTGAACGCTGTAACTCTCGACTTCCAAATCAGCTGATTTGGGAAGACGCGTTAACCGCTAGACCAACCCGATGGGTTAGACTATTTTTACTTAAGCTCAAACAAAGTGCCATATTTAAAATGTTAGGCTTGAGTTGTCTACCTATCACAAAATCTCTTTAAACATCATGAATAAAACAAAAATTTATTCTAATATTGATAATAAACAAAGAAAATATTTTGTGCAGTTTCTGTAGCATTCTACAACCACAATGATGTTAAATAACTTCTTTTGCATATTTTAAAACTTTTTTGTACTTGGATAATTGCACATGTATAAAACATTGCATACAACAAAGCAAATATGAATCAATATAGCAGTGCAATTAAAATTTTTAAACACTAATGACATCACTACAATCTTTGCTTTCTATTCTAAATTTTCTAAAATAAAAAAAAAGTTAAAAATTGATGTCAATTCATAAGATGTTGAGCTGATTAAATATGTTAAAATTACAGTAATCTGTTTGTGTAATTAGTCTGATGAAATGATGTTTACATTTTTAAAATGATAAAAATCACAACCAACTTGGTAAACAACTGAAAACATGATTTCATAAGGTCTTTTCAAGAGTACAATTCAGTTTCTTCCGTCCTTATTGTATGGCAAGTAGCACTGTTTTTAATAGTATTAGAAGTGGTTGGAAAATTTTTGGTACTCTAACACTTTGGGACCAGTGTCATAAATAAGAGCACCATTTGTAATATCACTGATGAAGATACTGAACTATCATCTCAAAAAGATCTTATGCTTGCATATTTCCATTTATTAATATTACCTTATAACTGATTAACATACACTCAAATTCATTTTTGCATATATCTTTTTACCTTATGAACATGGCAGGATTAAACTGTAATTGCATACATCAAAACCATGCAAATCAAGGGACAATTATGTATACTGTTCATTATATACGAATAAGTAACACAATTTATGCCATGAGTCATTCAATTATACACAATTCAAGGTTTCCTATTATTAAAATTAAAATTCTAATGTATTTTTTCTGAAAAAATAATAATTTCCCATGAAAATATATTTAGAGACCCCTATAAAACTAAATCTGGCAAATCTTTGGTTTATTTGCCATAATGTGTATGGTTTATTATACTACAAACTAATAATGAATATGATTATAAAATGTCTGCAAGAAATGCCAATAAAAAGAAATATGACAGTAATTAATTATTGTTTATAAATTGCATTATTAACTATTATGAAGAATCAATAAAATTATACATCACACAATTGTTTAAATTAGCATATGTAATGATTACAAAAACAAAGTGTAGATTTTTACAGCATAATTCCACCTCTTCATTAGAAAAAAAAATCATTGAATATTTAACAAAATAAAATTATTTATATTATACTGAGTAGTAAATGGTAATTAACAGTTCAGGAAAATAACAGTGTGCACAGTATTTTATTGTTAATTATTAAGAATGATAAATTCTGATGAGTAAGCAGATGATATTGTATAGGATGCAGCATGCTTGGTTATTGAAAAGTTGTTTTTTTTTTTAGTTTTTTTTGCTATTTGAGCATATAAATAAAGTATGGAATCAGTTACAGGAAGAACACAAATTAAAACAAAAAAGAAGTATTGTTCTATTCCCATTACTTTATAATTTATTCACAGATGTTGTTAAAAGAAAATAAAAGAAGTATTCAACCAATAGTAAGATGAATATTCTGAAAGCAAGTTGAAAATGTTGTCACCACCTCATGAAACTGTATTCATATCTAAAATTTATTTTGATGAGAATAAAATTTTTTACAAGACTAAACTTGTGGATGTATAACTAAAAGCGGTAACATATTTCTAAAATACATGTAAACAAACTGAACCAATGGAAATAAATAAAAATTAATTTTAAAAAGTAAAATGATTAGGAGATAACATTAATCTTTCAAACCTGTACAGTTATATGGTTCTGTATGCATTCTGTATCATTTGAAACAGAATCTGTATCATTTGATTCTTTAGAATCAGCTGGAATGTAAAATTATATCTAAGAATAAAATTCCAAATTCCAAATAAACATTTAATAAACCAGTTTCCTTCTGTTTCAGATCAACTGAAATAAGTTTTGTTTAATTAATTAGTTAAAGTATTGGGGGATAGTTTATTTGGAAACTGCATCCTGTTGAAAAAAAGTGATCAAAAGCAGTAACATTTAGTGCCAAAAAAAAGTTATGCCTCCCCCAGTAATTTACTGTAAGATTAAGTAATGCACTACATTCCTCAATCTCTTCTTTTTCATTATTAGTTCTATGGTTGTAGATCTGACTCTACTAGTTTAACCATGTTGAGGATGCCAGGATCTGAGAAACCAATGTAAGAACATCGTATTGGCTCCATAAAGTTCTTACATCCTAATATTCCCTTAATTCTAATATTCCTAATATTCCCTTTTGTGCAAAAATACACCCTTGTGCAGTATGAGGAAACTATTTTTCTCCTTACCTGTGATAAAAATAAAAGTTTTGTACTCAAATTTGGAAATTAGAAAAACATTTTTAACGAATAGTTGGTTTTTGCATATCTTAATGGAATAAAATTAATAGAAACGATAAGATTGAGAGTCCTAAATGTCACTTATTATATTTCATAATCAAAATTCTTAGTAGACAGATAGTATTCAGCGTTTCATTGTACTTATTTTCTATTCGTATATAAAAAAAAAGTCTAATGAAAAGATCAATTCATTATTTAAAAAAAAAAAATAGTTGTATTTAAATTATTATTTTTTATTAAACATACCTCATTATAGAAAGATAATATCTAAGGCAAGCATCTAAGTGTTCAGTATTATAGGAGGTTGTTGTGGCTACTGTCGTTTCTACTGGAACAGGTACTAATATAAGAGGTCTCTTTTCTTTATCTCTGCTACCCGGCATGATTGCTGCTCTTGACTGCAGTGCTCCCAATACACTTACAGCATCCATCCTATAACATAACAATAAATTGATAATCAATAAATAATCAAGAAGTACTACCTGTTATATACTTCAACTATTACATAATGGTGTTTCTATATTGAAAACAATTAATTAAACTTCTTATGTTCTTTCCTTTTTCTGTTTCCCTCCGGAACCACCTTAAGGTATTACTTCAGAGAATGAATGAGGATGATATGTATGAAAGTGAATGAACTGTAGTCCGGTACAGTCTCAGGTCAACCATTCCTGAGAAGTGTGATTAATTGAAACCCAACCACCAAAGAACACCGGTATCCATGATTTAGTATTCAAATCTATATAAAAGTAACTGGCTTTATTAGGATTTGAACCTTAGTACGCTTGACTTTGAAATCAGCTGATTTGCAATGATGAGTTAACCTATAGACCAGCCCAGTGGGCTAAACTTCTTATGTTAATAGAAGAAATTGATATACAGTAGGTATGGTAATTTCTGGTATAGGTTGGATATTTTTACTCATTATTAAACTATTTTCATTTACCTCAGTGAATTGCATGATAATATGTATAAATAATATAGAAACTTTCAGTCACATTTTAATTTAATGAAATCAAACATAAATAAAGAAATACATCCACACTTTAAAAATAAATAAATAATTCTATTCTAATACACTTAACAAGTAAAACAAGTATGACAAGTATGTCATACTTATAAATGAATTGAAATATGTATAAAAACATATTTCAATTCATTTATAAAGTAACATTAATTTTCTTACAAAAATCAGCTGTTAGTCAGGGGTGTATTCATAAATTTTTAGAAACCATTACATTTGATTTTGTATTATAGAAGACCACAAGAATATGGTCCACTGTCACAGGTGGCTGGCTGCATGACAGTCTTATGAATAATGCACATTCATTTCAATGTTTACATTGATAAGAAACAAACCTTAATTTTTTCATGTCAAATGTTTAATTTTTTCATTGTGAATTAGATTTTTAGCTTTATTATCAGATTAGTTTTAAATTAGAATTAGTTTTTTATTAGATTTTTATTGTTTGTCTACTTTTAAAATTTTTAGTGTTACTGTTTGCCTATGTAAGTTTTGGCAACACAGTGTCCTTCATCATACATCATCTAAAGAAGTAATAATGTCTTTCAGAAAGAAATATGATAACTAGGAATGATTAATGTTAAAATGTTGGCAAGAGTTTTAAGTTAAAATAAATTTTACGTGAAAGGACAATTTTTATTTGTCTTAAAAGCAGAACTGGAATGGAGTTCAGACCCCTCTGTTACTTTAACCCCTGCTGTTAGCACAACATAAATTATAAATTCAATTTTTAACTATTACTTAAAAATTTCTAAATTTTTAAGATAATAATTATTAAAAAATTTCTGTATATTTTTCTTATTACAATATTTTTTCTCCCATTCAGATCTATTCTAAGAAAGAAAATATCAAAAAGTATCCCCTACTTACTATTAAAAATTGTTGAAGACTTCAAAGTAATTTCAAAAAATAATATTCTAATCAAAAGAAAAGCTGCAAGATTTTGTATATTAAAAGACTCCTTTACTGTGTCAATTATCATATGAATCTACCTTCAAGTAATTGTAAACAATTATTTATATAGGTTACCCATTAATTAAACTTCTTGAAATAGATTTACCAGATTTGAAACATTATATTATTAAGACAAAAATCTAACTAAAACTGAATACTGGCTGTAATGATAATATTTCATCAAATGAATATTATTACATGTGATTGTTGGGTGTCACAACCTAACTATTGTAGGTTACCTGAAATACAAGTTTGGAAGAAACTACCAACAGAATGTTCTTGAAAATGGCTCAGCCATTACAAAAAAATAATTCATCCCTTACTAAATTTAATATGGTAAATGTCAAATGAATTGGCCTCCTTCAATGCCTTCTTAACAGAGCTAAATACTCTTGGAGATCATCATTACACTTCTTAAGTGCAAGTTATATACTGTCCTAGATGTAATGCATCACTATGTTTATTACAAGAACTGATTGAAGAATGAACATCATTACTTTCATTGAAAATTATCTTGAATGATGCTTTTTGTTACTCATGTATTTCACAAATACTGCAAACGTAACAAAAACTGGTACAGTTAGTGTAAAGCAATGCAGTTGAGTACCTCTATTATTTGGGGAAGGTAATTCATTTTGACACTAAAATAAAAATGCCAATAATAATATCAACAATAATAATAAATTCAACTCTGACAAATGGTCCTAGTTTAGAAACAAACTCTCTAAATGTGAATGTAGATTAGGTGCCATTATAATAGTTGAAGGTAACTTGTAACTTTGTGATAAGTAACTCTTGAAAACAACACAGCCATTCTCAAGAATGGCAATCATCCCATGGTGGGTTTACAAGATAATTTAATAATAAATTAGTTTTCTGTTGCCCTTTTCGCTAGTCATTATATACTATTGAAATTACACTGTTAAGCACAAACTGAGTAAATTGGATTACGCTAAATTGAGTGTCTACGTTGCTACGCTCTTGGAAATGCAGGTGATATTTGACTCTGACACCTTTATTCTGTTCATCGTACAGATTGGATAAATATTGAACAAAATATTTTCAGAGAAAAAAACCCTGATCAGTGGTTGTTGTACATTACCCACAAGTTACAACAAGAAGAAATATTGAGCTAAAAGATATAAGACAAGAAATTAATGTACGCCATTTATTTTTTAAACAATATATTCATGTAAAAAAAAAATATCTGAAAGATAATAATTAAATACTGAAATATTTGCAATATCTTCCAATACTAATAAAAACATTTATAAACTCGGCATGTTGCTATGATATTAGAAGGATTAGAAATATTCTAAAAAAAAAATTAAACTTTTGATGAAGTTAGATTTTAGGCTCCCTGAAGGTATGAACAGATTTTTTTAAAATTAAACCAGAACTGTACCACTAGTAGCTGATACAGAGTTCCTTAAAAATTAAAAGCTTGTTCAAAGATTCTTCTGAATAATACTTCAAGAAAGTACCTTTTAAATAATGTTTAAACAATCTTTTTAAACCAAATCAATAGAAAGAGATAATCTATTCAAGCAGTTGCAATTCATTTTAACAATGAAAAGATATTCAAAAAAATATAATTTTAATTTATAATCAAAAAAGATAAAGCATAAGAAAATGTAGTTAAAAATGAACTGTAACATTATGTTAAATAATAAAGCCTAACATTACTTAAAATTATACAAGAGACTTGGATAACTAATTACAATGAACCAACTAATATTAAACAGGTTTTACTTTGGGGAGATTATTATATTACTATGTTCTTCTTTCTCTTCATTTCCTCCTCTTTCCCTTTCTATCCCGCTAAAAACTCTATTACTTCTATGATTGTGCAACTTGTTGCTTATTCATTCAACTAACCTCCAGGCAACAGGATTATTAACAGCCATAACAACCGGCAACAATGATGACAACAACAAGAAACTAGAAGCTACAAAGTTATTCAAAGTTTTAAACATGATCAGAACGAATCGATGAACTCTTCATTCCATAATAATCTTAAATGACTAATGAACATATATTTGCACTTAAATCATTTCTATCTTTGGTAAAGAAAATCCAATTTGAATAAATGGAGGACTATAAATATTCTTTAATCTAAATAAATAAAAGATGCAAAAAAGTAATAAATAATTTAATATTTACCAGAAAATAAATCTATTTTTGGTTCATCTCTTATCTCTTAGTTATAAATAATTTGTTACAAAAATATGCTTGACCTTGATTTTCAAATGATATATGAGTAATTAGTGTCTTAGCAGTAATAAAAACCTTGAAACTATAAAAATAAATAATTTCAAACATCTAAAGAATCTATTTATTAGCATTTAAAAAAAAATAATAATATATCAGTCATTCATTCTATTTGCAGTAAAAAGGTTATTTATTACTTTATTCATGTAATAACTACAGCTAATGACCAAATACAATCACCTTTAGTAATTTTTTTTTCATTTGTTAAGGAATGCCATGCCTGACTGGGATTTGAACACAGGCAAAGGTGCATCATTCCACCAAGGAGGTCAGCATAAGGTTGTACAAGGAGTGGAAGCAAAGCATAATGGTTGCTATTCATAAGTATCATTATAGAATGTCTTGGCTATGAAGACAGGTGATGAAAACAATGCATTCATAGATAACTTGGTATTGATGGGTATGTATATAAAAGTGCCAATGAATTGTGATAAAAATATGTCAAACAACTGATATTTATATACTGCAATATTTAATATTCCTATGAACATTATACTTGCTTACAGTTCAATTACAATATTCATAAGAGAATATTTACAAAGTATTATTTAAATTGAAAAATTAATAAAAAAATATATTTTTTTAATTGAAAAGTAGTACTATTTTTAAATCGCGCATGCACACGCACACACACGCGCGCGCATGCATGCATGCATGCACTGACTGACACATGCATTGAAGTGATAGCTAATTATTCTCACCCCAGATTAGTAAATTTTATTATACTACAAGTAATAAAGCATTAATACATGTATTATTTTTTAAGTCATATTTGTTTATTGCATTAAATTTAATTGTCAGTATCCATATTATTATTTTCTGATTTCATCACAACTCAAGGACACTTACATACAAAAATCAGAGATAATTACTCAATTTTTTTTGGCATCACAGAAGCTTGAATTTTGTACATGGGAATATGGAAATTTTGTAGAGTATGACAAATGCCATCCCTGACCAGGATTAAAATCCCGGACCTCCCGATGAAAGCTCAAGACACGACCAATCTGCCATGGAAATTTAATGTAGGGTTTTTTTTAAATTAGTCTAAAAAGGTAGGAAGAATTATGAATTTTACCATTTTTAACTAGTTTGATTAATGAATTTTTATTTGTTTAGTAATTACATCAACCGTAACAAATTTATTTATTTCAATTTAATAAAGAGATTAAAATACAGATATTTAAATACGATCATAATGCTATTAAACATAACTTATTTTAAAAGATTAATTAATTATTTTATTATCATGAGGATTCCTGTAATCATATCTAAATTTATTAATTTTTTATTTATTTATTTTTTTGTTTTTTCTGGGCAAAAAACACTTTCGTGTGTATTTAGCTAAATAACAAAGTATAATTCATTTTCTTATCCATTCAAAAATATTAATTGTTATCTATTGATGTACGGTTTTACTGGGTAAAGTAGCTGGCCATCACCTTATAAACTTTAACCACAACACACCTCTTCAGTGTGATATAGGTCTTCTTTTACAACATGTGACAGCAAAGATTAAGAGTAGTTAAGAAGAAATTAATAGTTTACTCTTATCTATTTAATATTTCATTTTAAATATAAAAAAATGGTCAGTAGATGATAAGAAAATCAAAGACAAAGAAATCTAAAGAAGAAAAATAAGTTAATAATAGGTAGCTAGTTAATAATAAATACTATATATATATATATATATATATTTAAATTTATATACGTAATTTTTTTCTACTTTTCTTAACAATTTATCTACAGGATTTCAAAAATAAAATTATTTTTGGCATTGCTCATACTCATATTATTTTACTATGGACTAGGTATGTTGATGTTATTTTTGTAGTCTATAACCGCATTATATATAATGAACATCTAATAATTTTGAAAAAATTAAATTCATACTATAATGGGTTAAAATTTACTTTTAAAATTGATATAAACAGGGCAATAAATTACTTAGATATTAGTACTGAAATTAATAAAAATAATCATTTTATAATGTCAGTATATAGAAAACCCACTACTTATACAACCACAACACATAGGTATTCAAATCATCCACGGTCACACAAAATTAATACATATACAAACATGGTTAATAGAGCAATTAATTACACACAATATAATGAAAATAAAAATAAATTAAATAAAGAAATACATATTATAAAAAAAATTGTTATATATTCTTTTAGTGAATTTTTAATTGACATACAAAAAACAAATATTAAAAATTAACAATAATACATGTTTAATGCCAATATATAAAATACAAAAAATCAACAATAAATATTTAAAATATATATATTCTGATAGCATAGTTGAAAATATTACAAAGGTTTATGATAAAAATATGTTTAAACCTGCATACCAGACAATCACATAATAAAACATTAGACATACTTATTCACATAATTTGTATAATTTGGGTGGAATTTACAAAATAAAATGTAATGGCTATGATCATATTTATACAAGAAAGACCACTAGATCTTTCAAAACCAGATTTTCTGAAAGTTTCAGATATTATAAAAATGAAAATTGGCTTTTTCTAATGTTTCTAACTATTTTACTGATAATAAACATTTAATATCTGATATTTACACTAATTTGGAAATTTTTGAAATTAAAAAATGTAACAATAATAATAATAATAATTTGTTTATTTGTTTTTTTTAATAATAATAATAAATAAATAAACAAATTATTATTATTATCCTACACTTTCACAGCTTTTACTTTTGCCGGTGACATTCCTTAAACTTGGAGTAATTTATACCAACGAGATTAGGCTTGCTATTGTTGACTATGTGCCTTAGAGAGATTTTATGTGTATAAATGTAAAAATGGATTCAGCTTGATCAACTGACAAACAGAGTATGAGAATGACATGATAATAAAGGCTGCAATAAATAGCAGCACTATCAAATATTGTTAATTTTTAGTTTAATCTATTTAAAATCCTACACGGTAATATAATATTGGCTAGCCAAACCACACACACATATTTATTCTTTTTTAACATATTTATCATTTTAACTTTTAATTAATATTTTTATTATTCATCAACATAATTTTATATATGGAATTTTTAACTTTTAATTTTGATTTTAAATCTTAAATTTAAAAAGAAAAGATTTTTTAATTTTAATTACATTTTGATTTCAAAGTTTATATCCAAAGTTTTAACAAATTTTATTGTATTATATTTATCAAGATTTTATTTTGTTAATGTTGTGTATTTATAATATGCAATTTTAGACGAACAGTTAAAAGATTGGATCAACTGAAGATGTGAGAAAATTGCGGAAGTACTCTTGTGTGTATGTAAAATGATATAAGGTAAATATCATCCTACCTAATTTAATTTTATTCTATATATATATATATATATATATAGTTAAGCTTACTGGATATGATGGGAACAAGTATGACATAAATAGTCTTTGCATGACATAAAACTTAAATAGATACAACGAATGACAACTTGACTGATGAAACAGGTTCCAGATTGAATTATAAATTAGGCAAAAAGAAAAAAGTAATCTACAGATTGTACCGACTCTGAATACAAACAATATATAAAACTACACAGTCGAGATGTCAACCGACTATCCATGAACAAACCGTGGGATAATATGAAAACAATGAACAACCAATACTGTAATACAGTGTTGACAGGAAACTAAATTTATAAACCTACCAACAAAAGTATTTTCGATATGAACATTAACTTTTCATTTGTTCATCGTATGTAACAGTATTGGCTGACTTAAGTCATGCGAGAAAAAACTTGATTCTCCAGGTTGTTTTTAACTTTCAATTTTTTAAAAGAATTATCAACAACAATAACTTTTGCTGTAATTTTATGGTTATTGATGTCATTGATACTTCATTTTTTTTAAGCTTAGCAGCAGCTAATAATATAGTTTTGTGATATTAAATTTTGTAAAAAAAAAAAAAAATCAATATTATCTAATAAAGAAAAAAATTAATTTTTAAGACAACCAAACAATTTTGTTATATAAATTAAAGAAACAATTCCTTTTGTTTTAACAATGACTTGCATTATATTCCTCAAATCGTATAAAAATATAACAAATCTTTTTTTCTTAAATGAAATATAAATAAAAATGGTTTAAATTAAAAATATTTTAACATTAGATATAATTAATTAACTGAAAGAAAAACTGTATGCACTCTAAAAAAGAAATTTCATGAAATTCCAATGTCTTAGAAATAAAAAATTTGAAAAAATTCCACAACACTTGCACCTGTATCATGTTGCTATTGCAATCTAAATGAATAGGAATAATACAGATCTAAGCATTTTTGTATTCATCTGATATATCACAAAGAAGATATGATATATCACATATATGATATATCACACATGAATATAAAATCAAGACTTGCGGTACTTTTTAATAGACAAAAATTTTCAAAAATAATGTATCCTCTTTATATTAATTTACATTAAAAAAATCTGATGTGGACACTACATGACTTCCTGGTACGCCTATTAAATTACATATACACATTTTCCACTGCACTTCATTTAAACCTATTTCATTTGAAAGTAAGATACGATCCTCCAATTTTTTAATAAAGAATTTTTTTTTTACTATTATTGAATTATTATTCATTGTAATGTTTTTTTTACAATCACAGGTTAATAATTATTAATAAATCGATATATTTAAATTTAAAAAAAATCGGATTCGAACCGATGTGCCTTCCGCTTGTAAGATCCAAATATTTCATTAATTAAAATTTTATTTGGATATAACTCTGGAACCAATGAAATTAAGTACCACTTATGATATATCGTTGAAAAGCTCTCAATGAGAGTTTATTACTCTGCACTTAAGAAAAAGTCCAAAATCTAAATCTTTTGGTTATTGGGCTTTTTGGACACTTTTGGTGCAGTAGATTGGAATCAAAAGGGGAGGTGCACAACTAGATGTTACAACAGTCCTAAATCTAAAATTTCAACATCCTAAGGTACATCATTTTTGAGTTATGCGAGGTACATAAGTACGTACGTACATACAGATGTCACGCTGAAACTAGTCAAAATGGATTCAGGGATGGTCAAAATGGATATTTCCGTTGAAATCTGAAAACCGAAATTTTTCGCGATCACAATCTTCCTTTACTTCGTACGACGAAGTAATAAATCGTAATTCGTTTTTCGAAGGACATAATTTCTGAACTTAAGCTTCAGATTTCCGCGTTTACTATAATTTGTGTATAAGAAGTAAAAAGAACTAAATTTATTATAACTTCCATATTAAAAAATCAAAATGCGGCACATTTTAACTAGGTATTAAACGAAATATAATATTATGTTCATTATTACAGTAATGAAAGTGAAATATTTAAAAAAATACAAAAATAAAAATATTAAAATTTAGAGAAAAAATTAAAATTCAAGTAAAACAATACGTTATTAAAACAATTTATTAGACGTCTTTAGAGTTAATTAAAAATTAATTTTATCTAAATTTGTTTGAAACAATTTATTTAATAAATGGGCAGTACGATTCAGTTTTTTGTATTGCATTGAAAAGGAATAAACATTTAAATAACAGAATGGAATAATGCGTGTATGTCGTTATCCAACAATGCCTTATAAATTTTCCAATGAAGAATTTGCAGTGATCATTTTTTACGAGAACTGCAATGGAAACGTACGAACTGCTCGGCAAGAAAATCATCAAAAATTTTTTCGAGTAGATTTCACAGAACCTTTGCTTCGATATTTCAGTGCTCACGTACTATTGGATTATTGCCGTCTTCTTCGTAAATTGCTGAACGGCAAGAAAAATTAATTAAAAGAATAATTTCGGAGAAGAAAACACAGTTAAGCGCACTGAACGTAGCCCAGGCATTAGTAGCAAAAGAATTTCTTACCGCACTGCATACACACGCACCGAAACAGAAAGTAAAATACGGCGTATTCTTCGAAAAAATAAAACTCCGTCCTTTAATCTGTATAAGGTGCATAATCTACTTTCTACAAATTTTCCTGTACGTTTAAGTTTTCGTCACTAGTTTCTATATAATTTTATTAACGTAGATTCTATTTTGTCTACCGACGAAGCCGCATTTACTCGAAGTGAAATTTTTAATTAAAAAAATAATCACATATGGAGTCAAGAAATATCGCACAGAAAAAAAGGTTTCACGTAAACGTTTCGTACGATATTATATGCAAAAAAAAAGGTTGGGACCATTTATTTTCAATGAGAATGTTTTGGATGTTTCATATTTAAACTTATTTTCACCAGCAGAGTATGTACCGAAATTTTGTTAAATTGTCAGTGAATCACTGTATACTAATTGAGCCCTTTTGGAAAGAGATAATTATCCGATTTAAAAAAATAATCCGCTGGATTTAAAGAATGTCCACCCATTTCCTACGTTCAGAACACGATTTCGTATTTCTATGTAAAAATTTACACACACATACACACGCGCGTGCATACATTTTTTTTAACAATCAGGTATATTTCTTCGGGTTCTATAGAAAAACGTTTTTTTTTTTTAATTTTTACACCGGTTTGGTTCAAGGGTTATACATAATATTAAATTCAATTATCAGGGAGATCAAGAATATTCATCATGGCGCACACATAAATAAATGAAGGACAAGCAGGATTATACGGATATATATATATAAAATTATTTTACCTTCATTAACTTTTTTCTTACCTGAAAATGAAATCGAAATTAATATCCTAAGTAATGTAGTAATTTGAAAAGAAACCCGTGGGAAACAAACACAGGAAGAAAGTTAATAAATGAAACAGTTACGTAAATTTTATACGTTCAATTAAATATATAATTTTACTAATTTATGTGTTTATTTCAATATAACTTTTTAATTAAAATAATAGTTCCATTAAAAAAATAAAAATATAAAGCAAATATAATTATACAAGAAAATCTATTATAAATTTCAGAAAGAAGTTTTATTTTGTAATGTAGGTTACATTAATTTGAAAATTAGACAATAATAATTTTAAATAATTAATATAATTTCTACAACTAAATTATAAATAAAAACCATCAATTATGCAAATCATTCTACTCTACAACGTAATGTAAGCGATAAACAATAGCCATATTTTGTTTATTTTTTCTAACGATCTCGTTTTAATTAAATTTTTATAAAACAAAATTTCACCTTCTTTAAATAAAGAAAATTATAATTAAATAATTTTCATCATAAACGTTTATCACAACCACAAAAATATTTTCATAAATCTTCAAACGTTTGTTATAGAAAGTAATAATTTACGTAATTAAAAACGGGCTCATACGTTCGTTTTTTTTTTTTGTTTTTTTTTCGTATTTTTTTAACAGTGAATAAAAAACCACATAATTTTAGAAACTCACGTTTACAATGGATACGAGAACTATTTTAATGGTAAAAATCATTAAATAATTTAATTAAAGATATTGACAATTCTGCAGAATTCAAGATCGACCGGTTGTTTGACGACGTTTGCTGTTGTTTATTTTTTGTTGCTATTTTTTTATACTCATTTATAAGGAATTTTTAACTTTTAAAATGAATATTACCGTGGTCTGTGAAATTTGTGAATACGTTTTCTAGATTCTTAAAACATGATATTAGCTAAAATTAGTAGATAATTTGATCTAGGATACGGTGTAAATGAAAGAAAAGTCGAGTTTTCCGGGTGACCCACGATTTTACCGGCGACTTGAAGAATTATGATGATTAAATATCAGAAAAATCTACCAATCTCGGATTTATCATTAATTTTAAAATCAGATTTTTGTCAAGGACTGTTTCTAATTCTTAGTAAAATTATCCACCTAAGCAGATTACAATAGGATTTATGAGAGTTGACTGACCGGTGACAAAAGGCGTTGTACTCACACCGCAGGTAAGCTTGTCGAGCTGTATTCTGCAGCTATGATGTCATTTTCTGGAAAATCCGGATGTTATGTTTTCAGTCATCCATGATACATTCCTTTCATATGTTCAAAAACCTGCAGGAACCTTTAGTTAGCAAACGATTTTCGAGTGATAACAAATTGAAAAAAATGCTGTGAAGTAATGGTTAAATGAATTGTTGGCAAAATAAAATGATTCAGGGTATTTTCAAACTCGTTTAGACAGATTACTAAACGTGGCGGGGATTAAGTTAAAATATGCAATTTTAGGGGGAAAATGTTATATTTCGTCTAGAACTCACAATTGCCAAAATAATTATCATTTAAAAATTAACATGGACACCATTTTTATATCGGTGAACAAAAAAAATCATCATATTTGTTTTATTTAAGGAACCTTGATGTAAATATTTATATTAAATATTATTAAAATATATCAATCCGTTTTTCAGATATAAATAACTGTTTAAAAATGTAAGAAATAGCTAAATAAAAAATCTTGTACGCCTATTAAATTTAAAAAAAAATGAAAAGTACATAACATTTTATTTCATTAGCAACTTCTGATATTTTATTTATTGTAATTATTGAAAAAATATTATTTATCGTAATTTTTTTTATAATCAGAGGTTAATAATTATTAATAAATAAATATATTTAAATTTTAAAAAAAAGTTAAAAGAAAAGAAAAGGAGATGAAGTCTGATTCGAACCGATATGCCTTGTAAGATCCAAATATTTTATTAATTAAAATTTAATTTGTCTGAAACTCTGGAACTAATGAAAATAAGTAACACTCATGATATATCGATGAAAAGCTGTCAATGAAGGCTTATTACTGAAGTTAAGAAAAAGTCCAAAATCATGATTTTTTGGATTTTGGGCTTTTTTGGGCCGTTTTGGTTCAGTGAATTGCAATAAAAAGGGGAGGTGAGCAACTAAATGTCACAGCAGTCCTAAATGCAACATTTCAACATCCTACGGCTAATCGTATGTACGCACAGACTAGTAACTAGAAACTAGTCAAAATGGATTCAGGGATGGTCAAAATGGACATTTCCATTGAAATCTGAAAACCGAAATTTTTCGTGATCACAATATTTCCTTTATTTCGTACAACGAAGTTAAAATGAAGCGGAAATCACTATTTTTCCAATTGAAATTTTTCGTTTATTTGATAAATAGAATCATGCGTAACAGAAGATGTAGTATCCGCTAAGAATTATAGTATTCGAAACTAAATCCGTGGATATAAACTATCTACGTAACTGATTGGAGTGATTCTACTAAACATAAACACACACACACACAGAGAGAGAGAGAGAGAGAGAGAGAGAGTGAGAGAGAGAGAGAGAGAGAGAGAAGGAGAGGGGGGGTTGAGAGGCGGGAGTGAGCGGGCGAGTGATAGAGAGGGGGTGCGAGAGGGGTGAGAAAATTTGAGGGGGTGAGGTGGCTACACGTGCGTTCGTTCAAACATTCGCGCAAACTATGTACGTACATGTTTCTTACTGTTTTTGGCCTCTGACAACGATTTTCTTCAAATTTGGCGCAGTTGTTTCAATATAAAGGGATTGATCAAATTATTTTTTTCAAAATTCGTTAAAGGGAATGAGGGTATATCGCGAAAAAATCGATTTCGATTTTCTTCAGAGATATTTTAGAGAAAATTTTATTAAAGCAAATTTATTACCTACAATGCAAAACATATATAAAAAACAAAAAAGCCTTTTTTCAAAAAACAACCCCAACCTCTTAAAATTTAAATTCGTGTATGGTTTTTGTTCTTTTGATTTATCTACAATCCGTTTAAATATTTTTCAAAATTTTTTCTTCAAGCATACGGCTATCAAGAAATGTCTACAATTTTTTTAAAAATATGTACCTCCGGATCTGAAATGCAGAAATTTTTTTGGAAAATCTTCTATTTCTTATTCTAGTCTCTACTAGAATATATTTAGATAAAACTTTATTTAAGCAAATTTGTTAAGTTTAACCTATATATTATAATTATTATTTATTTTCCTAATATCTATGTTGCAATCTGTTTAACTAGTGAACAGTAAGCAAACCCCTCTCCCCCAACCGTCCAATGAGATGAGGATGATCACACGGGAGTGAGGTGTAGTCATGTACAGACTCAGACCGATCGTTCCTGAGACGTGTGGTTAATTGAACTCCAATCACCAAACCTCACCGGTATCCACTGTCTAGTATTCAAATACGTATAAAAGCAATTAACCTTTTCTGGAATTTGAACTTCAGACCCTTCGACTTCGAAAACCAGCTGTTAAACAACTGTTAATATCTATTTGAATATTTTTAGAAAAAATACTTTTCTTAAAATTTAACTCGTCGTTGCAAATCACTTGTTTAACAGCTAATTTTCAAAGCTGATGGTTCTGAGGTTCAAATTCTGGTAAACGTTAGTTGCTTTCAAACAGACTTGAATACTAAACACTGGATACCGGTGCACTTTGTAATATTAGCCAAACGTCTCAGGAATGGTCGGCCTGAGTCTTTACAAGACTACACCTCATTTACATCGCAAGCATATCATCCTCACCTCATTGGGCGAGGAGAATGCTTATTGTTCACTAGTTGAACAGATTGCAACGTACGCATTAGGAAAAAAAATGTATAACCCAGCTCTAAAAAAATATGTATTCTATTGTTTTGTTTGTTGGCTGTAATTCTTTCAATGTTTATTATCAACATACCGGGAAACTCATGCAATACTTTACCAGCTTTTACATATATAAATTGGGTGTTTTATGGGTTTTATCAAGTGATGAAATAGATAAATTTTAATTACTAATAAAAACCTTTAATTATTTTATACTTTTACGTTGGTATGACATTAACGGTAAACATTTTGGTATATTATAACATACAGTATGTAAAGCATGTACATACTAAATTAAATGATTCTGTATGCATTCCCCGGCGTTAACTCTTCTTTAAATCGTGACTATTTTTAAGTCACGTTGAATTTAAACATTTGTAAAATATTTCCCAGCATTGTTACCAGAATAAATTTATAGTATGTATATATTTTTATACATTATAATATTTTAGTTGCCAAAGATTAGTAAACAGAACGAACGATAAATAGTGTTGTATGTCTGTGAAAGGAAATACCATCCTTTATTCACACTGAAAGTTATTACGTTACATAAGACAAAAATATTACATCTGTAATAGGCCTAGACATTAAAATAATGTTTCATAATTCTTTTAAGAAGTATCGATTATCTCATCACTTATTAATCAGTACTATTTATACCATCTTTTTGTAAGTTAAAAATTTTACAAATATTTTGTAAAAATCCTCACAGAAAATTTTGAATTTTACAAACTTTTTAATGTTAAGTAGTAAAACAAAAATATATCCATATATAGAGGTAGAAAAAATTATTTATTTTAACAAAAAAGTAAATTGAAACAACGTTAAAAAACTACTCCAATTATTTGACATGATTATTGGAACAATTCTGTACATCATTACTTGAGTCACGAAAATTGTTACTTATTAAAACCATTTATAAAGTAATAATTTAGAGTCGTATTACTATGAAGTAAAGATAAGAACGCAGACTTTCTACTATAGAGTAGAATTTGTTTCGATCAAAAAATTTTCATCGTAGCTCGATCCATCCAAAGAGATTTAAGTTCTTAGATTAGAAAAAAATTATCTCTTCTCATTACATAATGATTACTTACAGTTGTTTTATTTTAGAAATATTCTTTGTATTTTTATTATAATACTTCTTTAATAAATATATATTTTTTAAAATTATCTTCAGTACTTATGTTTAATTCTTTTAAATTTTCTTATATACTTTGAAGTTAATTTTTTTTTTTGGGACTCCCACAGCGACCGGTACAGCCTTAAAGCATTACCTCAATCGCTCCGGAGTGTCGTGGCAGCAGATTGGCCCACCCTGACTTGGCCTCCATCGGGCTCTACCCTGGATCATAGGAACAGCCCGATTTCCGCTTCTGGATAGCCGAGATGCCTCTCCCCAGGAGAGCTGCCCTTCCCGGCCCTAACCTACTATGTTCCAGGCATGCATTTTGCATGCCCTTCCCCTCAACACGCCCTCTCATACCATCAGAGTCATCCGTGTCATCATCGGAAGCACCCCGACTTCTCCGCTCTTGTGTGTGGGCGAGCCAACGTGTTCTAGACAAGGAGGCTGCCTACCTGGCCCTAGACGTCGCCACGTTTCGTCCCGACTTCCCTTCATTTTTTGAAGTCACAAACAAATACATCAAATATAAAACAATTTGAAGTTAATCTAAAAGTATTCATTCGCTTAGTGAATTATCCGATCTTTTCTTTTGTTATTCAGGCCATCTTTACACCACGTTTACATAATTTGTTTTCTTCTTTTCCCAAAATTTCCTTACTATCTCTGCTTGTTTTTTTCTTCTTTGTTCATTCAACTAAAGTTTTCTTTTAGGTTTAATTTTTGTTAAAACTTATACACATCAGCAAATTTTCTAAATGTATCTCTTTTATATATAAAATTGTTGCTTATATTTAGTTCCTCGTGGCCTTTTTCTATCTGTTTATACAAATTTGTTTTTTGTCTTTTTTTATTAATAATATTAAAAATGTTCTTTGTCAGACGGAAAAAATGTAATTTAATAACAGACGGTTATTGGTCATTTTTTATAGATGGCCATAGTATTTTATCCTTCCTTTCCTCATTGTTATCTCAAAATGTTCTATTTCTTGATATAACACTTTTCCGCTTTTCTTAGTTGGTATATTTCTACCCTTATACTTCGGACCATATATTTTTCTGATGATTAATTTTTCAACTCTTGTTTATGTTTTTGCTAGAGAATGTTTTGTATTTTTTCTGAACCATACAAGGTTTCAGGAAGAATACCATTTTATGTTGTGTTTAATCTTGCTTTTCTTGATATGGATATTCTTAGATTTCCATTTAAATGATACGCTATGTTCATTTTTTTGTACTTCCTTCTTTGTTTTTGTAGTGTTGGGTTTATTATTTCTCATAAATATTTGGACTTTTTTACTCTTTTGACAGTTTTATTTCCTGAAGCTTTAATTACTTTGTTTTTAATTTGAATAATGGAGTGCCATTCTGTTTTTTTTTTCATATGAAATCCGTAAACCTATTTTATTTTCGTATTTTTCCAAGATTTGGAGTTTTTTTTTGCTTTTAGTTTTTTTTGAAGAAGTACTAAATTATCTGCATAATCCAAAGTAAATTAGATTTTGTCCCTTGTTTTATTGTTTTTGAAATATTGATTTTTTAATTACTTTTAGCCGTTTTCTTACAACCTTCTAAAGAGTACAATTGAATAATATTGGGAAAAGTCCATCATTTGTCTTACACCTATTTTACTTCAGATAGAATTGTTATTCGCCTTGAAGTTTGACTTTGAAAATGTTTCTATCAACGTTTCTTTAATTACTTTTATCGTTTTATTATCATTTTTAAATTTTTCAAGGACTTTAAAAATGGATTTTTTAATGAATTGAGACATAACCATTTTTAAATTTAACAAAGACTGATATAAATCGTTATCTTTTCCTTTTGTTTTATTGCAATTTACTATTTGTTTTAATTAAAAATATGTTCCGTGAAATTCCTTTCTGGTCTGAATCCGCCCTGATATTCTCCAAGTTTATTTTCTATGTTAAATTGTATTTTAATTAACACGGTTTTCAAAAACAGGGTTCCAATAATTCTATTTATATGTAAATAAATATTTACGTTAAATATTGACAGATTATATTAATGAAAGTTATTCCAACCCTTCCCAAAAAAAAAATCGTATGTTTCTTATCATGATTTACTGTATCACCTATTAACGGTTTTCCTTTCTTATATTTTAAACAGCTCGGCTAAATTAAAAAATAAGACAAACGAAGTTATATTCATAAGCTGACAAACAAATATATTATTTACACTGACGAATGCAAAAAATTAGTCGAAACTACATGGAAAACCAAAGCTATTATAAGACATAAAAAATAAACATATTTAAAACACATTTAACAATCCAGAACGTCAAAGAACTATCATGTAGGACAGTGATTCTCAATCTTTTTAGCTCCACGACTCCCCAAAAGTAAAAAAGACATAATGAATTTATGCAACCACCCACTCCAACACAATGAAACGTAGTTAAGACTATTTAGCTGCGTTGATAGCGACGGGTATAAAAATGCATGTATAAGAGTGTACAAACATTAGTAATTTACAAGTTCCAACTAGATGTGTACGTGTTCCTTGCAATTTGTTTTGTTTGCATAATATTCGCTATGACAGCGTCATGTCGAACATGCATATGATACGTTAGAACACATATGAACATATGATACGTTTGTCGAGCTCTCAGCAGCATAAAAGAGGCGTAAAAAATTGCAGAACGTCAGTTTAGTTTCGATTCGAAGCGTACGTCTGGTGCCTTATTTTTCTTCTTTTTTTTGTTTAATCTCCGGGACCACCGTTAGATATTGCTTCAGAGGATGAGATGAATGATTTGTAACGTGTGTGAAAATGCCATGCTTGACAGAGATTCGAACCCGGAACCTCTGAATGAAAGCCCAAGACACTAACACTCGCGCCGCGGATGGTGCCTTATTTAATTTTTTTAAAAGTGTAGTCTCATTAAAATAATAATAATTGAGGTTTCGGTTTTTTAGTGTTTGATCAAAATATGCAGCTGTCTGTTTTACTTCTTTGTACAAAGTAAAGGAAGATAGCGAAAAATTTCAGATTTCAACGGAAATACCCATTTTGACCATCCCTGAATCCATTTTGACTAGTTTCGGCGTGACGTTCGTACGTACGTATGTATCTCGCATAATTAAAAAACGATTAGCCGTAGGATGTTAAAACTTTGGATTTAGGACTGTTGCAATATCTAGTTGTGCACCTTTTATGTCTCCTTTTGATTGCAATCGACTGTACCAAAAGTATCCAAAAAAGCCCAAAATCTAAAAAAATATGGATTTTGGACTTTTTCTTAACTGCGGTAATAATCCCTCATTGAGAGCTTTTCAACGATTTATTATAATTTATACTTATTTTCATTGATTCCAGAGTTATAGCCAAATGAAATTTTAAATCCTATAAGAAAGGAAGGCATATCGGTAATAATTATTATTAACTTCTGATTGTAAAAACAGTTTTACGATATATAATAATAAACACGACTGCCAAATAAAAAAAAACATTGTTCTTTAATACAGGATAATTACTAATATAGGAAATTAAAGAGCGTCCGGGTGACAATCTTGTATACGGTATTTGTGTATAGCATATTTTTTAAATTTATTTAAACACACACACACACACACATATATATATATATATATAGATAGATAGATAGATAGAGAGAGAGAGAGAGAGAGAGAGAGAGTGAGCCTATGACACTCCCGGTAATGCAAGGATTCCAGCGCGGGGTCATACATCTAAATCGGTTCAGCTACTGTATGTATGTTTGTATGCTAGAACAAACAAACGTACATCCTAAATACATTTTTTTTTTTGGGGGCAGTCGTGTAAAAACAAATCGTAGAAAAAATTTGATAGGTTGTTAACACATTACGAATGATTACGTTAGAATAAACACAAACAATTTCTTGGCATATTTCTGTAGGGATTAAGCTAGTACATAAAGTTAAAAATGTAATCCAAATTTCGTTTCCTCGGCTCTTAAAAGGTCAACAAGAATGAGCTAAATAGACTAGGCTTTTTTTCCCTTTTTTTAATAAAATTATTAAAAAAAAAAAATGTTTAAAAAAGTAATAAAAGTTTAATTTAGTTTACAATTTTATAATTTATATTATACTAAATAAATTCACGCTAACGAAAAAAAGTCAAAGAAAACTTAAATGGAAATCAAAGGTGTGACGTTAAATATGACGACTAATAATGATTTAACTTCAGGCAACTTTAAATCAGTTAATACAAATCTAAAGTAAAATAATATCCAGTTAAGAAAAGAAATAAAAATAACAAAAAACTGTATAAACGCGGACTTGAACTGTTTTTAGGTTTTTTTATTTAAGTTATTCATAATCGGTGGTGGGTAAAATAAAATAAACTTGGCAAGAATAATATAAATAATAAATAATACCGACCTACAGATATGAAAACGTGCATGAAGAAAACAATTTTTGCAATAATAAATCATTTATTAGCGCAAATCTCCATAAGATGATACAAAGGCCATTAGCTATGAATTGGCGGTAAAATGAAGAATAAAGAAATATAAGGAGCGATTTGACATACTTCACTGAACACAAGTTAACAACGGAACTTCTCAACTTGAACTTCAGTTAGAGAAAAGCACAGAAAAAATTACAAACGAGTGAGATGGAAGTAAAGCGAGAAAGAAAGAGAAAATGAGATAGAAAAAGACAAAGTAATGATGTTACAACAGGTGGAATTATGAATTATAATCCGCAAGTCAAGTTAAGCATTGTAGTCGTTTTAATACCGTAGACAAAACAGGAAGAAATTATATTAAAAAGAAGAAAAATGATAAAAGAAATAAAAGGTGACAAAAGAAGAAAAATGACCGAACGCAATGAATGGAAACCAAAAGAAGACTCATTAAAATATTGTCGGTCATTATACTTAAGTATATGCCTGTAACAAAAAAATAAATAAACCAAAACTAAATCTTTATAACAGGTTTGAAAATGTATTACACGGATGGATGAAATAACGTAAAATAAAAGAATAGAGATAAAAAAAAGAAAAGAAGATAAATTGCAAATATAATTCAACTGTTTGTAGAAATGTCATGGAAAAATCGTTATTATATACACGGAAACGTGAGCTAAAAAAAATAAAAATACCACAGTTGCATTAAATAATCTATACTTTTATATAAAGAGGAAGAAGGTTTTTATTTGTTCGGGATAAACAAAAAAACTCCTCGATCAATCGCAACCAAATTTTTACCCATTTTTCTTGGCAAAATGAGAAGATTTTGAAATAAATACATTTTATATATATCACGTATATATATATATATATATATGTGTGTGTGTAGTATTGGAGATTTGCCGGTTGAAGCAAAAACTTTAATAAATTGAATTAATGAACTGTGAACTGTGAGTCTCTATCGCTGTGTGAGCTGGATTTGAAGTGAATGATTCGAAAACAATCGAATGAATAATATTACAAAAATAATAGAATTTAATTTACGCTAAATGAGATAATATTATATAAATTTAAAAAAAATTGTTTAACAATAATGGGCTTCCCGTGGGGACTGCGTTTGAGGCATGAGTGATGAGGTATGCGAGCACCTCGTGGAAGGCTGTACCGATCATCACCATTAATTGATAACAAAGGAGTGCCCTGGGGCGCTGTTTTTTGAGGTGCAAGGGGGGCTCTTATAATACCTCTGGAAACAATCGTCCGATTTTCAAAATTCAAACGGGTGCTATTTGTTAGCAGGTTGAAGGCTAACTTTTGCATGCATCAGATACTCTTTCGATCTAACTGATCACGGTTATTCGGAAATGTTATTTAGAAATTAAAAATTATTTAAATGAAAAATTATTTATTAAAATGTGTAAATAATAAATAATCGGTTACGGTGCTGCACTTCTTATTCAGGCCGCTAAATTCTCATGCTCCTTTCCTACCCAAGATACTTTTCACTCTCAATATATTTTTCACTTTCGCTCCCAAAATATTTTTCAGTAGAAGTCTTATTGAAATTGAAGACAATATATCGTGAGTGATTCACTATCAGCGCCCAGCAAAAACTACTGAAGAAAAATTCATGAAAATTTGTATACATGTTCTTCTTTCGGTGTAACTGCAGAGTAAGAAAGGATTTTTTGAAATTCCGAGTTTAAACAGGTGAAATGGAATAACAATGAAATTTAGTATTTTTTTTAATTTTTCGGTAACAAGTGAAAATATCAACTTGATTTTTGTGTGTGTATAACCTTCATGTAAATATCTAATAACCAATTTCTAGATTTTTTGAAATTTATAGTTTCAAGGTTTAAAGTGGATTTAAAATTTTTTTCTTAAACCCTGCTGTTTTTTTTAATTTCTCAGTAACATGAAGAAATCAATCTCATTCTTTATAAGTATAATCTTCATGTGACTAAACCAATTTCTAGATTTTTTAAATTCGACCTGGTAAAGGGATGAAGAAAGGTAAATAAAATTTTGAACAATGATTGTAAATTTTCCCAATTTCGACTATACAAAACTAGATATTCAGTAGATTTGGGCACGCAAATCTTCAGATAAACATTTAAAAACCATTTTCGGTTTTTTTTTAATTCAGATTTTTTTAAGGGGTGCGAAGGTATACGGCGCTGTGGCTCAACCAACACAGCTACTGCCACCGTTACTGTATGTGCAACTAGTTGCACCTGCCTCCGGTTACTTCATTAAAAAACATAAAACAAAAAGACTGACCGCTACGGGAAACGCAAATAACCATATAGTGCGGGCGAAGCTGCGACGGGGTGCTAGTACAAGCATATCCTAAGCTTATACAAGCTTCAGAATACCAATTTCCTAATATTTGAAATTACTACATTTAACTGATGAAAGAATAAATCATGAATTAAAATAATCTGAAGTTATCTGGTTCTATTCCCCAAAAAGAAATCCTGACATATAATTTTTTTTTTGTTGTAAATCCTAAATCTATTTCCACATCAATAGAAAAGAAAATCAACCGGATATTTTTCCAAACCATTATTTATCGTTCCATCATCTGATTTAACTTTCAACAAATATATTATTAATTACACAAAGCATAGATAACACTGATGATCTCTTCAGTGTTTTTGACATTACATCTGTATTACATCAAAATTTTATGTTATAAAACAACTTTTATATTAACATGGAGAAATACATTTGGCTAACAGATAAAATTATATCAATCAATTTTTATTGTTAATTGTTAAAATAACTTATTTATTCTGAAGAGAAAAATCATGAAATGATAAACTTTCTGAAGAAATGAGGAATGTAGTGATTTCCTGTTGTTTTATTTATTAAGCCAAAAATACAGTGATACATCAAAATTACAAATCGATTACAAGTGATAATCAGCACTAAAACAGAACTTATATATATATATTTTTTAGTTGATGTGGGCATCAACTATTTCGATCATTATTTCCTGTGAGAATGGAAATTTGTATCGTATGAAAAATGTCATGCCTGGCCGGGATTCGACCCGGGATCTCCGAATGAAAGGCTGAGACTCTAAAACTCCGCCACGAAGAAGGGATATTTTCTCTTCATCACATAGATAAGATCTGTAATGAACATCATTACTTTCAGAAAAAAATTATTTTACCGGTGTCGTCTTTGCATTTCAGATGTTTTACATGGATTAAAAAGATTGGGATAAGCAATGTAAGTCAAAAAAATTAATGAATGCATTTTTGTCGAGAAATTATGCGCTATATATTCTCTTTTTATTTGGATAAAACAATTGGTTAAATAAAAAAACTATTAAATAAATCTGGGAAAAGTAAAATATGTTATTATTTTATATTTTTTGAATAACATTTATTATTTTTTTTAATCAAACAGCTAAGTGATTTTTTAGCATCATCGATAATTATCTGTTACAACAGATGTTTGTTCTTTGATCCTGCAGGACGTAATTAAATTTAAGTTAATATATTGCGAATTTAAATAAAGTTGAGTACCAGCTTTAAAAGCGTATTTTGGTCATTAGACTACCGTTAACGACAATAGCTCGAAAATGGTTACCGAAAGACATGAAAAGAACACTATAGAGCTGTAAATAAACTTCTATTCAATTGAGTTAGCATAAATATGAAAAAAAATCCCTTTCGGCACGCCGGAAGGTGGAGGTAGATTCTATCGGTGCTAAGTAGGGGATAAAAAAGATTTCCACCTTAAAGTTAAGAAAAACTTCAAATTTACTCAATACGGCAATGGTTGCATGTGAAAAATGTTTCACATGTTTAGCACACGACAAGCCCTATCTTCTTACAAGTTCCGCAAAATTTTAGTCATCCTTTGCCGTAAGGGTTGGTCATATCAAAAATTGTTTCAGACAAAAGTTTTAGGTAATGTTTAGAGGACTAACAACCACTAAACCGATTCGATACTATGCCTATTAAGGGAAGTATGATTTTTTGTCTTTAAAACCCAATTTTTTCCATCCCCTAGGCCAATGGTTGATGATATCAAAAACTTTACTTAGATAAGTTTTAGGTCATTATCCAAAGAATAGTAGGAACTTTAAACGAATTCAATATTTTATTTAATAAAAAGGTTATAGCGGTATTTTGTTTTTTCGAAAAAGTTCCCTCATTTCTACCCTGAATGTCAGATTCTGCCCATTAAAGAACTCGACCAAGATTTTGGGTCGTTATATTTTATGTATCAATTTGAAAGTGATTGGCGCAAAATTACGGCAGTTATTGTTTCCACAAGAAAGAGAAATTATATACATAGTTTTGGGGTCTAGGGGATGTGAAACGCAAAATTCTTCAGTCGGGTTATTTATTAATTTATTCAGCAAAGTACGTAAAGATACATGAATAAAATTTAAACTGAAAAAGTAATATCAATTTATTTTTCACTGAGAAACTTAATTAGCACAATTAGAAAATATTATTACGCTAATAGTATTACATATTAAAAAGTAGGCTAACTAGAAAAAAAATTAATTACATTACATCAAAAAATTTTGTTAAAGATGAAAAAAACGAGAAAAAATACCAGTTTTTCGACTCAATCATTCATTCATTAAAAGTAATAAGTTTTAAAAATAAAAACAAGCTTTTACTAACAATTATACCTAGTATTATAAACATTACTGCAAAAACAATTAACATATATTAAAAAGTATTTATAAATTTAAATCCACATTTCATCGTGGAGTATATATGGATATATGCGGAGAAAAGAGAAAGTTTGATGAAATGTCAGGATAATGAAAAAAAATTATAGAAACAAAAACCGTAAGGACTAATGACAATTCAGGCAAATTAAAAGTAGCCAAGTTGACTACTATTAAAGGCAATATTGAAGACATAATATTATATATATATATATATATATATATAGCAATATACCGGGTGATATTTAAAGTATGGTAGCAGCATTATACTGCGTATCTGAGAGGTATTTGGAGGCAGAAAGAAATGGGGTTCTGCATAGTTAAACAAAATTTGCATTGTGGGTTTTTAATTTTTGTCCGCCATCTTGGATCCATTGTATTGAATCAAACTTAATTTATTTTTAAATAGGAAGGTGAACATATGCCACATGATTTCGATTTAAAATTTTACAAAAACAGAATGGTGAAGCATGTTTTTTCTGTTAGTGACTTCGTTATCGAGTTATAAGCATAATAAAGTTCAATGTTGCCATGACGGAAAAATCGTGTTAACAATAAAACGAGGTAAAACGCGCTGCATGAATTTTATTGCATTTTACAATCAAATGTACACAATAATGAACTTTAAACAGTGCTATAATATTGATAATAATAAACAGTATCTAATAATTAACAACAAAATTTCCCGGGTCAAAAACAAAAAGACCGAGTCTCGGTCGTGGTGTGGGAACAACATAGCTGGGTCGGGCTAACCCTGCTCGATTGGTTAGAGGCAGGCAAGATGCGAGGAAAAAAGATCCAGAACCGGTGGCCGAACTGCCATGCCGGACGTACAGCCGGTAGGTGGGGAGGCCCATTAGAGTCAAAAGGACACCCCCTCGGGACGAGTAATGCTTCAGTGCTGAACCGTCCTGGGGGAGCAGAGAAAAAAAACAACAAATTAAACGGTTATATCAATTGATGTTATTTAATTAAAATACGAACGTTAAAATATTTATTTTAAAATTTTACATAAATGTTTTCGATCGTAAATTACTAATGAAATAAATTTAGAAAGCATACCATTCTACAATAACTGTTCATAATGCTTCCCCTCTGCAGTTTGATAGTTGCTAACACCAAATAATATCCGTTTATAACTTGTTGCATCATGTCTGATAGTGTTCGAGCAGATTCGTCAATTATTCTTTTCAATTCGACAATATCTGCAGGTTTTGTTTTGTAAACAATATGTTTCAGGTACCTCCAGAAATAGTAATCCAGAGGAGACAGGTCTGGGGGACCTGGCAGGCCATTCTACGGCTTCACTACGACCGATCCAGCGATTTGGAAATTGTTCATTTAAAATTTTCCGTGCCCTTTGATAATAATGAGATGGTGCCCCATCCTGCTGAAACCATACGTTTTTATTTAATCCTTGTTTCACTTCCTCGGATATTTGGTAAAATCCTATCGGCTAAAAATTTGCAGTATCTCCTGTAAGATTGTCATCTTAAATAAAAGGCCCTACAACACAATGACCGACGATTCCCGCCCAAACGTTCACTTTCTGAGAGTGCTGTGTATGAGCTTCCAACATCTATCTCGGATTATTATCTCCAATATCTACAGTTTTGCTTATTCACGTGGTCGTTTAAGATAAAAATCGCTTCATCAGTAAATATTATTGAATTAGAAAAATTTGCGTCTAAGTTTAATTTTTTAATTATAAAATCCTAATACTCAAATCGTGAAAATCATGTTCCGAAAGTTTTTGCACCAGGTATAGCTTACAAGGGTGAAATTTATTTGTTTTAAGAATCTTCTGAACTGAAAAATAACCGATGTCATGTTAGACAACAGCTTTCAAATCGATAAATGAGGGTCATTAACAAAGGTCTATTATACATCTAATGACTTTGCATCAGCTGTGACAGTTCTTGGTCAACCGGTGCGAGGACGATTCTTTACAGTACCGGTTTCTTCAAATCATTGTACTGTCTTGATCGTAGTCGATTTACTTATCGATTCTCTGTTTGAAAATCTATTATTAAATAAATCACGTACCTCTTGTAAAGGCCGAACTCTCGCCATATCCGTAGATATGACAGAGTTATTCTTTCGGTTTCACTTCAAAAAGGCATTGTTATTTGAATATTTAATAAACTAAACAAACGAATGAGGAAACTAATAATAAAACTTTCACGAAAAAAAAATTTGAACCGCTAGGCCTACAAATGAATTTTTACTAGCACTATCAAATTTTACTGTTACAATTATGTTGAAGTAAAAATATGAAATGAGGAGTCAATAAGCTGCATTGTTTCAACGTAATACAAACTGTATTGTTGTAAATTAACAGTTGATAAATAACAAATATCAGTTGATATTAACACTGGAAGTTATTTTTTATTTAGAAAATACTATCAGTTAAATTTGAGGTTTAATTTGTTTATTGTTTAAAGTTTGCATTTTTTCATTGTAAAATGCAATAGAATTGTTCATGCAGCGCCTTAAACCTCGTTTTATTGTTAACACGATATTTCCGTCATGGCAACATTGAACTTTGTTATGTTTATAACTCGATAACGAAGCTATTAACAGAAAAACAGGTTTCACCATTTTTTTCTTTTAAAATTTTAAATCGAAATCACATGTCTAATGTCCACCTTCCTATTTAAAAAAGTTAAGTTTGATTCAATATGGTAGACCCAAGATGGCGGACAAAAATTTAAAACCCACCACAATTCACATTTTTTTTTTAGTTATGTAGAACCTCATTTCTTTCTGCCTCCAAATACCTCTCAGATGTATAGCCTAAAGCTGATTCCATACTTAAAAATACCCAGTTTAGAGAAGAGAATTCACATCTTATGTAGTTTGGAGTAAAAATAAAAATTCGAATGTGTCATTTAGTTTATTTAAAAAAAGAAAAACATATTTTCAAAAAACTTTATGTTTTTTTAAATCAGGGGTCTATAATTAAAAAAAGTTATAGACGAACTTCTTCATAGTTCTAAGTATAAACTTTCAAAGAATTTTTGAAACAAGATATTTAAATCTAACGGGAGATAGAGCAAAAAAAAACAACACATATTTCTATTTTAACGGATGAGGATTGATTTTTTTTTTGTTTTAATTTTTGGATGATTCATATATGCATTGTAGGTAAAAAATTTGCTTTAATAATTTTTTTCTAAAATACCTCTGAAGAAAATTAATATATACGAAACTACGTCATACGATCACGAAACTACGAATATACGTCACGCCGAATCTAGTCAAATGGTTTCAGGGATGGTCAAAATGGATATTTCCGTTGAAATCTGAAAACCGAAATTTTTCGCGATTACAATACTTCCTTTACTTCGTACAACGAAGTAACAAGTGATAAATATTAAAAATTAAAAAACACGACTGCCAAAAAAAAAAAAAAATAATGCTGACAAACTCTTTAATATAGGATAACTAAAAAGCGTGCGGGTGACAATTTTGTATATAATATTTGTATATTGTATATATTTTTTTCAAACGTTTTAAGTTTATATATATATATATATATATATAAATACTCATGTTTAGATAGCGTATGACACTTCCGGTAAAGTATTCCAACGCGGAGTCATACATCAAATCGGTTCAGCCGTTGAGCTGCTACTGTGGCACATACATATATACACCCTAGATACATTACACTCCTTTCTGGGCAATCGTGTAAAAAAACTAATATTCTTCTTCTACATGACCACGTCCAAGGTCACTTTCATTATAGTTTAAAATAAATTGTCTTTAATTAGCCGCTCCTGGAAAGTAATTATTATTTTACGAAAAGAAAATCGTACAAAGCAAAGTGAACTATGCTGAACACAAACCGAAATTCAATTAAATTTAAAAAAAAAATTGTTAACCGCAAAATAACAAAGAACGTACAGAAAGAAAGGAATGTAATACAAAAAGAGGTACGAGTAAAAAAGAGACAATAGCAATCAAAGCCGGTGAAAAATAAAATCATGAAAGAATTCGTAATTATGAAAACACTTCTCACTAATCAAAAAATTTCATAAATATAGATCTGTCATGCTGACATTTGAGAAATTATCGCTTCGTTATTTACTTTGATGATTAATTAATCTAAAGAGAAAGATTGAAAATTCCTAACTGCTCTATTTGATCTAATGTAATATTTACGTAGCTTTCCAGTAAACTGTCATTCCAATAAATTGTAAGTTATAATGACGTCTGAAAGTATTTATTTCTGACCTAGTAACTTCTGAAAAATATTTTCTCCATTGACCTTATTTTATTAAGTTTTCAAAATTTATTGTTAATCAATTGACTAGAGTTAGAAATAATAAAAAAAAGAGAGAGCTCTGATTTATAATACCTTACGAACTATTTTACAAATCAGTTTGCAAAACAGTTCTAAAAAAAATCCTTGTTATAATGCATAGATTATACTTAATTTTAATTCAGTTTAATCTATTTTTACAATTCAATACAAAAAATATTTATCTGTCGTTCGTTTGTTTGTTCTGTCATCACGCGAGAATTAAACGACCGATTGCTTTCAAACTTCAATCTTATTATCTGAAAAAAAGTTTAAGCCATAAAACGAGGCCCTAGTCAACTTGGGGGTGAAGTTGTGAATTATTAAAGATATCCATTAAAGAAAATATAATAAGATATTCATTATTATATGTCTGTCATCATGGCAACAGAAATAAGTTATGAATTTTTAGTCGACGAAGGTGTGTGTACTTTAGTTACCATTATTACTACTATTCCATGTCCTGTAATTTAATTTCTTTTTCGGTTTCTATAAAGCCTGAATTATTTTAGTAGTTATTTATCAGCATTATTCTCACAAAGATGAAGGTAATGAACACTGCGAGGGATCAGGGAGCGGAACCCTCTGGCTAAACGGGAATGGCGACCGAAGCGAGCTCTCCGGCGCTGGAGTAGGCCCCGTGTCCCTAAGAGGCCCCATGGAGCCCCCGAGTTGGCTCTGCGGTTTGCCTGGGACGATCTGGATCCCGACTGGCTAGTACTCTATAAATCAATGATTCTAACAGTATGGAAGAAGCAAGTTAAGAAGGCATAAATGTTTTAATACACTTCATATCGTCGGAATTCTTATGATATCTTTTTAAGTGACCACCGTAGAATATTTTTCTGATGTCAAATATCAGCACCAACAACCTAGGGTCTTGTCTTCTTAAAATATTTTCTACCTTTGTTCCTATTTCATATAATATATCACACTTTATGTTCTTAGATTAATGAAATTCTCGACATTAGTATATACTCCTACACGAAATCTGCATAGAAATCAAAGGTAGAATTTTCTGTTTCTCTTTTATATAAATAAATTTTCAGCTAATCATAATCTACAATCAGTCGGAAATTGGGTGTAACTTTCTATCTTGAGAGCTTATTATGAACCTCGAAGTATTTAAAGTTTTCATTCCTAAATTACTAATACCATAAATTTTGAAAAAATGAAAAAAAATGTATTACAAATTTAGAGTAGTAAATCTACTATTATTTTACAATAATGCAAGTTATTAACTTCTCGTTTTTGCTTCTTACTTCAACATACCAATATATATCTACTTTAACATACATAGCATTTTGAATATTTCTTTAATTCCCATCTCGTTTGCTAATCTTCTAATCTCAACGTATTTATTACGGCCTTAGTTATCCGTAATGCATATTTTTTATTCTTTATTTTTCTCTACAGATTTTATTTTTAATAAATCCTTTTATGAAATTAATTAGACTTAATCGTGTTATTATATTTAGGTCCATTAACCTAGTAAGTTTTTATATAAAATTCTGCCACAAATTCCTTTATTTTTCTATTAATATTAAGACAATTTTAATTTAAGAACCTGTCCAAATTTTTTATCAATTCATTATACTCTTTTCCAGTTTCCCATATTTTAAAGAATTTTTTTTCATTAAATAGCCCGTCTTTGGTACTATTATAATATTTATTACATGAAAGGAGCTGTTTGATTGTGCCTGTAGGGATTTGATATTATTATTAATACTTCGCTCAACCACTAATAATAAAATTCACAAATAAAAACTACTAGGAGATAATCATAATTAATTTATTAATAATCATTACTAGCTTATTAATTACAACTAGATTACAGCTGTATTAAAACACCAAGTTTTTAAATTTATTTCATTTTATGAAAACTTATAAGTTTTTATGAATTATCGTAAATGTAGAGTTCTAGTTTCTACAGTACAATAATGTAAAAGTTGACAACCAGATCAACGTATTCGTGACTAAATAATTACTATAACAAAAAAAAAACCTATAAGGAAAAGTAATACACCCGAATCAAACTCATTTTTGTTTCATCAGCACTTTTTAAAGATAGGACGATGTTTTTACAAATAACTATAGTTTGCTATATTAGCCGAGTATAGTGTAAGGCAAAATAGGGTGGAGTTAACGGTCCCGATCTAATCTTAACGAAAGCAATAAGGCTGACTGGAGAACGAACAAATCGTATACACCGACTGTCGAGTCTTGTCTCTTGTGTCTTGTAGTACCTTATTAAGTGGGACATTCACCACGACGTACACCGGCATTTTAGTACCGTGTCCCAGTTCGCGGTTACTTCAGTGAATTGACAGATAACTAGTAGAATGCTGTTTCCAATTGGCAGAAAGGAGTCCCTTACCTTTTTTCTTCTTTTTTTTAATTAAGATATTCAGATATAATCCACGCAATAACATAAATAAAATTTATCTTCAACCTCATTTAGAAACCGGAAGTGACTTACAAATAAATAAAAATTGTTTAAGCATTAACATTACACTATTGAGAAAAAAAAATGTTTCATGATAGAGAACAAGTACGTTTTATGCAACCCAACCTTCAAAAGATTTTCTATAGTTATTAGTGAGTGAAATTTTCATTAATGTCAGACTCAAATTAAGCCCGATTAAAAGTTTAACAATTAATTATCAAATCAGACCTATAATTTCATACAAATTACCGCTAATGAGAGCAACGGAAATACATAAACACCACCGCATCCAGATGCAAATTACAAAAGAAATTGAAGTTAATATACAAAAAATCGCTTATCAACATTTGAATTAGAAGCGTTCAAGCGCTTTTGGAATTGAATTCCATCTTCAGGAACTCTCATATTTGTCCTGTTTTTAATATTAATTAAAACTTCACATGTAAATAATAAAAAATCGTGATATTATTTAAAACATAACAGTTGGTCGTCATATGTATAAAATTATGTCAACGTAAACGTCCTGTCAATTTGGTTCAAACAGGAACTGTCAAACTGTTCAACTGAACAGTCAACTGTTCAACAGGTGGCACAGTTGAGACTACCAAATTGACAGGACGTTTACGTTGACATAATTTTATAATATACGACGACCAACTGTTAGGTTTAAACAAATATCACGATTTTTTACTATTTACATGTGAAGTTTTAATTAATATTACAAACAGGACAAATATGAGAGTTCCTGAAGATGGAATTTAATTCCGCTGGTACTTTATTATAGCAGTTTATCAACGGGTAATACAAATTACGGATTAATTCCTTCGTAAATATCTAACATAATGCAGCATTCTATAATACTTAATCATTTACAAAACATTTTTCTCCAAATTGAAATACCAGTTAACGACTTTTTAACTCCTGAAAAATATCGTATCAGGAATGAAATATTTATTAAGTGCACGTGTATAAGGATAATTATTACTGTAAAAATGAACTGAATTTCATAGAATCGTACTAAAGAGATAAATCATTATTTCTTTTTAAACAGTCTAATAAATTATTTTTTAAGTAAAGATCAAATATGATTAAAGAGACACGATTAGAACATCTTTTATTTATACATATATAAAATATATAGATTATGAATAGTATTCGCCACTTTATATTTTAATGAATATTTTTTTTATTTTAAAATGGTAAAGTCATTAACGATTTATAATAATCATTTTTTAATAAATTTTATGACGCATACGGTAAAATTTTCGTAAAACGTGTTTCAAAATAAACAGACATTAATGTCTTACTCAATACACGAATAATCTGATGTGTTAACATTCAAATAAGAAATCACGATTTATTTTAAAAATAAATTAATACGTTAATTTTTTTTTAAACTATCGATAAAAAAGATAAAACGAAATGTTAACGCGTAAAATATGTTGTAATTATTGTAAATATTTGGTTTTACAAACCTATAAGAAGTAATTCAATGATTAAAAATAATATGAATATGGAAATTCAGAAAAAAAAACTTAATTGATCACTGAAAACGAGAATAAAGAAATAAAATTAAGAAAACATTCGAGTTCACGACTTTTGGATGATAAGCAAGAACCTACCGGGTCGGTCTAATGGTGAACGCGTCTCCCCAAATCAGCTGATTTGGAAGTCGAGAGTTCCACCGTTCAAGTTCTAGTAAAGTCAGTTATTTTTACATGGATTTGAATACTAGATTGTGGATACTGGTGTTCTTTGGTGGTTGGGTTTCAATTAACCACACATCTCAGGAATGGTCGAACTGAGACTGTACAAGACTACACTTCATTTACACTCATACATATCATCCTCTGAAGTATTATCTGAAAGGTAATTACCGGAGGCTAAACAGGAAAATGAAAGGATGATAAGCAAGGCCGTTGACATGCAAAATTTTCAACATAAATCTCTTTTTCTGTTTAGCCTCCGGAACCACCATAAGGTGTTACTTCAGAGGATTACTGAGGATGATACGTATGAATGTAAATGAAGTGTAGTCTTGTACAGTTTCAGATCAACAATTTCTCAAGTGTGTGGTTAACTGAATCCCAACTACAAAAGAACACCGATATCCACGACCTAGTAGTGAAATCCGTATACTATGGCTGTACTAGGATTTGAACCTTAGAAATCTCGACTTCGAAATAGCTAATTTGCGATGACGAATTCACCACTAGACCAACCCGATGGTTATTTCAACATAAGTCTACCAAAAAATGTTCCGAACATTTTTATAAAATATAAATATATTTATTACAACGTAGAATATTACCTTTGCATATATTTTTAACATTTTAAAGAAAAGTATTGCCCAAAAAATTGATCAATTACATCGCTAATGAGAGATACATTTTTGCAGCGTTTTAAAAATGTCAAGTCTGACTGAGATTTGAACCCAGGACCTACCGGATGAAGTCAGAGATTCTAATACTCAGCTAAGGAGATCGGAGAATTATTATAGCAACTGTATGTTAATTGGCATAACCGTAACGATTGCATGCGACCTGATGTGAGTCACAATTCAATTCTGAAAACCACATAATCATTTTCAGTAATAATATTAAGTATCTTGTGAGTGAATTACTAAGAGAAGTGAGGGGTTAAATAATTTCCCGTTACCTTCTTCATTAAGCGGAATATACTTTACACCACAGCATTCCAAGTTCACCGAAATTCAGATTTCATTCAAAAATAAAAGTGAAACCGTCAACTATTCACCATAGGGACCACAGGAGCTACTTGATTTCAGAGGAATCAACATTAACTGGTGCCTATTATTATTCAAGTTCTTTGGACGTGTCACGTCGATAAAAAATAAAAGTTATGTATTTTTTGTGGAAGAACAATGCACAGAGCATACTGCTTCAATTCAGTAGGAAAAAACTGGTTACATTTCTTAAAAAAATAAAATTAATTTTCATTAAAAAAAAGGTAGTTTTGATATAGGTTTTGTCTGGTTTTTCTTTTTCGAAGTACAAAATTCTTGTATATTTTTATCCACAATACATAATATTCTTGAAAATATAAAAAAAAAAAAACATTTTTTCAGTTTAAAAATGTTTATAATAGGTAGTCTAAAAAGCACTGAGCCTTTTGCGCACGAGAATGTTAGCCTGTTCTGGCAAAAATTGAAGAAGACCGGCATGTAAATAGTCATGACATCGCCAATGACCTAAATATTCACAAACAGTATTAAACTATCTGGAGACAGTTGGCTAAACAAAAAAACTCGACGTTTGGATGCTACATGATCTGACTCAGAAAAATTTAGTCGATCGAATTTCTATCTGCGAATCTCTACTGAAACATAACGAAATCAGGCCATTTATGAAGCGGTTGATCACGAGTGATGAAAAGTGGATAACCTACAATAACAATGTTCAAAAAGGTCGTGGTCGAAGCGAGAAGAAGCTCCACAGTCTGTGAGCAAAACCCAATTGTCGCCCAGGAAGGTTCTGCTTTGCGTTTGGTGGGATTGGGAAGGCACTGTGCATCACGAGCTGCTGCCGCCAAGGAGAAGATAGACTCAGACCTGTACTGTCGACAATTAGCGCGTTTGCACCTACCAATTCAAAAGAAACGGACTCAACTGTTCAACAGAAAGGTTGTCGTATACCACGTTGACAACGACAGACCGCCTACACTTTTAACCACCTGTCAGAAAAAGTGAAAACTTTACTGGGAAGTTTTAACGCATCCACCGTATAGCCCGGACTTGGCATTGTCAGAATATCATTTGTTTTGGTCTCTGCAGAACTTCTTGAATGGTGTTAAATTATTTTCAAAAGAGGCCTGTATAAACCACGTGTCATAATTTTTTGACCATAAACCACAGAAATTCTATAGCGATGGGATTATGGTTTTGCCGGAAAAATGGTAGACCATTAAAAAGAAAGTGGTCTCATAATTTTATTTTCCAATAAAAATAAATATACTTTCAATTTTGGCCTCCAAAGGTTCAATACATTTTAGACAACTTAATATATCGGCTATTATAATTTAAATTCTATTAAGAAAAATACCTATTAAAATGCTTCTATGAACTTTGAAATCTTTAAAAAAACTTTTCAACTTTTCAGGTTTATGAAATCAGTTTTTGAAAAAATGAGTTTAAAATTTTTAATGTTAAAATAATAATAATTGTATAAATTAAAATAACATTGCCAATTTTCTGCCAATTTATGGTATGCATGTTGAAGGCTATCATAATAATATTGTTTTTGTGATTCAGATCCATCAAAAGCTTCTAGAATATATTCTAGACATTTCCTACAATGCCTTCAATGAAATCCGATTTTCATCGTCTTGTGTGAACAAGGACAGTATTCCTTCAACTGGTAAACCCGGACCTTAATGCTTAATAAAATTTTAGAAAAAGCCTCTATTAGGTCGTTATCCACGTCAAAATCTACTACTTAAGTTTTCTTCATTATCTAGGTTTAATTTGTGATAAAATAATAACCCCCGCTATGATTTTTGGTAAGTGTGAGCACCTTGATTAAAAACTCTTTCACTAATTTGATGAAAATATTTTGTGGTTCTTTTCTCGGAGATGTGAAAACAAATGTAAAAATTGTACGCGCATGTCACGGCGTGTTCCGATATGAGGAACTGATATGATAATGCAACGATAGGTAGGACTACTGGGCGCGGTGAACCAGTGAACGGCCAGATTACAGAAACTACACTGTGTAGTTAATAAAAGAAACAAAAATATAGATTGATAAGTTTAACTGAGCATATCGTAGGTGAAAACAATGGTAGTTTCCAATGGTAAGAGATCAGTAATTCGTTGGAGGTTATACCCAAAGTTTACCGTTGTCTGGGCTTGGTTAATCTCTCGTTTTAATTATTTCCTTCTCCTTCCCGCCCTTTCTCAACGTTTTTTGTTTTCGACGGATTTCATATGATTTATTTCAACAAAAGTTTTTAATTAAAAATGTAAAAACTACCAGTTGAAAAATAAGATTTATTAAGTAAAAATTGCAATAGTTAAAAAGAATTTTTATTTTAAGTTATATGGTTAGGTACATTTTTACATTACTTTTTATCTGCTCTAATCTTATAATATCGACATACTTCTTATAACCGACATACTTAAACATTACAGAATAGATACAGTAACAATAAAAATACAGGGTACTTATGTATTAACGCCACCACAGATACAGCTTTATTTAAAAACAAAGTAGTCAATCGGATTTCGGTGGAAAATGGGCCGATATAGAGTTTAACATAGATTCAAAACAGTAACTTTTTAATTATTTTATAAATATAATTTAACCAAACTTAACCTACGCTCGCTTCGATCGCTAACCTTGACTAATTAACACCGTAATTTTTTGAGTATTTATTTAATAAATTCTGTAATTATTGCAATTATTTAAATAACAATAATTACTGAATTTATTAAATAAATACTCAAAAAATTACGGTGTTAATTAGTCAAGGTTAGCGAGCGTAGGTTAAGTTTGGTTAAATTATATTTATAAAATAAATAAGTATAAATAATCATTCATAATAATCAGAAAGTATGCTGCCAATAAGCAGCTTGCTTTCACTGAAATTACATTTATTCTTTCCATTAATTCGTAAAATTATTTCTTTATTTTATAATAGACTAAAAATACATCCTGTATCACTCGGGTCCTCTAAAAAGGACTGTGATTCCTCATCAAAAGTTGATTCATGCGCAAATCTATTCACTACCAAGTATCATGAAATACTCGATGAAATTATTCAGTGAATATTTCTTACATAAAAAAATAAATGACTTTTGTGTATATATATATTCAGTGAATATATATATATATATATATATATAGAATGATTCAGGAGGAAGGAAAAATAATTTGGGACCTAATTCCACACTTTGAAATAAGGAAAAATGTTCATACTAAATTAATGTAGTGGCTTCTAAGTCAGCCGGTCTTAGTTTTAATCCTTGACAAGGGTTCGATATATTTACAACAATCATTTTAAACATTTTATCAAAGTAAATAAAATATATGTCGTCAATTGGTAAGTCACGGCGTAGCCTATTGTTATTTTTATTATTTTCATCTTAGGCTTGTCACCCACTGACAAGCAAAATGTTACCAGTTGAGCGCCCGAACGAGCTGTTGCTTTCCGATGGGGTGATCGGTGGAATATAAAAATCCGTTGCTGAGCTTGTCAGGGCACCTAACTGGAAACACCCTGCTTGTCACCCAATAGCTCAATGAACCCAGTGTCTCAACTGGTGCCCAGCCACCCTTTGGCGGCCATGGTACCATGGCACAAACCACCCATCGACAAGCTCTAAGAACTAAATATGAATTTCATTTTAGTTACGCGTTTTGAACTGTTGCTATGAAACAGTGTTTATATTAATTTTATTGTTACTTTAATTTTAATTTTACGTACTTTGAATATTTATTTTTTTATTATATTTATATATTGATTTTGTTTTTTGAATTGTTGTCTTTTTATTTGAATTAATATTTTTTATGATTATTTTTATATATAAAGAGTGTTTCTAAAATTTTGGACTGGCTATAATTTTTCGGATTCTACTTGTATAACTAAACAAAAAATATCGTTTGAAAAAATGGCGATTTCTCCTTCGTTCTTCCCCTGTCATCCATTTTTTAATTATTATATATAAAAATATATATCACAAGTTCGGAGAGAGAAATCACATTAATATTTCATAAGCGTCTTGGGGATAAAATTTGAAAATTAGCTAAAAATTATGACAAATACTTTCGTAGTTTACAAAATGGCGGCCACGTTTACTTTTCAATCCGTTATATCTCCACAAATATTAGCTTTTTCAAAAATTATGTTGGTTACTAAAATATTAAGCGTATTATTTTGAACAAAACGAAATTTTACTTTCTAAAATCGGTAAAGAAAGAGTCGAGTTATGGCAGCAATTGATGTTGTAATTTTGTGTCATAATTATTATGAAAGAAAATTATTGCATAATTTGATACATACTAGAATTAACAATAAATAAATGAAATAAACTCTGAATGACATAAATAAACAATGAAATAAATAAGTTAAACTCTGTGTGAATGCTACTAAAACGTTTACAAAATTGAAAAGAGCGTATGGAGATGACGCTCTGTCACGTACTCAAGTTTGTAGATGTTTTAAAGCATTTTCAGATGGTCGGGAATCAGTTGCGTACGACCTGGAAGACCATTAACGTCAAAAAGTAACGAACATGTTGAGCGAATCGGAGATTTGATAAGGTAAGACCGGCGATTAAATGTCAAAATGATTGAAAAACAATTTAATTTGAATCGTACGACAGTCCATCAAATTTTGATAAACGAATTGGACATGAAAAAAGTTTGTCCAAAATTGGTGAGCGTGAGGGAGGGTGGGGGAGACAGATATAGATAGAGACAGCGTGAGGGATAAAGAGAGAGCCAGAGAGATAGACAGAGAGACAACTAGCGAGTAAGAGAAAGAAAGAGAGACTGTATGACTGAGACAGAGCCAGAGAAAGAGAGAGAGAGAGAGAGAGACAGTGATAGAAAAAAATATAGTTTTAGAGAGAAGAAGAGTAGGAGACTGACAAGACAGACAGTGAATGACAGAGAGGGAATGACAACGAAAGACAGTGAGAGAAAGACCGAAACAGAGATCCTCGGAGTGAGAGAGAGAGAGAGAGAGAGAGAGAGAGAGTGAGCGAGAGAAAAAGACGAAAAAGAAAAAGAGACAGAGACGGAGATAGAGCGAGAGTGAGAGGGTGTAACACAGTGAGAGAGGGAGAGTGAAAGACAGAGCCAGAGAGGGGGAAAGAGAAATAGAGAGAGTGTGATTGAGACAGAGAGAGAGAGAGAGAGAGAGAGAGAGAAAGACAGTGAGAGAGTAACAGAAAGCGAGAGAGAGTCAGATATTGAGTGAGCGTGGGGAAGTGTGGGGAAGACAGATATAGATGGAGACAGCGTGAGGGAGAAAGAGAGAGCCAGAGAGATAGAGATAGGTAGAGAAACAGTGAGCAAGTACGAGAAAGAAAGAGAGACTGTATGACTGATACAGAGAGAGAGAGAGAGAGAGAGAGAGAGAGAGACAGTCAGAGTGAGAGGGGGGAAGAGATAGAGAGTTAGAGAGACACTGATAGAAAAAAAAATGGTTTTAGAGAGAGGAAGAATAGGAGGCTGACAGAGAGGTAGTGAGTGAGAGAGAAGGAATGACAGAGAGAGATCCTCGGAGAGATTGAGACTGTGAAAGAGTCCGAGAGAGTCAGAGGAAAGAGCGAGAGAGAGACAGAAACAGAGCGAGAACACACTGTTAAACAGAAAAGCAACAGGATAGAAGTGTGCCGCGATCTTCTAGGGCGAATTGAAATCCTGATTTTGTAAAAAGTTTTATTACTGGTGATGAATCTTGGATATCAGAGTACGATCCAGAAAAAAAACGCTGGAGCAAGGAGTAGCACACTTCAAATTCACCACGTTCCAAAAAACAAAAAAATAGCAAATCAAATACATGCTAATTTAGTTTCTTCGATAGTAATGGCATTTTCTATAAAGAGTTTTCGTACAGGATAGACTGTAAATTAATATATTTACCGGGAAATCCTTGAAAGACTGCGGAAAAGCCCGCGTAATTCCAGGCATGAAAGACAACTGGATCATGATAATGGACTTTCTCACACTGCGTTCTCAATTAATGAGTTTTTGGGTAAAGAAAAACATTCCTGTAGTTCCTCGACCAAATTATTCATCTAACTTGAGTTTCCGGGACTTTTTCCTGTACCCGACAATAAAAAAACACCTCAAAGTTTACCAGTTTGGAACAGTAGAAAACGGAAAATAAAATCTAATCGACCATTTAAAGGATATTCCCGTTTTTTGAGTTCCAACATTGCTATAAAGAATGGGAAAACCATTTGAAGCGTTCCCAAGGGAACTATTTCGAAGATTAGACTATGTACGAGGTGTGTGAGAAAAGTAATGAGAAAAATTTTTATTCTTTTCAAACAACAATATTATCCCCTTCAAAGTAGTTTTCCCTTGGGCAGCAATACACCGGCGGAGTCGTTGTTCCCAATCCTGGTAGCAGCGCTGGAAGGGTTCAACTAGTAGGGCTTTTACCTGGTCGGTCACAGTCTTTTGAATGTTCTCCAGAGTTCCAAAATGACGTCCTTTTAAGATATATTTCAATTTCGGGAAAAGGAAAAATTCACAAGGACTCAAATCAAGTGAATAGGGGATTGAGGAACCGTAGGAATGCGTTTTGAGGTAAAAAAATCCATGATGGAAAATGACGTGTGACACGAGGCATTGTCATGATGTCAATAAATCGATAAGGAAGATATATAACATTCAAAATTCTCCTAATTCTTATTATTGTTTACCATTTGATTTTACCCTCATGATTTTGCCTACCTTTTGGTTAAGTTCATTATTTTATTAAGAAAAACAAACATATGAATAAAAAAAATATATTATTAATATAAACGAGGGTTATTTTTTTTCAAGATCCGATCGGTTACGAAATTAAAACCACAGTGAAAATAAAAAATGTTTTATTTGTAACAAGTACTTACATAGTTACGCTATTTCTCTACTTAGTCAACACTCCGATTTAGACATTTGTCGTAGCGTGGTACCAACTTTCCAATACCCTCGTCATACAACGAAGCCGCCTGTGTTTTCAGCCATGTTTCTACGCTGGTCTGCAGCTCGATGTCTGTGCCAAAATGTTGTCCTCACAGCCGGTGTTTCATGTGATCAAAGAGGTGAATATCGGATGGAACCAAGACCGGGCTGTATGGTGGGTGATCAAACACTTCCCAACGAAAATGCTGCGGGAGCTTCTTTGTTACAGCTGCAGTGGGCGGCCGAGGATTGTCATGGAGAAAGACAATGCCTAATGACAACATTCCTCTCCGCTTATTCTTATTCACCCACCATACAGTCCGGACTTGGCTCCATCCGATTTTTACCTCTTTGCTCACATGAAACACCGGCTGTGAGGACAACATTTTGGCACAGACATTGAGCTGCAGACCAGCGTAGAAACATGGCTGATAACACAGGCGGCTCCGTTCTATGACGAGGGTATTGAAAAGTTGGTACCACGCTACGACAAATGTCTAAATCGGAGTGGCGACTATATAGAGAAATAGCGTAACTATGTAAGTACTTGTTCCAAAATTTTTTTTAAATTTCACTGTGGTTTAATTTCGTGACCGATCGGACCTTGAAAAATAAATAACCCTCGTATTTCGCACATATATCGATATATATGCGACATATCGATATATAATAATATAATAAGCATACCCTTGACCACCACGAGACAGGTTCTAACGAATCGCGATTTTCCGCTAGTGATCGGTAGATTCCGGTGTTAAGCCTAGGGAGACGGACACGCCGCGCGCGCGCACACACACACACACAAATGCCCTTTAGTAAGATATATTTACTTTCACTATTTTCTCTGGATCTAATCATAATGATTATTTAACAATAGAAATGCGCATCTACGTTATTATTTTAAGTAAACGGTTCTTAATAATTATTTCATTACGATGTTAGTTAGGCCCTAAGTACCAACTGAAGCTTAATAAATCAAAATTATTCACGTATCATACAACTCAACGCAAAAAGGTAAGCTAAATAAATAAATTAATCCTTCCTTTAATTAAAATAAATTTATCAAAACAATATTTTAACAGTCCCATGTGAACTAATCAAATATAAAACTCAAACAAATAATATTCTCTATACATGGATATCTATAAAAATTAATCTATATAAATAATTAACAAAATATATATAAAAAATTTAATAAACCAATCTCCGTGGCATAGTGGTAGTCTACCGGCGTTTTATCGGAGGTCCCGGATACGAATCCCGGTCAGGCATGCAATTTTTCATACGCTATAAATTTTCATTTTCATATTCCCACGTAGAAGCTTTTTTGTAAGTTTCTGGATTGATTAATCCATCACTCAAAAAAAATCATCAATAGACAAATTACTTTATTATTCAAAAAACATCATCTTCAATTATTATGATTATTGTAATATCCGTGCTTTTAAATTTACTTATTTTATACAACGGTAAATATCTTAAAAATGGTGAAATATTTTTATTTGAAGAAAAATTAATTGTTTTCAGTAATTAATTACTTAAAAATTATTAATAGAACTGATCAAAAGCTACAGTCATATTGCATTTAACAATTAATAGTAGTTTCTGATTACAGCGTGTCCATAAAGTCAGATTGGATTGCTTCGATCTTAATTAACTTTTTCTAATTACCTAAATTTTAATCAATTTTGAAAGGAAATGCAACTGAACCATTTTAATCAAAAATAAATAAAAATACTGAATTAATTTAATCTTTTTTTTAAATTTATTTTCTATTTAAAATAATTAATCCACGGTAAATCAAATACAATGTTATTATACAGAGTTATTCACGAAGCGTTACAGGTAACGCTTCATTAACGAGTGTCGACTGGCGAAAGATTTCACCTTGATTTCTGGGCCTTCGGTAAAATTAAGTCAGGCTGTAATTCTTGGAACCCATATTATATTGTAAATTTAGTAGTTCTATGTGAAATCTGGCATAAAAATTGAAAAAAAGACGTGCTATTTACTCTATTTTTAATAGTTTTTGAGAAATCTGGGGTAAAAGACAAGAGATTGGAGTCGAAAAGCATACTGTTTTATGTTTGAGAGATAATATTTTATTGTTAAATGGTTAATAAACATACCAAAGTTTGAAACATAATTTTTAGAAAATTTGATTATGAATAAAATGGTATGATAAATAAAGATCACAAAACTAAATACAAACTTAGAATTTCAAAGTTTATTAAAAACAAATTTTAACTAGGAAATGAAATTTTATATAAAACCACTAAATTTACCTCTTAATTTGGATCCCAAGAATCAGTCTGGCTTGATTTTACCGACGGTCAGAAATTAGGGAGAAAACTTTTGCCAGCCGACACTCGCTTAAGCGACTAAGCGTTTCTGAATCTATGTTTATATGAACTTTCTTCTTCATTTCCATCAGTAAAACATGTCCGGAATATTTGTTTCATTCTTCGTTAATCCTTCTTATTTGTTGGAAGGATAATTCACTGACGGGTTTCAATTTTATATATAGCATATATATAACTAAGGTTCAAATACGTCACCAATAAAATAATTTATTTACTTATTCGATAAAATAAGTCTGAATCATTATTAATATCCAATTTGGGATAATCCAAAATGGACTTTTAAATTAAATTTTTATTTTAGAAAAGCCCATTCAAATATTTCACCAAATTTAGACAAATAGTACAAGATAAGCAATTCAAAGTTTATAAATAATATAGATCATTTAAATAAACTTACATATGATTTTTATTTTTTATTTTATTTTATCAAAAATTTAATAAAAAAAATCAAATCTTAGTCTATTTTATCATTTGGTTTATTAAAAATTCGCGAGATTTCAAGAAAAACCAATTTTGAATAAGCATACAAATTTATTTTGCAAATTCAATTAAAAAAAAATATATATATATAAAAGTTTTATAACTTAGAAGCATGACTGTTCATAAAAAAAACTCGGTCTTTCTGAATAAATTAGCAAGTTTTTACCTATAAACAAACTTATCAATAATTTTTTTGAAATTATTATAAAACATTTTTATAAGGTTAAATATACCACGAAATATTTTGGAACTAAAATTAGTTTTATATATATAAATTTAACTGTGAAGGGGAAGAAATTTAAAAAAAAACTTTGTTATGCAAGGAAAGTAAGTTTCAAAACAAAAAATAATACAAAATTACAGTTTATACATCGTTAAAAATAAATTACAAACAACAATAAAACAATAATAACCAAAATTATATGTTTAATAATAGTAATAAACGATAAAAAAACTAGTCACGTTTTTCATATATAAAAAATAATAATAACAACAATCAACAATAAAATAATAAATTAAAAAAAAAAAAATAGTTCATGGAACTGTTTCTTTCATAAAAAAAAGGAAAGAAAGAAAACGTTGAAAATCTTCCAAACATCTATTTAAATATTTAACTTAATAAGAAGGAAATACATAAATTTAGTAAGATAATAAAAATAACAATAAGCGAGCAATGACGAAATAATTATAAACATAATGAAAAAATATTTACGCTTGTTTAACGGTACTGAGAACTTCTTTAGTGAACTACTTTAAGACAAAAAAATAATAATTTTCAACCTAACTAGTTATTATACGCTGTTATTAGACAAAATTATCAGGTATACCTTTTTCATTCTTTTGTAGATAAAAAAAATCCCAAAGTATACGCGCGCACACACTCACATTAAATAAGAAAAAGAGAATATGTACTTCAGGTTAACAGAAGAGCTCACATCCTACCCTACTAAAGGGCATTTGCGTGTGCGTCTGTTTGTCTGTCTGCGCGCGCGCGCGCGCGCGTGTGTCCCACTTAGCTTAGCACCGGAATGTACCGATCACTAGCGGGAAATCTCGGATTCGTTAGTACATGTCTCGTGGTGATCAGGTGTATACTTGTGTTATATATCGATACATATGCAAAATATATATTAATAATATATTTTTTATTTATCTGATTGTTTTTTTTTTCAAAAAATAATGTACGAGAACCAAAAAGTAGGCAACGGAATGTACCGATCACTAGTGAAAAATTCCAATTCATTAGTATCAATTTCTAGAGTTAAATGTCTAATTTAACTTTAGTTTTATATCAATTTTCATCATTCAAAAAAAAAAAAAAAAAAAACATTTTTACACAAGAGGTAAACAGTTTTGAAAACCTAATAATCCCATTCCGAGGCACAGTCCGTCAGGGCAACCCGCCTGGAGGGCGTGCCTTAGGCAAGCCTCTGCAGTTAGTATTTCTATAAAAAAAAATAATCAGAAGTTATTGATGGGGTTAATTAAAATCATACATATCAGTAAAAATACATCGATCAAAAAAACAAAAATAACAATCTAAAACACACTGAATTTAAAGAAACCTTTAATAAAAAAGTCTTCCTTCAGTAATTGATATTTATATTTTCTATTATACGGTAGTAAAAATCAGAAAATAAACAAACCTAACCTCTTTATGGATGGAAACAAAGATGGAAAAATTAATCAACTTAAGAAACCTCAATATTTGGTTGAAATAATGGAATATAACAATGATAATATTAAAAAGAATAATATATTATGACAAAATGCTCTTATAGAATAGAAAAAATAAAATGGATATAGCCTTCGGACTTAGCTAAAAAAATCTACGGTTGTAAAAATTATTCAAAAATTCAAAGTTAAGACAATATGACGTGATAACATTATCAGAATGTTTGTACCCATCAGAGTGCGTTTTCAAACAAAACGAACAATTCTAAGGTTAAAAATTATAAACGGTGAATTTGAAGTAAGATCGGACAAATAAATTTATCAAAACTTCAAACGGAATTAGAAAAAGAAGAATAATTTTTATGGATATCTAATTACAATGAAATCCAAGGATTAAGCTAAAAGATTTATGAAAGGAAATTAAAAAATAAAACAAGAGAAAAAGGAAATTGTTTAAAATAAAATCAATAGAAAAATAAGGAAAACAGAAAGTGAGCAGCAAGAAATGAAGGAATAACTAAGTAACCAGAAAGTAAAAATAAAAATAAAAAAATCATTTTTAATCTTGGTCCTTATATTTTCATAACGAAAAAATTAATATAAAAAAGATATTAGCAGTAATAAATAAAAATAAAACAAGAAAAAAATCATAAATAAATAAATCAACAAAGACTAGAGAAAGAAAGAAAGAGAAATTCTAAAGAAGTGTGAAAATAATAAAAATATTTTAAGAACAAACGAGGAAATTCATAGAAAATTTGAAAACCTGATACAATAAAAAAAAAAAACGGAGAATAATGTTTTACGGTCATTTGAAGAGAATGAATAAAAAAAAAACTAAGAAAAAAGATTTAAACTTCTTTGATAATCTCAAAAGTAAAAACGATTGCCTTCTAGAGTTAGGAAATGATCTCCAAGAAATCAAAAAAGAGAAGAAGAAATTTTAGATTAGGAAATTTTCAAGAAAAAAGAACATGAGTTTAAAAGATAGCATAAATCAGCAAATCTTTATGCTGATCACATATGTTAATAGATTTTTTCTATCGGGCTCAGTTTTTTGAAATTGAAATTTCTTTTGAAATAAAAAATGCGTGGTGAACGTAATGACAATACATTACATGCATTTTGTACTCGCCTAAAATCTATTTCTTTTGGATTTTCTGCTACAGGTAAATTCTTTTTCTTTCTTGTATGTAGATTTTCTCTTCAGATTCCAACAACAATCAGGTAACATTTCTGGGTTCCATTTTCCGTGGTATCGTATTTCCATCGTAGATATCTCCAGGTGAAAGCGTTATCCATGTTCATCACTGATAGCACCAAGATTGTTAGAGAAAAAATCCAAATTTGAATATAAGAAATGGATTTTGAGTGACTGTTACACCCAAGTTCTTTGTAGTTTTGAAGGAGTTCACTCACAAGTTCTCTGTAGTTATTGGCCTTATGGTTTCCAAGGAAGTTGTTTACCAGATTTTGAAATGATTTCCATGCAGCAAGCTCCAAGTGATTCAAACATTCTTCAAACGCCGGACCACTCATTAGTTTTCTTATTTGTGGTCTAACAAATATACCTTCCTTTATTTTAGAATCACTCGTATTAGCGAATTTGTTTTTTAGAAACCGAAACCCTGCGCCATTACGATCCACTGTTTTAACAAAATTGTTGAATAAACCTAGCTTCTTAATGTGTAGTGGCGGACGATAAACCTTTTCTGGTTTTACTAATGCCTGACTAACAACATACTTCTCTCATATAGTCAGTACCTCTCTCTTTGGCGACTGCTCTTTTATGTAATGGCTTTTCCTATCCCTGCTATCCCATCGCATAAAAAGCCATAGAACTTAGTGTATCCAAGTTGCAGTACAAGTAAAAGCGCCATTACTTTTAGATCTCCACAAATATTTCCCATACTGAATCTTACTCAATACAAGTTTCATATTTTCATAAGATTCCTTCATGTGAACTGCATTTGCTAATGGTATTGATGGGTATTTATTTCCGATGTGAAATAGAACAGCTTTGAAACTAAGCTTTGACGAGTCAATAAAAAGTCGCCATTCGTCAGGATGATGCATATATCCCAAAGCTTCCAGTAAAGAGTCCACATCATTACAGTATACTAAGTTTTCGTATTGAAAGAAGAAATGTTCAAATTCTGACTGCCTGTCACAGAAGGTTCTTTGTTTTAGTGTTTGGTTGTAAAATATGCCATCCTTTCAGTCTTGATACCAGTATTTCTTCTTGAGGCAATTAGTCAACAATGTTACACAAGAAGCAGAGCAAATATCAGAAACCCAATATTTGCCCTGATCACCTAATTTACATCCAAAATACAATTCATACGACATTTTTATCAGTGGAGTTATATTTCTTTTCTGAGACTTCAACATCAAAAACATAGCAAAGCTATAGCTCTAGAAGGGAAAGTATTGTAATCGGTCCAATTTGGGCATATGTGGTTTTCATCGGATCTTGACGTTTTAACATCAAGGAACCCAAAAAAACGAATAGAAATTTTCCAGTATTAATTTTCGTATGTTTGTGTGTGTGTGTGTGTGTGTGTGTGTGTGTTCGGTGATGGCCTCTAATCACCTTATATCTCCAGAGCTACTGGACCGATTTTGAGCAAACTTGATCAGATTACTCCTATATACGGGGCATTGATGCAATTAAATTTTCAACTTAAAAGGTCAAGGGGATGAATCTGTAGAGCAAGGTCACCTTCAGTGTCTCGAGATTTTTCGTGATTAAGGCCTAATTTTCTTAGGCACATTTGTTAACGATTAAAAAATAACAATATATTTAAAAAACCTTTTTGCAAAATTGCACCCCCACCCCAAAAAATGCTCTGAACTAATGGCTAAGTGAGCTTACTGAGTCAATAGTACCCCCTGTCACCGAAGGGAGCGCTAGTTTGGCAATCCGCCATCTTGGAATTTTCCTTTTTCCTTGTGCGAAAGTCCCTTTTCCCGCGTCCTCTTGTACCGGGAAATTTAAATTCACAGTGTTGCCAACCGAATTATATTTTACACTTTAAATATTAATTATTTATTTTATTCAGTTAATATTTCAAAGGTTGGTAGCTCTGACGTACAGCTATTTTAGTTGTCTGCTATGTTGTCACAGGTGGGAGGTAGAATTAAATAAATGAATAATATTAAAGTGTAAAAACGTAACACGGTCTGGCTGGGTCTCGAACTCGATCTCCCAATTGACTCGGTACCTGGTGCGTTAAGCCACACCAGTCTGCCGGCGGTACAAGCGAAATTTATTTTATGTAAATTATGAAATTACATTAGTTTAGTTAGTGCCGACCGTCGCCACTAGTATCGCCACACCCGCGCGAATTAAATACGGTATGCACGCACTTTTCAGTTAGAATCATTAAATTAGACATACGAAAAAATATATTTAAATAAAATGATAAATATTTTTAATTAAGTTGTATGCGTATGTGTGTGTAAGCCGTGCACCAGAAACAACCCACAGTTGTAGGACTTTCCTACAGTTGTGGGAAAATCCTAAACTGTGTTACCAGCTCTTTATCTTTCCTAACAATTTTAATTTCTTTTCATTACCAAAATAACTAACTCAATATCCACCATCAACTTAATTTAATTTTTATATATTAACATTATTCTTTTTTAAACTTAGTAATACATTAAATAGAGTGATTCACGAAGAATGTAACAAACTTTCAGGACGTATTCTACTAAAGAAAATAAAGAAGGACTTCATATAACACAGGTTCGGAAATTCTTCGTTAACGAGTGTCAGCTGTCAATAGTCATCGCCCTGGCTTCTAAATTTTCGGTAAAATTAAGCCAAACTATAATTCTTGGGATCTAAATTATGTGGTAAATTTAATGGTTTTTATATGAAATCTGTCTTAAAAAATTTAAAAAAATAGATTCCAAAATTGTAACTGTATTTTAATAATTTTTGAAAAATCAGGAGTAAAAGCAAAAGACTAGGGTCAAAAAACATACTGTTTTTGTTTGGCGTAAAATAATTTTATTAAATGGTTAATAAACATGAAACGTAAGGATAGCGGGAGTTTATTATCTGCCTACTAATCGCAGAGCCTGGAATAATGTCCCTTACTGCTTCTTTTATCAGGCGGGTCATTATTTATTTAATGGTGGTTATAAATTTTACGCGTTTTATTTATGGACCGATGAGGTGTTTGCGTTCCGGTCCTTTAACCAATGAGAAATAATTGATTCTCCCAAACAACCGATTGATTGATTCTGTAAATAAACGATTCTTGATAAATGAGAAATAATTGAGTCTCTCACGATCAGCCCCGATCGTGGGAGACTAGGCGTACATGAGCTTCGTACTCCCGGCGTGATTCCTCTTTAGTCCGTCCCTTGAAGTCCTTTCGGTGCTAGCGCCTTTCGGCCTAAAATAAATACGCCTTCCGGGGGCGCTAGTGTTTGGAGGAAGCAATGCGCTTCCCTTTCCAGAGGGAATCGCATGTGCTGGCTGGGGCCAAATTGTAAGAATTAGGTGAATGATGGTGAGTGATAGGTGAAGTGAACTTGAAGTTTGCAGTCTTCCTTAACTCGGGCTGCCTTCTTGATAAACATATAGAAATTTTAAACAAAACTTGTAGAGGAGGATTAATGTTTTGTTATTAATTAACTTCGAGATTCTTAAATTTGTATTTTGGCTGTAAACTTTATTCAAATTATTTTATTCAAAATTAAATTCTCACAAGTTTTTTTTAAAACTTTTATGTGTTTATTACAAATTTAACAAAATTATTTTACGCCAAACATAAAATAGTGCGTTTTTCGATTCCAGTCGTTTGTCTTTTACTACAAATTTCTCGAAAACTACTAAAAATACAGTTCTACGACCTATTTTCTTCCAATCCTTAGTTCAGATTTTAAAACGGCTAAATTTACCTCTTAATTTGGGTTCTTAAGAATTACAGTCTGAGATAAATTTACCGAAGCCGTAAATTCAGGGTAATTCTTTAGGCAGCCGACACTCGCTAACGAAGCGTTTTCGAACCTCTGCTTATATGAACTTTCTTCTTTATTTTCACTAATAGAACATGTCCTGAAATTTTGTTACATTCTGCGCGAATCACCCTGCACAATTTCTTAATAAGATCAGATTACTAAAAACAATAATTCCTGAAAGGTTCATTAATAAAATTATGTACACGTCATTACATCTAAATAATTCAGTCTAAACTGAAGATCAGGCGAATTCACCCAACATTTACTGAGTTTTTGTTGGGATATCCTGATTTTTTTTTAAATATCCATTTTATGAAAGATATTCATTATTTATATTTATATTCATTTTATATTTATATTTTTTTTTATATTTATATTCATTATTTATTCATATTTATTTATGAAAGATTTTCATAAATCCAAGTTTTTATAAATAAAATGAAACTTTAGTTATTGATAAATTTTACTGATATTTGAAAACTTTCATGGAATATGATCCTACACTTTGTAGATAGATATGCGGTGTTAAATTTTTTTTCCAACTATGAAGACTGATTTAATTTAACTATGTTTTCAATGAATAAATAACTACTAATAATTTATTAAAAAAGGGAAGGAATATATATATATATATATATATATATATATATATATATATATATATATTATATTATATTAAGCGCACATAACAAATGATATTACTTATTAAGAGAAGTGTGAATTTATTTCAATTTAACTTTAATCTATTCATTTAAATATCTATTAAAACAAAAAACAAAAACAAACAAATATTTAATAACCTCCAATCGTAAACAAATTTTAAACGCTTCTTCAAAAATTAGGCTTATGTTTATTTATTACTACAGTAAAACAACCTTACTTAATATATGAGTGGTAGTTTCATAGATTAATCACATTTTCAACAGAGAGGTTGATACGGATAAGAGATAAAATACGTCTTATAAAAATATAGACCTTTTTTAATTTATCCATTTTAAGAATTCTTTAACATGGGAGTAATCGTTAAAAAGATTTATTTAAAAAAAAATAAATAAAGATAATCGATGAGTTACTAAAAATAATAATGGAAAAAATTAAATATGAATCGGTTACGTTAAAGCATTAATAACATAATTATTAAATTATCCAGTAATACAATATGATCCGACTGCATTTTTGTACGGGAAGTAAAAAAAAAGGAAAGAAATAAGCAATCTTGTTTAACCAGGTTCGAGGTACGACCAACGACCTTCAGATGTAGCCTCAACATTACAAAGATCGTTGACGCTTAACGGCCCGTCCATTGCACGTTTATAATACAAATACAAGTCACCCACTGTTGCATTAGTACATATTCACCGTCGTATACAAAGATTTTTACAGGCAAGTCATTAAAACTGAAAAACCATTTTTAAAATATACCGTGTTTAATATTGTTTTCTGCAGCTGTGGAATCATTTGTTATAATAACAATAACTGTATTTTTAATTTTTAAATACGACGGCACAAAGTTTCATTTAAGTTCATTTAACTCATTCATATACATAAAGATATATTTTCAACGCAGAATATAAGTTTTTTATTATTTAAACAAATTTTCCATAAAAAATATTTTAAAACAATCTCTAAAGGTAAAAGAAATCATAAAAAATAGAATTGCTTATTGTACTATTAAAGTGTATTTCTTTTTCTTCTAATTATGGTTTCGATATCCACCTTAATTGTTTTATATGCGTTGTTAATTGCTAATTTTATGACCGATGAGTACGCAGTGCAACGCTTGGGCCTAATAAAAAATTATATTAAAAGTAAGTGGTGGTATATTCAGTAAATGAAAGAAAAATTGAGAGAAAATACGTACGAAAGTTTTAGAAATATCGATTGAAAATTATCAAAGAAAATAGGATTTTCTTCAGTATATATTTCTCAAAAATTAAAAATATAACTTGAAACTACGGTTTGTGTACTTATGTTTCTGGCAGTTCCGATTACCCGTATGAATACCTTTTACGTATGGCAGTTCGATTCACTTCTGTGAATATCTTAGGAGAAGTGGTCATCATGGGAACCACTGGGATTTTCAGGTACTGGAAAACAGCCACGCTTTCTGGCCATCGGAATAAAACAAGCAAAATTTATTACGGTTCAGTTAGGTTAGGTTAGGTTAGATTAAGTTAGGTTTAGATCGTGGATACCGGTGTTCTTTGGTGGTTGGGTTTCAATTAACCACACATCTCAGGAATGGTCGAACTGAGAATGTACAAGACTTAACACTTCATTTACACTCATACATATCATCCTCATTCATCCTCTGAAGAATTATCTAAACGGTAGTTACCGGAGGCTAAACAGGAAAAAGAAAGAAAGAAAGAAAGAAAGAAAGATTAAGTTAGGTTGGCCGGCCTGTTAGGTTGGTTCCGCAGGGCTCTGTTCTGGGGCCGTTGTTGTGGCTGGTGATTATAGATGAACTCCTTCAGAAGGAGTTTCCTGTCGGCGTCCACGTTCTGGCTTATGCAGATAACCTTGCAGTCCTCGTAGAGGGAAGGACGATCTTGGAGGTGCGGGAAAGGGTGTATGCGGCCATCGACACTATACAGGAGTGGTTGAGGTCCAGGGGTCTGCAACTGTCTACGGAAAAATGCCAGTGTATTGCCTTTACGGGTAGAAGAGTGCTAGAACCGTTCAATATTTCCATCAACGGTCATGCTATAGAAGAAGCGAATAACATCAAGTACTTAGGAGTTATCCTCCAGAAAAACGGTAGATACACCGTATACATAGTCAATGTATGCAACAAGGCAGAAAAGATGATAAAAAGTCTAAACATCATTATGTCATCGCAGAATGCCCCTCGGGCCTCAAAGCACCATTTACTGGCGACCACCGTCGTGTCTTCGCTTATGTATGCCGTTCCGGCCTGGTGGCGCTCTATCGCCATCAGGCGCAACAAAGAGAGACTGGCGAGGACGCACAGGTGTGTGCTTCTAGGTGTTGTGTCCGCATACAGGACAGTGTCCTATGCCGCCCTGTGCGTGTTATCGGGTACACCTCCTATTGACCTAATCGCAAAAAAGAGGATGGAGAGGGCACAAGGCAAGCCAGAACAAGAGGTCAGGGATGCTGTTTATAATATCTGGCAGGAAAGATGGTCGCAGGAAGCTGTGGGTCGATGGACGAGAACCCTCATCCCTAACATCAAGCCATGGTTGTCGAGAAGGTTTGGTGAGGTTGATCATCACCTATCGCAGTTTTTTACAGGACAAGGTTCCTTCAATAACCACCTGCACAAAATAGGCAAGAGAGAAGAGCCAATTTGCAACTACTGCAACGAGATAGATGATGCTGAGCACACCTTTTTTGAGTGCAATAGGTGGGACACACTTATAGTAAGGCACTCACAGGTATAACTCCAGAGACAACAATAGACTACATGCTAAGAAGCGAGTCAAACTGGAATAATTTTGCTAGTTTTGTTAGACAAGTTGTTGTACAGAAATACTCCGATGAGAGAAGACAAGGTGTTGGCTAGAATAGGACTGGGTGGACAGCCTTGCTGGTGAGGTCCAGCATGCTGCGGTGTGTTGGCACATGAGCCACCAAGGACTCCACGGGTAACAGTCAGGTAACAGCACACTGAATACTGAAGTGACCCGGCGCCGCGTCGCGGCGAAGTGGGTCTGGCGTGGTGTACAAAAGGGCAATATTAATAAAGAACTCTCAAAAAGAGCTAACCGGTAGGCCGACCTGCCATGCCGGTATATAGCCGGTAGGTGGGGAGGCCTATTTGAGTTTAAAGATACTCCCCTGGGCGGCGTAATACCAACAAGTCGGTCCGGCCCAGGGGAGCTGAGAGAAAAAAAAAAAGCCGGCCTCCGTGGCGCGAGTGATAGCGTCTCGGCCTTTCATCCGGAGGTCTCGGGTTCCAATCCTGGTCAGACATGGCATTTTCACACACTACTTATCATTCATAACATTCTCTGAAACAATACCTAACGGTGAAACCGGAGGTTAAAAGAAAAAAAAAGTTAGTTTAGGGTCAAATCCTAAGAACAGGGAGGTCGAGGTGCTTCCGATGATGGCAAGGAGGACCATGATGGTATGGGGGCCTCTAGGGAGGTAAAGTCAGGGTGGGGCAAACTGCTGCCACAAGTTGAGTGGCAGCAAGTTGACTGCTGCTAAGTTGTTGTGGCAGGAGTAAACACTCCGGAGGAGTTTTTTACCAAGATTTGACCCTTTTTTTACCCTTTTATACGGATTTGAATACTAGATCGCGGATACCGGTGTTCTTTCGTGGTTGGGTTTCAATTATCCACAGATCTCAGAAGTGGTTGACATGAGACTGTACAAGACTATACTTCACTTTCACTCATACATATCATCCTCAGTCATCATCTGAAATAATACCTGACGGTGATTCCTAGAGGCTAAACAGGAAAAAGTTAGGTTAGAGTAGGATTAGAATCCCTGAGCTTGAAGGCACCCCTCGGGGCTGAGTAATGCTTGATTCCGGGGAAAAAGCGCTGGTGAGATGGTTAGGTTTAGTCGGTAGGGTTCAGGTACACATACGCACCTTAAGAACATCTAGCGGAACCTGTTGCGAGTCCGACACTGTCCGTAAATGGGAATCCTCCACCTCATCAAAAATAAGGTTAGGGTAGGATACCCACCGCGTTGGTGTAGTGGTAAACTCTCATCACAAAATCAGATGATTTCGAAGTCGAGAGTTCTAAGGTTCGAATCCTGGTAAAGGCAGTTACTTTTATACGGATTTGAATACTAGATTGTGGATACCGATGTTTTTTGGTGGTTGGATTTCAATTAACCACACATCTCAGGAATGGTCGACTTGAGACTGTACAAAACTACACTTCATTTACGTTCATACATACCATCCTCATTCATCCTCTGAAGTAATACTTTACGGTGGTTTCGAAGGCTAAACATAAAAAGAAAGGTTAGGGTAGGATAAGTTTTTTTTTTTGAAATCGTGGCGTCTACTGCAAAAGATCTGAAAAATATATCTAACAGCCAAAACTTTAGACTGAATAACCATTCTCTGGGTAAAGAAAATTTGACAATATATAGCTAATCGATGAAAACCACCAGCCGTTATCGACGAATTACATATTTGAAACTTTTTCTAACTTGCAAAAGTTATAAAGACTGCATTTTTCAATGAAAATATGGTTTTTCAATATCATCCAGAAATAAGGAAGATTTATTTTAATTACAGAATAAGTTAGTTTATCCTATTTTAGCTATGTTAGTTATGCTAAATGTTATGCTTAGTTTATGCTAAATTTTATTTTTAAATACCGATCTCCGTGAGGGCACCGTAACGTCACGGCTTTTCATCTGCGGGTCCTGAATTCGAATTCATATTCATTGCATAGCATAGCATTTTTCATACGCTACAAAATTCAATTTCCATATTCCTACATACAAGCTGTCAAAGCTTATGTGGTGAATTAATTTATCAAGAAAAAAACATATTTCGATATTCTACCCTTCTATTGGAAACAAAACGGTACAATTTAAATTTCCTCATTTAGGAACATTTCAATATATCCTATTGTTAAAAAAAACGACGTAAAATTAAGTTAAAAATAATTCTAAAATTTTTGTAACAATTCTATTTTACTTCCTTGTACGAAGTAAAGGAAGTATTATGATCGGGGAAAATTTCGGTTTTCAGATTTCAACGGAAATACCCATTTTCACTAGTTTCGGCGTGATGTCTATACGTACGTATGTATCTCGCATAACTAAAAAATGATTAGCCATAGGATGTTAGAATTTTGGACTGTTTTAGGACTGTTTTAACATCTAGTTGTGTACCTTCCCTTTTGATTGCAATCGACTGGACCAAAAGTGTCCAAAAAAACCCAAAATCCAAATGATTTGGGACTTTTTCTTAACTTCAGCAATAAGCCCTCATTAAGAGCTTTTCAACGATATATCACAAGTGGTACTTGTTTTCATTGGTTCCGCAGTAATAGCCACGTAAAATTTTAATTAATAAAATATTTGGATCTTACAAGGGGAAGGCACATCGGTTTAAATCCGACTTCATCTCCTTTTTTTAACTTTTTATTTTAATTGAAATATATTGATTTATTAATAATTATTAATCTCTGATTGTAAAAAAATGCTTACAATAAATATTAATTCAATAATAACAACAAAAAAATTATGAAAAAATATCAAAAGTTATTAATGAAATAAAATTTTACGTACTTATAATTTTAAGAAAATGTGTATATGTAATTTAATAGGCGTACAAGAAAGTCATGTGGTGTCCGCATCAGATTTTTACACTATGATTTTAAAGTAAAAGAGATTTTTGTTTTTTAGAGTAACTTTAAAAACAAAATTATAGTTTATTAATATAAAATTTGCTCCGGTCGTTGACAATAATTTTCATAAATTCGAATAGGAGATTCACTTTTTATATGGAAAAATATTTCCTTACAATGAAGCATTGTTATAAAGATATAAAACATTAAAGATATTCAAGAAATAAATTATTTATAGAAATTTTTAAAGAGCGATGTAGTTTACAAGATTAATTGACTTAGGTGGACGTTTAAAAATTAAATTATGAAACTGACTATTAAGAAATGGATACAAATGACGTAATCAGTATTTAAATAAGAATAATTCCTGAAAATAAACTGATTTATTCTCCATTTAAAGAATAAATTTCATCAGAATATTTTTAAGAGATGTATCTATGTTATATGTTTCTTTTCCTCATTATGTACATAATCAGGGAGAGAAGAAAGCCTAAAAACGAAATTGTTGAAGCATAAGCATATTTATTCACTGAAATCACTGATATAAAACAGAAGCACGCAACTCTCACTAAAATTCTACATGTACATATGTTTTAAAATATATATATATATATATAATGTATACACTGCCTCATACATTACCTAAAGGTATGAGACTTTTAATAAAGTCTATAAATAAATAAATAATAAATTATAAATAAATAATAAGAAATAGGTTGTTCAGAATTAAGCTTGTGAATCCAGGCATGGCAGCAAACAAGGTAGTAGAATTCAACTTAGGTGTGGCTAGTAATGTTTGAGAAAAAGGAAGAGAGAACTGGGAGAGGAAAGAAAAGAGAGGTGATAGAGTTAATTTAGACAGTGATCGTATTGTATTTTGTGATCCGTTCAAAAATACAATCAACACTACATACAAATATACACCACCCATGACACACCTAAACATAAATAAATATTGTACTATCTTCATTGTGTTGATATGAATGAATAAATCTAATTAAAAACTGTACACACACACACACACACACACACACACACACACACACACACACACATATATATATAAACAAAATGCTTGAACACAAGAAGAAAAACTGATGAGAACCATATAATCAGCCAAATAATCACATTATAATAGTAATTAAATAATTACGCAGGATTAATTTGAAAAAACGAACAATATTTCCTTTATTTACAAAGGAAGAAGTCAAATTAAGACTATCATCCATATCCATTGTCAGTTATACCGGCAGCTGTTATTTCACGTCTTGCTTAGATGATGTTCTAGAACGTAAACTGGTCCCAAAACGCAATTACTTGCAGACTGCTGTTGACTATGATCTAATATTACAGATGATTTCTTTTAGTAATCGTAGATCGAATGTGTTGTTTCTTCCCTTTTACATATCATGTTGTTTCAGGTCGATTAAGTTTATTATTTTTACTTTACCGTCTAGATAGCTCTATAGCAGAGCTGTAGCTCTACAAGGGAAATTATTGTAATCGGTCCAATTTGGGTACCGGATCTTGACGTTGTGGCACCTAAGGAACCCAAAACCCAAAAAACCGGATGGAAATTTTCCGAATGTTAATGTTCGTATATACGTGTATTCCGTGTTGGGCTGTAAATCACCTTATATATCTAGAACTACTGAACCGATTTTGACCAAACTTGGTCAGATTACTTCTATATATGGGGCATTAATGCTATTAAATTTTCAACTTAAAAGGCCAAGCCGGAGAAGCTGTAGAGCAAGGTCACCCTCAGTATCTCGATATTTCATCTAATTAAGATCATATTTTTCTTAGACGCATTTGTTAATAATTAAAAAATAACAATATTTGAAAAAAAAAATTTTGCAAAATCGCAGCACCCCCCACACCATAAAATGCTGTAGTAGTCGACTGCTATGTTGTGACATCACAGATGAGTGGTAGAATCAATTAAAGAATAATACTTAAAGTGTATAAAGGTAACTCGATCTGGCTGGGTCTCAAACTCGATCACCCCGTTGACTTGGTGCCTGGTGCGTTAAGCCTCGCGGATACACAGTCTGACGACCGCACAAGCGAAATTTGTTGTATATAACTTGTGAAATTACATTATTGTAGTTAGTGCTGACCGTCACCGCTAGTACCGCCACACCCACGCAAATTAAATACGGTATGCGCGCGCGCTTTAGTTAGAATCATTAAATTAAATAAACGAAAAAATATTATATTTAAATACAATGATAAATATTTTTAATTAAGTTATATGTGTAAACTGTGCATTAGAAACAATAGTTCCAGGACTTTCCCGGAACGCGGGTGTGCCGCGTTCCGAGGAAAAAAATAATAAGTTACGAAAAATTCATAACTTATTTCTTTTCCATGGTGGCAAAAATATAATAATAACTAAAAGAATTAATCTATTTTTTCCTTAATCGTTATTCACAACTTCATCGTCCTTGGGGATGAAGAAATAATGAATATTTTTAATATCTTAACTTTCAAGGAAGCTAGGGCCTCGGTCGGTGGGTTAAAACCTTCTCTGGTATAACACAAATGTATCCTGAAAATTTAAAAGTTATCGATCGCTTGGTCTCGCGTGATGCGTTAATATCTATGTTATTACAACTATGATGTCAGCTTTTTTTTTCGTTTATCGTATAATGTTTTTGTTGTAGTTGATTTAATTTTTTTTAAAAAGTAGTTCAAATTTTCTGTAAAAAGTGAGTGTGTGTTACTTTTTTAATAATTTTATACATCCTGTTTGTCCAATATATGATTCATTGCAGTCATTATAGTTTAATTATTAAACTATCCAGAAGAATTTTTAAAAAATCTTGCTTACCATATACAAACAATAAGTATAGGGTACTTATACATAACAGCTAATAACAGCTAATGATAAATGGAAAAGTTAGATCTAACTTGTAGTTACTAGATGATGATAATAAGTTAATAATTTTTCTTTCAAAAATAATTTTTTTTTTTATAAAAGTTGTCACTCAAACCGTAACGTAAAACAACCAAAATTTTGGCTGGTTATTTTACGTTAAAACTACGAAAGAAATTTTATAACGTGAGTTAAACAATTTTAAAAAATACTAAAGGTTTATGAATCAGGAACATAAATAAATTTTACAGAAAATAAATATGTATTCCCGTTAATTAATTTTTATCTAAGGAAATTCATTAACACATCTAAATAAATTTATTATCCTACTAAATAAATCTGGTTGAGTATTACCGTTTAATACCAACTAGGCTTTAATCAGTAATAAAAGAACCTGTAGTGTTAAGTTAGGATTTAAAATGTAATGTCTTCCGGTTAATATTTGTTAAAGCGTAAAACAGAAAAATATACAAGAAGAAAGAAGAAAAATGACAATCAAGTAGCGGTTTCACTCACTCATGCGTGACTGACTACTTTACCATGACAACCACTAATTTTATATATTTTTTTTTTTTAGAGAAATATAATTTTTTTTCTTATTACAGCAGGAAATATTTTCTTAGAACGTAGCAGTCACAATTTTAACATAAAAAGAGTAAGACGCAAGATAAATTTTAAATTTTATTTGAATGTTTGTTTTACTAACCGGCCTGTCTAGCCAGAACGTGAAATTCGGGGTTCAGTACAGCCCAGGCGAATCCCGAAGCCAATTCAGGGGATCCTCCGGGTCTCCCGGGGTCAAGGGGCCTGCCCTATGGCCACACACCTTTTGTTCACTATTCCCGATTTTCCAGGGAGACAAGCGCTCTGGACACCCGCAGAGCTACCTTCGGTCGCAATTCCCATCTCCCCAAAGTCCCTGGACCTCCGCCCTGTACGTTATCCTCATGTTTGTGAGAATAATACTGTTAAATAATAATTATAATATTCAGACTTCATAAAAACCTGAAAAAGAAACTAAATTACAAAAGAGAATAATAGTAACTACGGTAACTGAAGCACAAACAACTTGGACGACGAAAAATTCATAACTTATTTCTTTATCATTGTGCAGAAAAATAATAGCAGAAATATAATAATGAACTAAAAAGATTAATCTATTTTTAGGAAAAAATAGATTAAGGATAGATATTCATTAAGAATAATGAATATCTTTAATACACAACTTCACCCTCCTTTGGAAGCGAAGAAATAATCAATATTTTTAATATCTTAACCTCCAAGGGCCTCGGTCGATAGCCTAGAACCTTTCCTGGGATAACACAAATGTATCCTGAAAATTTGAAAATAATCGGTCGGTTGGTTCTCGCGTGATGCGATAACAAACAAACAAACAGACAAACTTTATATATTTATATACATTTCCCAATAATCATGATCTGTTAGATCGAGAGTGTACCTGATGTATGCTAAAATTAGCCTTCAACCTATCAACAAATACCCCGTTTGGATTTTAAAAATCGGACGATTGTTTGTAGAGATATTACAAGAGCACCCCATTGCACCTCCCAAAACAGCGCCTCAAGGCATCCCGTTTGTTACAAGTTGATGATGATGATTGGTCTAGCCTCTTACGAGGTGCTTACATACCTCACCACTCAGCCTCCCACGCAGTCCCCATGGGAAGCCCATTATTGGTAATCAAAGATTTTTAAAATTTATTTAATATTATTTTATTTAACGTAAATTTAATTCCTTTATTTTTGTAACATTATTTATTCGATTGATTCGAATCATTCAATTCAAAGCCAACTCACAGTGATAGAGAGACTCACAGTTCACAGTTCATTAATTCAATTCATTAAAGTTTGTGCTTCAACCGGCAAATTTTCATTTAGCCTCCGGAACCTTAAAGTTACTTCAGAGGCTGAATGAGGATGATATGTATGAATGTAAATGAAATGTAGTCTTGTACAGTCTCAGGTCGACCATTCCGGAGATGTGTGGTTAATTGAAACCAACCACTAAAGAACACCAGTATCCACCATCTAGTACTCAAATCAGTATAAAAATAACTGCCTTTACTAGGATTTAAAACTTATAACTCTCGACTTCGAAATCAGCTGATTTGCGATGACGAATCTCCACTACTACATATATCTATATTACTATATAAAGACGAAAAGGGTTTTTGTTTGTTCGGAATAAACAAAAAAAACTACTCGATCAATCTCAACTAAATCTTTATCCATCTTTCTTGGTATAACTGAGAAGGGTTTTAGTATATTTCATCTTGAAAAATCTCTAAAAAAACTATAATGTCTTTCAGTTACGCCAAGAAACATGGAAAAATACTTGGTTGCGATTTATCGAGTATTTTTTTTGTTTATCCGAACAAACAAAAATCTTTTTCCTCTTTATATAATAGTATAGATATAAAGCATAGTTTATCGATTCATTAGTAAATAATATGGGACATATTCCGGGTAACTAGATACTACTCTATATTAATAGGTTGTCTGCTACACCCAAAACAGTAATACTTTTGTATCAAACAACACGCTACAAAAACTATTTTTCCCATTTTTTTTTTTCATATAAAATTTCCTTCTATCTTAAATTCCGTGCAATTACAATAAAAAAATGCGACAAATTTGGGTCTCAGAATTTCAGCGTATAAGACACAAACTGGTGCCTCAAAAAAGAAAAAGATAAATTCAGCGAAGGAGATACAAATGAGGCTCTTATAATTAAGATACATTCTTTGTTTACAAGGATGAAATCAGGAAACATTATTTCAGTCATCTGAAATTATGATACAAAGAATTTAGGTTTTTGTGGTTCATAACGCGCATGGAAAAAAAACTTTATATCCAATTTTTTAATATCGTTTAACTTTTTATTTTATCTATCACTTTGCAAGAACATAACTCAAAACTAAATTTGACACGGAAAAAATAAAATATTTCTAATGAAAGCAGCAGTTTTTAAAAATACTTAAAGAATTTGCAAGGTTTTTTCATCTAATAATTATTTCAATCTAATATAGTGATTTAAAAAACATATGCACATACGCATAGTAAAGCCCCAGCACTGGGTCTTAACATGTCTGCCAACCTAAATAACGAAATTATTCTACAAATTAAATTTATTTTGTAAAAATCAGCTATCATTTTATAACAATAATGTTAAAATTTATATCAGTAACTTTTGAACGAGACAATAGATAAAGAAGTTAAGTTACAGTTGAAATCATCGTAAATTCCTCTACTACAATACAACGTTTTTGTCCTGAAAAATTAGACGTAATAAAGATCATTAGCTATTGGAAATCATTATTACATCGAGACATCAAAATGGGTCCCATTGCCCAGCTGCCCATAACTTAAGACTCTGAAACGGGTCTCATAGCAGTCTACCTGTTAAACATTAATTTAAAAAAAAAAAACATATAATAAACCATACTAATAGATCCAACAATGAATCTACCATTTTAAAGATTAAAGAAAAATAAAACTTAAAACAATATAATAACAACAAACATATAATAAAAAATCTTTTCTAAAGAAATCTCATTCCTTGAACAACAACAAATATATTCTAATGTATTTTGATTTAATATATTCTGACTAGGCTGAGTAGGTAGCGCCTCGACATTTCGTGGGTAGGTCCCGGGTTCAATTCCCGGTCAGCAATGATCCCCATACGAGCTAATGACCACTGCTATTGATGCCCCTACTTTTTCATAATATATATAATGTTTTAAGATAATAGATAATTTATTCGAGATATAAATGACACTCAAGATCTCTAACAACTCAGTTAATAAAATTATGTTAAAAATGACAAATTTAATATTATTAAATTGATTATGCGACAGTTGCGTATAATGACGATTCCACTTACACTTAGATATTCGTAACAATTCTGCATACATCAGCTTTGAGGGTTTACACAGATACGAGAGAAGTTTGACCTTTTGACCTTACTACATATTCGAACACTACTACATAATTATAATGAAAATTACATAGTTGATAGACCTCGCTAATTTTATACTAAATTTAAAAAGCTGAGCTCAAAATAAAATTTAATTATTTTAAAGTGAAAATTAAAATATATTACAAAACAGAATTGTTTCATAATTGATATTTTAGGCATAATCATATAAATGACAATCTTACTATATTAACAACATCGTAAAAATTGCGAGTATTGACTAAGAAAAACCGCAAATCACTGATTGATGACTGTCGAGGAGGGTTTCTCTTTAACTCTAGGTTTTATTTTGTATTTTTCAAAAATTTTAGTTACAATATATAAAAAACAGTAAATTAATGATTTCAAAGCAATACGCACAAATATCACGCGTTAGGTGATAAACCTAATGAGTAAGGACTTACAAATTAAGTTTCTTCCGAAGCGTTTTTACTGGCTATCAATTTGAAACAAAAATGTTGTAAGTCATTATACATACATCGATCTACAGTAAGTAATTTTATTAAAAATTTTTAAAAAAATTTGGAAAACATGTTTGGTCATAAGCGTGTAACAAACAGGTGACGAGCTAAAAATTTTGTCGTTGCTTCGTTCAGTCAAATAGATTTAAATAAATATAAATCTGTAATAATAACAGCGATCAAAAAAAGCTAATAGATAAAAAAGAGACTAAAACTTAAAACCATTAAATACTTTGTACGCTTGCTAAGGAACGCTGGTTAGATGTAATAGAAAATTAAACAGTATAAAATTGTCACTGTCGGAATTTAATTTGCACGAGTATTATTAACCCACCTTTCTTTAATAAATTATAATTTAACCCACACACTAATAACCACTCCTAGACGTTATAAGAGAAAACTTACTAAAAACTAATTAGAAATATCATTTAATTATATTTTAACATTTACAGTTCCGTTATGTTAAACAATTAATGTAAGTTTAAATTGAATGACTATAAATACGTTAAACTACGGTTTAAGTTTATTAAACATAAAGTACTTGTTCCATTAAAACGGACGTGCAATGTAAAGACGTAAGAATTTTTACTAATATGTAATTTAAATGACACATAAAGACTTTCAAGAGACCCTGAATAATTTCAGGAATTATTATCTCGGAACCTTTAAACTACATTTCTACTTCCTTGTACGAAGAAAAGGAAGTATTGTGATCGCGAAAAATTTCGGTTTTCAGATTTCAACGGAAATATCCACTTTGACAATCCCTGAATCCATTTTGAAAAGTTTTGGCGTGACGTCTGAAGTACGTATGTATGTACGTACTTATGTATCGAGCGTAACTCAAAAACGATTAGCCATACTATGTTGAAATTTTGGATCAAGGACTGTTGTAACATCTAGTTGCGCACCTCCCCTTTTGATTGCAATCGACTGAACCAAAAGTGTCCAAAAATCCAGAAAAATTTGGATTTTTTACTTCTTAACTGCAGTAATAAGCCCTCATTGAGAGCTTTTCAGCAATATTCCATAACTGATACTTATTTTCACTGGTTCCAGAGTTATAGCCAAATTAAATTTTAATTAATGAAATATTTGGATCTATAGGGGAGGAACATCAGTTCGAATCAGACTTCATCTCCTTTTTTATTTATTTATTTATTTTTTTTAATTTAAATATATTGATTTATTAATAATTATTAACCCGTGATTGTAAAAACGTTTTACAGTAACTAATAATTCAATAATAGCAATAAAAAAATATATATATATATTATAAAAATCAAAAGGTACTGGTGAAATAAAATATTATGTGCTCTTAAAAATTTGTATATGTAATTTAATAAGCATTATTACATACGTGTGTATGTAATAAATTTGGTGAAACATTTGATTATTCAATATTAATTGAAAATTATAATTTAGAATCGTACTATTTTTGGATTTTCTAGTTTAATTTTTGTTTAATTAATCTGGAATTTCTGTTTGTTTTATCTACATTAAAGTTAACTACAGAGTGATTGAAAAATGGATCCTTACAAGAACAACATATACACTGAAGCATTCATGCCCGATCTTTAATAAATTGCAAAAAATTCTTATTTTTTAATTCATACTTCTCTGAATACTATCGGACAATATTCTTTCTAAGTCGGAGTTAATCATCATTTCGTTTATTTGTTACCAATCATTTAATCCTTCTTCGGTTTGATATAATTCTTCTGATCTTAATATGTGTATACATTCTCTAATTTCAGCAGTTGTGTAACCGTTCACTTTATTAAAGAACTGGAGAATCATATCTCATTATCAAATGAAATAAGTTTAAATGAAGTGCAGAAAAAATTTGCATATGCAATTTAATAGGCGTGAAGGAAGTCATGTGGTGTCCATATCAGATTTTTAAGTCAGATATCAGTTGACTGGTTTGATGCTATTCTCCATTTCTTTTTAGGTTTATACTAATTTTTAACCTCCATATACATACAAAGAAGTATATTCTCAATTATTTTTTTTTATATATTCAAATCTTTAAATTTCTCTACAGTTTTTACCTCTGTATGTCCTTCCATTAACAAATTAACAAAACCCCGACATCAAGATCGTCTCTTAACAAGATTGTATCATAATTTCCTTTTCTCTTCCACTGGATTTATTTGACGGGAAATCTTACTCTTTAAAGCTTTGGCCCTAACCTATGCAACTTTTCTTTCTACTTCACACTGACAAACACATTTCTCACTGAGAAATGTGTTACTATAATAGGCAGCTAATTTCAATTGAAGGCCTACGACAAAATTGCTCTGCGCCTTCCGGAATGCGGGAACTGTATGGAGTCGAGTGTTTCGGTGTGCTGATGGAAATCAAGGCTGAATTACGTGGATTCAATTTCTCAGACGGCTTCATCATCTATTGTATGGAGAAAACGTTCGGGCCATATGTGGATCAAGACAATCTTCGCAGCCGATAGGAGTACAAAACGGCGACATCCTCGTCACCACGGCAATCGATGAGGCGAAAACGTTTGGAAATACGTTTATGTCCGTTTCCCTTACATCGTCATATTTTCCTAAGTTTATGAGGTATAAGTTGCACGTAAAAAGTATACCGTTTGTTATTGGAGACTCCCAAAATGGGTTAAACCTACCCTTTTCTTCTGAGAAGCTAAGGTATGCCTTGAATTCTTCTCGTGACACTTCCCCTGGAAATGATCATATGAGGCTCAATACGTTATCTCACCTTCCGGATACTGCATTAATACATCTTTTGTCTACTTACAAAAATATATTTTCTTACTAGGTTTTCCCAGATTCTTAATTAGAAGCATCGGTGATTTCCGAACTGAAACCTGGTAAAGATAAATCATATCCAAGTTGTCGTTTTATTTAAGTTACGTCTTTTTAAGTTATTTTACACTTCGTTTTTCTCCTAGAAAAAAACCATCTACATTATCAACTCATTTAGTTTTCAACATAATTCTGTGTAACATCATTTTAAAATCCTTTACTTTCTCCTTTTTTGCTTTAATGTCTGACTACCATTAAGTACCACAACCCATACAAATATTTTCAATAACTTCTTTATTCAACATAATATACAAGCAGACATCTTTTCTGCCTATAATAACTTCCCTTGCTTTTTCCATTTTGGAGAATGTAAATATGAAAGAGTGATTGTATAAGTTATAAACAACTCTTCTTTCCCTATATTTAAGTCTTACTTTTATTAACATTTCATTCTATTCTACAGTATCACATAATTTTTACCGATCTATTTTCAGATAGATTGATAGGTTGTTTTATTACTTGTCTTTATTAAAACTAATCTGATAAATAGAAAACCCTATTTTGTAATATGCTCTTTCTAAGATTACACTCTTCATAAAATAATCCTTTTAACCACACGCTCTAATCCCCTATTGTAGTATTTTCAATTCACGACACGTTAAATTAATGATGCTGTATGTCTCACATCTATCACCTCTTGCTTTCTTCGGTGAGATAACAGTTACACTTTTTTTTAAATCAGAGTCTATTTTTTCAATTTCAATATTTTAAACATTAATGTGTAAATTTTATTTAGTCTTACTTCTTCCTTATAGCATATCGATTTTAATGGTATACCATCGATTACTTCTGCTTTATTCTTCTTTAAATTTCTCAGACCTCTGTCAAATTCAGATCATAGAAGTTTCCTCTGAAATTATCATCTATCTCTTTAAACTGTTATTCCATTAGTTTATTATTAGTTTTTCTCCTCTACATAGGTCTTATTTCAAATCCTAATAAACGTTTATTGCTTTTATACGGATTCGAGTACTAGACAGTGAACACCGGTGTACTTTGGTGGTTGGGGTTCAATTAACCGCACGTCTCAGGAATGTGGGCCTGAGTCTGAACGAGTTCACCTTATTCACATGTCACACATATCATCCTCATATCATTGGGCCTTAGGGTGGTTGGTTATTGTTCACAAGTTGAACAGATTGCAACGTACACACTAAGAAAACATTAAAAAATATATATATATAAATCTTATTACTATGTTTTGTGTCAGTTGTTAACTTTTCCTCCCTTTTTTTGGAAAATCAAAAGTTTTCCATTTTTATCTTTAATACTGATACACTTTAGTCTCGTTTCACCAAATTATTGTCTAATTTTTTATATTGTACATCCAACTTTCCAGTAATCGAGTATTTTCTTTTATCTCATTCTCTCCTTCAACCAACCTTTCCTTTCCCACTTTAAACCTCATTTTTTATAAATCGATAAAATTTTCTGCCTTCATTACCTTTTGTGTTTTTATACTTTCTGCATTCATCCATCAATTTTAATATATGAATATTTATCGTTATCAGTTCTTTTCTACCAAAAGTCTCCTTTCCTGCCTTAATTAGTCAGCACCTTTGATTTATAATATAACAAAATTATATTGATATCACAAGGTACACCTTTATTAATTAAATGTGTCGATTAGTATCACTGGATAATCCTGAGGGGGAAAGGAACCCATCACTTTTTAGTACACTTTCCTCGCTACCACAGGTTTGTTTAACATATGAAAATATTAGTGAATATTAATTCAAACTTCGTCTAAAAAATTAGTAAATGCACCTCACTTAAATAATAATGCTATCAGGATTTCAGTTAGAGATCAAATTTTAACATCTTAATTTAAACATCTATTTTAAGATATCAAAAAGGCGATGACTTTTATAATAAATACCGTATAAATAACTCTATAAATGTATAAATCCAAGGCAATAATAAAACTTAATAATAAAAATTTAGAGTCCTTGACCCAACCTAGCATTCTAAAAGCTATGGTGCGAGGCGCTGCATTTGTTATGTCAGGGCGGTCTGCACGCTTGTGTGGTCTAGAATGAATGTCGCACCGATGTATACTCATATATGTGTATGGTATTTGCAAAAGTCAGGTCAAAATAACCACTAAACACGTACAAGAAAACCTGTTCCATCGTAAAGGGAATAAAAAATCTAAGATTTGAATTTAATTCTAAATCTGGTGTATTTTTAAAACACAGGTCGTTTACAATATAACATTCACCCGACTTCGTGATACCTTGAAGGGACGTACCTTGGAGGTACATAATTATACCGACATTAATTTTTTTTGGATAAATTTTAATGATGTTATTTTGAAAACGTTCTGTACATGAAATAAAACGTATATTCTATTTTTATTTTAAAATAAAAAGATAAAGAATGTATTGAAATTGTCCCTACAAGTTAACTTCCGTGTTTAATATAACATACGAAATCTTAAAATACATTTATCATTTTTTATTACTGTAGGACAATGACTTTACTATGAAATTAAAATACTATTACCATTTTTCTTAAGTTATGATTTGCTTGAAAAATAGTGAATTTTAATCAAACTCCAACCACAAACGAATAAAGATCTGGAATAAGTATTTATTCAATTAAATACATTAAACAATATCTGACGTGATCTAATACATGATACTTTTTTTTTTATATTGCTCATTAAAGAAAAAACCCAAGTAATTTAAAATACAAACTAGATATGAAAAAAAGTACGGTAGTTTCTATGGATAATAAAATAAAATCTAGAAAGGAATTGAAACTAGTCTAGAAAGGAATTGTTAATTTATTTAGTAAAAATAAATGGTAGGTAAATAAAAATGACAAATTTCTGTTTAATAACAAGTTTAATTCAATCAAGGTAATTAAATTGTCCAAAACAGAAAAATTTTCGAATAGAATTTTAAAAATGTAGATAAAAAATGAAATTTTAAACAAAAAATACTGAAATTTAGACTATAAAATGCATAAAATTCCTGACTATATAATTCCTAAAATTAACTCCCTGGATAGCTCGACAGAAATTTATGACTTGATAGCTGCCCCATAAATTACTACAAAAAATTCTATCAGTGAGAAATTGTGAGAAAAAATAAACATGTGTAATGTTTCCAATTATAAAATCAACTAAAACAAAATTTTAATTAATTTCGACAGGAGCAATTTTGATATCTTCAGTGAAGATTTATACGAGTAAATCGTAAAATTTAAGACGGCAAAATAATGCAAAATTTTGGTAGCCTTTATATCAAGAATATTCCTAAAAATATAAACAGTTTATGGTATGACCAAATTATATTGGTATAAAAAATCAACAACTGGTTGAGTGAATGATCAGTGTCGTCACCGATCGGTTGTAATAGTGCAAGATCAAAATCTAAATCTAATTAATCCAAAACGAGTCAGAATAATATAATAACAACAATAAACTATGGTTGAGCGTATTTAATTAATCACACTAATTTAGGATTGGCTTGCCTAATTACAAAATAATATTAAATACCAACAATTAAAAATAACTAATAATGTTGAAAAAGGAACTAATAACCGGAATTCATGGATAAAAAAGCCCGAAGAAATGTAAATAATTATTTAAGAAACGTAATTTATGAATTTTGTTTATAAAGGGTATATTTCAGGTAACCTGAAATGAAGAGAGACGGATCCTTTACAATTAGATTGATAATTTTCAAACTGATTTTTTTCCGTGCTTTCTACTTAATTATTTCATTTCAATCAACTAACTGCCTATATTAATAAAGTTCCCTATACTTTAAGGAGTAGAGAGTAAAGAGAGTTGTACTGATTGCTAAAATAGAAAAACCTTTTTTATTTAGAGCCAGAGCTTATTAGTACCGCATTAACATAACTGCGGACATATTAGCGGTTTTTAAATGAATTTATGACGAACTACACCTTGGTGTAAATACCTCGGAAACTGTTTAAGGAAAAAGTTTGTTTACAAACTCTGTAGGTCTCTTCTCTGATTTCTTGATCTAACACACTAGAAGAGCACTGATGCTGCAACACCGTTCCAGTGCTATACTTTGGGAGAAATAAAAACTTTCCCCACATAAAATGTGTTTTAACTTAAAGTCCTACTTTTTATTTTAACATTAAATATTCGTTGTTATTATAATTATTAATGAAAAATATTTTCACTCTCCTTAAGTAGTATGGAACGAATGTTTATGTATTAATCTTTTTATGGATATTAAAATTGTTTGGTTTGATTCCTAATCCTCACTTCACTTTTTTTTTATTGATATATTATTAACGAATTATGAGCTGATGAAAAATATAACCTAAATTACAAAAATCAAACCACTCGAAAATGGTCCTTGCTTTTGGAAAATCCGTAGGCAAACGGGGACAATATATCGCTTTTTACCGACAATAAGTCGCTAAAAATCTAATTCAAGAAGAAAAAGTTAGACATTTGACATGAAATGGGTAAGTTTATCTTCTTATCAACGTAAACATTGAATGAATATGTATCTTTTATAACACTGATGTGTAACCATCCCGCCGACAGCGATGCTTGCTCATTCAAAAAGAACTGCTCTCGTCAAAACGACGCTACACCTCACGGCCTCATGTTTGGCGTAAACAATAAAACACATAAACAAACAAAACATGTCTTTAGGGTCGGTGATATGTCGTATCCTATTAGAATATGTGGCCCTTACAGGTAAAGAAAGCAATCTTTATAGATGTGATTACATTCCTGATCCGTTTGGGAAGGTTTTGGCATTATTCAGAAAGACAAACTGAAATAACTTTAAATTAATTATTAAGAATAATGTACCAAGGTGGGTTGTACCTGTTTCGCCGCATAATGAAAATAATATTCTTATGAAAAACTACAGAAACCTGATTAAAAAGAAGAAATACAAAGCGGACTGTAAAAACCATAGCTTTTTAAATACAATAAGGTAATCAGTACTTATCAAGCTGGCTTGATTTATTACAGAAATTATTAACACAATTTATTAAATACAGTAGTAATTATAATCCATTTTTATTTGCATTTTAACAAGTATTTTAATAGCATTTTAATAGTAATAATAATAAGAAAAAAACAGATTAACTTCTTACAATAGAGTATAAATACAGCCTACCGAAGTACAGTCGAGTGTGCTAACTTTCCCCACGCTTTATTACGCAATATAATCTGTAGCACAATATTATTCCTACATTCCAATCTCGTTCTTGTTTTAAATATTAATATGTATAAATCTAGTTTAACTATATAATAACATGATACAATATAATAAATTCATGTATCTATACCTATATATATACTTATTGCTATCTAGGTAATACTATTATTGCAGTGAGTAAATTAATTATAATTCGTGATATGTCTATATTCTTTTATATCTTATTTAAGTTTTATTAATTACTTTTAAATTATTACTTATGTTTTATTTTAATTGGCTACTTGTTCGATAATTTACTTCGGTCGAGGAGGGAGGCTGCGAAACGTTTTATAACCTCAGGATACCGGTAAATTCCTTGGACTTACTCAAATTTATCATACTTGTCACGTCTATAAATTCCGTTTTAGCTCAAAATTATTTGATTACTAGCAAATAAATCCCGTACACGAAAAGAATACAACGGGATCTAGAATAACTTTTAATTTTTCCAGACAAAGTTACCGTAAGCTTATTTCTATAATTTTTTTATTTTATAGTTTATTATTTGGTATTTAATGGTTTTTTCATTTTCTTTTGTTATGCGTTTTAAAGTACATAGAGTGATACACGAAGAATATAACAAATTTTCAGGACATGTATTAGTGGTAAAAAAAATGTTCATATAAAAATAGGTTCAGATAATGTCGGCTGGCGAAAAATGTCGCCATGATTTCTCTGCCTTTGATAAAATTAAACCGGACTGTAATTCTTTAAAGCTGAAATTAAAAAGTAAATTTAGTGGTTTTATATGAAATTCACTTGAAAAAATGAGAAAAAAACGTCTCAGAACTGCATTTTCAGTAGTTTTTGAGAAATCTGGTGTAAAAGATAAAAAATTTGGATAAAAAAAGCACCCGATCAGATCTTTGGAGTAAAACAGTTTTGTTAAATGAATATAAATACATAAAAGATTAAAACAAAACTGGTTCAAAACAATTTGAATCACGAGTAAAATAGTATGATTAAAGTCCAAAAACTACATAAACACAAATGTAAGAATTTCGAAGTTCCGTATTTTACTTCAAAAATACACTATTTTATGTTTGTTTTAAAATAGCTTTGTTAAATAAACACATTCGATTTAAATAAAGGCAAATAAAATATAGTTAAAAGAAGAGACAGACTTATAGGCCACATAGTAAGGCATCCTGGAATAGTCGCTTTAATATTGGAAGGACAGGTAGAAGGAAAAAATTGTGTAGGCAGGCCACGTTTGGAATATGTAAAACAAATTGTTAGGAATGTAGGATGTAGAGGGTATACTGAAATGAAACGACTAGCACTAGATAGGGAATCTTGGAGAGCTGCATCAAACCAGTCAAATGACTGAAGACAAAAAAAAAATAAAAAAATTAACACTTAAAAATTTTAAACAAAATTTGATTGTGAGTAAAATGATACGTATAAAGTCCAGAGAATCTAAGTACAAACGTAGGAATTTCAAAGTTTATTAAAAACAAAACATATCAAAACGTAGCAGATTTTAACTAGGTATTAGCCGAAATAAATAAGAATTATTAGGTATCAATGACTGCCTAATTTTTTTTTTTTTTTTTTAGCCTCCGGGACCACCGTTAGATATTGCTTCAGAGGATAAGACTGGGATGAAATGAAAATCCTTGTAGCGGGTAAAAATGCCACGCCTGACCGGGATTCGATCCCGGGACCTCCGGTTGAAAGGCCCCGAGACATTACCACGGAGGCCGGCAATGACGGCCTAAGTGATTATTATTCTCCTCGTGGAAGCTACCATATAAAAGACAGAAGATAGGCACTAGATAATAAAGTGACTGGATTTGTATTAATACTTATTTTAAATGCAAATATTTCTAACGATTCTGATAATTTTAATAAATAAATAAATTCCATTTTAAAATTGATTTTTCAAACGCTCTTCAATAATATTTAATAATAATAACTCTCTGCCTATGTACAGGATTCGTGACCTCCTTACTTAATACAGTAGAGTTCCTATAATCCAAGTTTCCGTTCAATCCAATAAAAAAGTAAACCAGTATATCTATATAAAGTAGTTGTACAATATATTCTGTATAAAAATGACATCAAGATATAAAAATTCGATATTAATAGAATGATAGTCTATTTAGACCATTTATTTTATACCATTTATGATGATAATCTATTTAAATTTTCTTTAAAAAAATCCTTCACTAAGTCATCTGGAAACAAAAATTACAAGAAAACAATATTTTTTGTACAAAATATTAAAAAAAAATTTAAATCAGTCCATATGATTTGAACATATGTAGAAAAAAAAATAGTACAATGGGTCGAATTAAGAATCTTTCTTTTTAATGTCAGTAGAAAAAAATTATATAAATTAATAAAATGAAATTTTTAAGATTGTATTTTATTAATGCAATGCAGTAATCAACGGTTTAAATTTGTCCGTTACTAATAAGGCCTCATTCATAGAATGATAATTTTAAAGTAAAGTTGAAATTATATGTAGAAATATAAATATTGATATAATTTCAATCTGATTTAAAAAGTAAAATAAAGTAAACGTAAGAGAGAGTAAATTAGGACATTTTCACTTCGAAGAGTCTCAGTTTGGATATAAAAAAAACTAATAAAGATTTATAATTGAAGGGTGTCTCCTTTTTGTATCTCACGAAACGTGAACCTTCGGAAGAAGAAAGAGATTAGGTTCGGAGGCTTTTGACGTATTCGAGAAGAATATTATAGAGAAATTGATAAAAAGATGAATGAATGATGAGGTAGTTTAGATATTGAGGAACGCTCTTAAAAACTTGCAAAATCAGAAGGCATGCTTGATTACGCGTAAATTCAGAAACAATAATTTTACGGTTATTATTACAGATGGAGCAGTTACCTGAACTACTGGCTAATGGAAGACTTCTGTTGTAATTTTTAAACCAAATTTATAATTCCCAAAGTTAATTGAGCTAACAATATTATGAAACAATGTCGAATGGTTTATGATAGATTAAGATGGACATCTGCCAGTCAGTCATTAGACTGAATTGATAAGAGAAAGAAGAATAAAAGATTATATAAGTTTATTTTTAAACTCTTTCTGATGACATCGTTTTAGAAGGTACTTAAAAAAATAAAAATATGTTTTAGTTTAAAAATATAAATATAAAAAAAGCTGGCAAAATACTGCGTAACTTTGCTGGCTATTAATAATAAAAATTAAAACCTAGAACACAAAAAACAAAATATATTCTTTAGAGGTTGGGAAGGAATTTTAAGAAACATTTTTCTAAAAATATTCATATGTATGTTAAACAATAAATTTCCTTAAGTAAAGTTTTCAGTAAAGGCTAAAATTAGAAAAAGAACCTTCGTGGCTGAGTTGGTAGCGTCTCGGCATTTCGTGTGGAGGTCCCGTGTTCGAATCCCCCGGTCAAGCATGGCATCTTTTCACACGCAACCACTTTCCACCGGACTAATGACATATAGCTGTTGATGCCCACTATTTGATAAAAAATATTAAAACGAGTGCGTTGGTGCGTGGACACACAACGGAAGCAAAGCGTCTTACACAACATTATATGAGTTATTAATGGTGTAAAATAACGTTTACAGAATATAAACGAATTATACAATTTTTTATTAATAAGAAATATAAACTAACGATGAAATACTCATATAAAAATATTTATTTACATAAAACATAGAAAAATTTGAACATAACATTGAGGTTTAATCATTATTATTGGTTGGAGCACGTGTTTTCTATACTATATGGTCAGCTGTATTATATCACACGTGGTAGGCTTAGGTGGGGAATCATTGGCGCGTGACGCTTTTTCGTGACGCTCATTTTTCTCATTTTATTCCCCATCCCGAAGCCTGCGTTAAGAAGCTTCGCTTCAAAAAAAATTATGCTTTTTTGGTCCAGGTTCAATAAATAAAAAAAATTGTAGAAATTGCTCTATGTAGATAGCTCTATGAAAAATATTTAAATCGAAAGGAGAAACATCAAAAGAACAAAAAACGTTAAGATTACAAAAATTTCAATCTTAAGAGGTGGGTTGATTTTTTGAAAACTTTTTTTTTGATTATTTATACAAGCATTTTAGGTAACGAATTTGCTTTAATAAAGTTTTCTCTAAAATGCCTCTGAAGATAATCAAAATTGTTTTTTCGTGATATCCCCAACTCCTAGCGAATTAAGAAAAAAAATTAATACGATCAAAGCCTTATATATAAAAATATTTGAACCAAATATGAAGAAAATCAGTTTTGTCAATCCTGAGATATAAGGCCAAAATCACTGAAACACGTACGTAAATACATAACACATGTTTTTTTTTTGTTTTTTTTATGTCTAGATGACTAATTGAATCCTAAAACGTAAATATTTTCAAAAAACCCAATTTTTGACATATTACCATGTTTTTCTCCTTAATATAGCTAAGCTAAATTCGAGAGAAAGCAAGTACCCGAACGACTAAAATTTTGCAAAACCAGCTATTTTTTCAAGACGCATCACCACAAAAATAATATTCAATCAAAAAAAATCCTTCCTTTCTCTTTATTATAGAGCTCCCTTAGGAAGAGCTCTTACAGTAAACAAGTTACCTCAAAACTATGATAAAAACAAAAATCGAAAAATCTATTTTTTAATGATACTTTCCTTGGGATTATATACTATAATAAAATGTAATAACAAAAAAAGAAAGTAATAACAAAGCATCTACGAAAGTTATTTTTAAAATAAATTTTTATTACAAATATAATTTATTTAATAATATACAGATTATTGTAAATTATTATCTTTTTATAATACATTATAAAATACTTTCACATGTATCAATTAGAAACGAAAATGAAACGATTAAATAAAAAATAACCATATTTTAAATTAGAAAGAAGATATGATAAAAATAACTAAAGATGAAGTTGTAAGGAAAAAATAAAATAAAATACCCATACTATTTACTTTCATAATTTGTAACTTCATTATCATAATATTTATGAGACGAACAGAAAGGAGTACGCGGACCCTTGCGTGTGTTTGTGACCTGTGAAATCTCAGGTACAAAAACCAGGTAGATAGGATTTATTCGGGCTACATCATACATCTCTACACAACATGCGTTCCCTCACCACCGTGAAAACAGGATATGACATTATAAAAAGCGACCTTGTTCGACTAAGAATAATGGCCTTCACATATTATTCGTATACATTAGTAATGCTCAAGCTTTCTGTACCCGGTGATGTCAATCCGTATATAAATAGGATAATAACTACTTATATCTAAGAATGTACACCGAGTTTAAGTTACATTTCAATTAGAAATTATCTTTCACGTATTTATCAGAACATAACGATTAACTTTCAGAAAAATTTCTCTTTATTTAATCTAAAAATTTAAAGAGATACATTTATAAAACCAAAATCAAAGTTAACTTCGTCTTCGAAAATTTAAATAAAAACTCTAAATCTTTCTAAACATTCCAGCGCATTTACGTGATTATATTACATTTCAAATTGAATCCATCTTCCCAATTATTATTAACCGTTTGTTAATTTCAATAAATTTCTACAAAGACTAATACACATAACAAAATACAAATAACTACAAACATAAAAAAGTTGAGAAAGTATTGCATAAATTTCCCGGTTACACCGATCAAATCATACACCTTGCACAGCTTTTTCATTGCAATTCAATCATTAAAAATCATATTCATTTTTAAAATAAATAACAAAATAGATTTCCGAAGTTTTTATAATTTTGGGGCCACGTATCTGTGGGGGATTATTTATTAATATAAATTAACTGAACACAATAGAAAGTCTCATAAAACATTAAGAAACTGAACATTACGGAACTTCCCAAAATTTAACCTTTTTTTTTTTTAACACCCCCGACCAAAATTTAACCTAACACTTTATAAAATAAGTCAGAATGTAAATAAATCTAATTAGCAAAACAACAGCACTACCTATCGGATTTAATTCAAACCACTCTCTAAACACAGTAGTCGGTGAAAAATAACTTTTTAACGAAACGAGATATGGCGGCAAAATCATCACAATTAATACTGAACATTAAGAAATTTACAAAACATTTCGGAACTTCACAAAATTTAACACCTTTCACTTTATAAAAGTCAGAATGTAAATAAATCCAATTGTCAAAAGAGCACTACCTATCGGATTTAACTAAAACTACTCTCTAAACACAATAGTCGGTTCAAAATACCCCTGACTTTCTTTGTACTGGTCAGATCGAGGATTTCAGTAACTTTATAAACCTTCTCCTGACAACGCGGACCATTTTGCAAAACCAACGTGTAAATCGGTCCAGTAGTTTTTTAGTTTATAGCGTACATATGAACGTTGCCTTTTATTATATAGAAGAAGAAGTCTGTTTGTATATTTGTTTGTTTGCTTCGTAAATATCTCAACTCCAGCGCTACCTAGTGGGTCCATTTTCGCAAAAATATTTTTTTCATAACTAATATATATATATATTTTTTTCTTAATATATATAACATTTATATTCTGAATATGAGCCAAATCAGACCGTAAATGCAATTTTTCCAAATACCTCAACCCCAGCGCCATCTAGCGGGTCCATTTTTTTGCAGAGGTATTTCTTTCCGTGTAAGTAACACATAATCTGAATATGAGCTAAACCATTTTTGGCATAAATACCATTTTTCGAAGTATCTCAACCCCAGTAAACCTAGAAGGATCCCTTTTATGCGAAAATATTTCTTTTCACGTAACTAATATATATTTTGAATATGAGCCTAATCGGATCATAAATATGATTTTTTTTAAATATCTCGACCCTAGCGCCACCTAGCGGATCCAAACTAATTCAGAAACATTCGTAGGCGTGCGCACAACTCACCGGTTTCATCGCAATCGGATGAATGGTGTAGGAACGCATACGGAACAAACAAACATTAATTTTTATATATAGAAGATAATGATTATATAAAAGATAAAGATTAATCATATATATATATATATATCTAAAGTAAGGACCGCTGGGAAATTTCTCTCCTTAAGGTTGGCGAACCTGTGTGGTTCATGGCCACGCTAGTAATGTACACTCTGCATTTTGTGTGTAAGTTGTCGCGTCGTAGTATCTTTGATTATGTGTGATTTATTACATTATAAAATGAATAGGAAAATCGATGTTGCCGCCGACTGTGAAATACGTGGAGTTATACTTTTTTTAAACCATCAAAATGTTAAGCCGGCTGAAATTCATAAGCGGTTGGTTGCTGTGTGCGGTGATAATATAATGAATGAAAGAAACATCCGAAAATGGTGTGAAAGGTTTAGAAATAACAGATTTAATGTGCACGATGATGAACGTTCGGGGAGGCCCTCGAACCGAGGACTTGTTGAAATGTGTCGATGATGAAATCAGAAAAGATCGTCGCTCAACGATTTCCGACCTGGCCCTTTTTTCCGATGTTTCAAGAGCTGTTATCGGTCCTATTGTTCAAGTCCATTAAGGCTTCAGAAAGGTTTGTACACGTTGGATGCCGCACGTCTTAACGGAACGCCACAAAAAAATCCGAATGAGATCTGCTTTGGATTTTTTGATGCGCTATACAGAAAAAGGTGATGAATTCCTTAATTCAATTGTTATCAGCGATGAAACATGGATTTCGTATTACACGCCAGAGAGAAATCGGCAGTTAAGTGAATGGCGTCATCCTCAATCACCAACCAGACCGAGAAAGGTCAAGCCACAGCCATTTGGACGCAAACTGATGGCCACAGTCTTTTGGGATCGGTTTGTCAGACTGCTGATTGATTTCATGCCACGTTGAACGACTATAAATGTAGAAGCCTACTGCAAAACTCTACGTAAGTAACGGCACGCCGTTCAAAATCGGCGACGTGGACGGCTGACCGACGGCGTCGTCCTGATGCACGATAATGCACGTTCACATGTTGCAAGTCCGAGATGTGATTTACTGAGAACATTTAGATGGGAAATTTACCATCACCTGCCATACAGTCCGGACTTAGCTCCTTCTGATTACCACTTGTTTGGGAAACTGAAAGAAGTTTTGAGCGGTAAGCAATTTGTGGGTGACGATGAACTTAAAAATGCTGTTAATCAGTGGCTAAATGGATTGGCGACAGAAGAATACGATGAGGGTATATTGAAACTGGTGTATCGCTACGATAAATGTTTTAATTCATGTGGCAATTATATAGAATATAATTATACTTAGATGAAGATGAAAATGTCGAATCTTGTTCTGCCAGATCAGGCGATGAAGAAAGAGATCCAACATTTTTAGAAAATAGATATACTGAACCCCATTTAATTAATCTGGTCTGAAATTAAATGATCTGATTAGTGATCTAAATTTATCAAAGAATCAAGCAGAAATACTGGCATCAAGACTGAAAGGATGGCATTTTTTACAAACAAATATTTGAGCATTTCTTCTCTCAGTAAGAAAACTTAGTATACTGTAATGATGTGGATTCTTTACTAGAAGCTTTGGGACATGTGCACCATCCTGACAAATGGCGACTTTTTATTGACTCGTCAAAGCTTAGTTTTAAGGCTGTTCTACTTCACATTGCAAATAAATACTCATCATTATAACTAGCATATGCTGTTCATATGAAGGAGTCTTATGAAAATATGAAACTTGTATTGAACAGGATTCAGTATGAGAAATATTTATGGCATATTTGTCGAGATCTGAAAGTAATAGCGATTTTACTTGGATTGCAACTTGAATATACTACTAAGTTCTGTTGCTTTTTGTACAAGTGGGACAGCAGGGATAGGAAAAAACATTACGTAGAAGAGCAGTGGTCAAAGAGAGAGGTACCAGCTGTAAGAGAGAAGAATGACAAGACGCATTAGTAAAACCAGAAAAAGTTTATTTTTCGCCATTGTACATTAAGCTAGGTTTATTCAAAACTTTTTTTAAAGCAATGGATCATAATGGTACAGGGTTTCAGTTTCTAAAATACAAATTCCCTAATGTAAGCAATGCTATAATAAAGGAAGGATATTTGATGAACCAAAAATAAGAAAGCTAACGAGTGACCTGGCATTTCAAGAATATTTGAGTGACTTTGAGGTTGCTGCATGGAAATCATTTCGAAATGTGGTAAACAACTTCCTTGGAAACCTTAAGGCCAGTAACTTCAGATAAATTTTGAGTGAACTCATTCAAAACTACAAAGAACTTGGGTGTAACATGTCACTCAAGATCCATTTCTTACATTCACATTTGGATTTTTTCCTAACAATTTCGGTGCTATCAGTGATGGACATGGAGAACGCTTTCACCATACGATGGAAACACGATAACAGGGAAAATGGAACCCAAAAATGTTAGCTGATTACTGTATGAATCTAAAGATCTACCTACAGAAAAAAATCCAAAAGAAATAGATTTAAGGTGAGTACAAAACGCAAGTAATATATTGTCATATTACGTTCACCGTGCAATTTTTATTTCAAAAGAAATTTCAATAACAAAATACTGAGCCCGTTACAAAAAATATATTAAAACATATGAAATCAGCATAAAAAATTCTATAAGAATCAGTCATTCACTCTCATTTAACAAAGAAAAAATTTTAATTTTGTTGACCAGTGCTATCGTGGTCCATTTAATTTACTGAATTCTCAATTCACCGGCTGAAGTGGAAGTCTAATATAGTTATTAAAAAAATAAAAAATAAAAACTAAGATAGTACTATTGGTTTTTAAAGCTTTAATGACTTTTTTAAAATTGAACAATCCAGTACTTTTAAGCATTTCAAAAATAATAAAGAAAAAACGAAAATCCAGAAATGTTAAACACAATGGAAACCTATTTCATTTGTTCAAATGAAATCAGGTATGGTTATCATGATAACCATAATAAAAGAAAATCAATTATTAAAGTTAATGGTGAAAAGAACTATTAACCGGAATAATATAAAAATAACGGGGAAAAAATAATGGTTTTCAATAATTTATGTGACAGCAATATTAACTAAGATGAAGCAGGCTGTAGTAAGAAGATTGGACAGAGCATTTCAGTTGCACTAACAACCGTGGAAGCTGAAGGATTGAAGAATATACACTTTTGTCACGGTCTTTACATACTTTAATACAACGATCAAGCATAGAAATACAATACAAATAAAATTATCGTATTTTTACGCGGATAATTTTTTTTTTTTACTTTTACGTATTTTACCATAAACGTTGTTCATTTAAAAAAAAGAACCAAGCTAGAAAATAAAATATCCAGCAGACATATCAAATTAAATAGTGAAACAAAAGAAAAGAAATCCCTTTAACGTATTTGTTCTTTAAAAAAAAAAAAAAAACAACCAACCTCTCTGTTATGATTCAATAACTTTTATGTTATTCTGTTGTTATAACATAAGGGCACGTAGACACAATACACAGTCTTTATAGCGCAATTAAACAGTACACTACTATGGTAAAAACATGTGCCATCACAGTTGGTATAAAATAGAAGCCGAGGCATACAAGCACGCATTCTCATAATACACAAGCGCGTGCGCGTGAGTGCGTAAGCAATATATTATTTACGTACACATATAACTAATACAACACACCAGATAGTTTATAAGGAATTTCTTCCTAAGATTTCCTCACATGAAATATTTTTTTACAGAACTAAATAAGTTTAAAAATAATAAACGAGCAACTTATACTTTTAGTCATATAACAAACGGAATTTTTATATACAAAATTATCCATCGATATAGTTTTTCTTTATCTCTCACTGCTAGTAAACCTGTTCTAGTGCTAGACTTTCCCGGGTTGGGACCTTGGTAACGAAGTATATGTGCTAACATTACAATGTATCGAAGCATTTTCTCTTATCGAACATTCATACATTATTATTCACTGCGGTCGATTAAAAATGAGAATATTCTTAATTGGCCCTTCATTGTATTACATAGCAAATTATCAATGAAATGATTATAAAATATAATGTAATACAATGAAGGGCACACCCCACGCTTTTATTATTCGTGATTTAAAATTTAAAGGAATTTTGTTAATAAATGCATTATTATAATTAATGTAAACAGAAAACAGATTTATATATCGCTAGCAGACCCGTCAATGCTTCACTATTGCTATATTTGAACATATATATATAGATTAAATGAACACAATTGAAAGTTTGATAGAACATTAACAAAATGAACATTACGGAACTTTACAAAATTTAACCTTTCTCTTTTACTCTTTCTCCCTTTTTCTCCATTTTTCTTTTTACCATATTCCCTTTCCCACCCCAATTTCTCTCTCCTTATTTCGTTTTCCCCCTTTCCCCTTTCTTTTTTTCCTTTCTCGTTTTCCCCTTCTTTTTTTACATTTTCCCCTTCTTCCCTTTTACCTTCTTCGATTTTACCCTCTTTCCCTTTTCCGATTTCCCTTTCTCCCTTTTTCTCCGCGCGTAAATCGGTCCATTAGTTTTTTAGTCTATAGCGGACACACATATCGGTAATATTGAAATGGAATCGTAAAATATTTAATATAGCATGTGTTGCTGTTACGTCCAACAGTTAACGCTGTTTTTAAAAAAAACATGTTTTTACCTGTCACAGGTATGAAATCTTAGGTATATAATAGTAGGTATATAAAAACAGTGCATTTTTGAATGCAACGTTGTCAAAATTTCAAATCAATCGCTGAAGAACTTTCGAAGATTTAAGATTTTAAACAAACATTTACATTTTTATTTATATAGATTATAAATGTAAAATATTATTTAAATTTAATCAAAGAGTTTATTATAAACATTTATGCTTGATTTAATACGAAAGTGAAAATATTTTTCTTTTTTTACTGCATCTTTAAAAATATTTATATTGGAAAATTTTTCCAAACAATTTACATTTTAATTCAATAATTTCCTTACAGTGAAATTTCGGTACTTTTTTGTAATTTTTTAATTAGTTAAATAAAAGCGAATTTAGCTTTTTTTATTTTATACATTTTAGTCCCAATTAAATTGGAAAAAAAAATTACTGACCAATTAGAGTGTATTATTATGAAACTTCTGGGTCACAAATAGGAAGGTTAATTTGTCACTTTTAAAGGTATTTTATAAATGATTACATATATGTATAAATCGTAGATGGATTTCTTCTGAAATATAATGATCTAGTAAAATGAATAACAGATTCAAACACATTTGTACATAAATCTAACAGCAGTAATTCACTGACACTAGTGACAGATGTCCATATTTAACCCATCTTTACATTATAGGCTATTCATTTTCTTGCGTAGCAGAAAGCGTTACTTACTGGCACTCTGCGTCTGTCTCGTACGCATGCGCGGCTGTTTGAATTTGCGTTATTTTCAAACAAAACGTTTCTATGAAAATAGATTTTTTTTATGGAATTTATCACAATGCATGTCATCAACAATAAGCATGTGTGCACAATTTTAGCGTTCTATCTCATCTGGTAACTTAAATATAAGTAACAAAATAAATAGTAAATAAGTAATAAATATAAGTTAAATTTAAGTAACTTAAATATTGCTGACAAAATTCTGACCATCCCGCCGTGCGACACACTGCATAGAGTAAGTTAAAAAAAAAGCGTATAATATCACACTTAATCAAGTTTTTATTTGTGTTCTTGTGCCCTTGGATTACCTTCGTTCCGTTCAAACCAGCATAAATATAATATTGAAATGAAAAAACTACCATAAACAAGAGAAAATCCATGCAGCGAGTAATCTATAAGAAAAAAATGACCTATCTCATAATCAAATAACTGTCTAAGAAAATAATAAAGGACGATGACCTTAAAATCCAGTAACCATTCTCATTTATAATTTTTTTTTTTTCAAAGGGTAGTTAAATCGAAATTAGGCAGAAAAAAGTAATCAAATAGATTTCTTTCATTACAAAGTACTTCACTATTTTTTATGCAAGGTTTTAGAACTAAGACAAAAAACGAGGTTTAATAGCCTAAATATTCCACCATTTTGGAAAAATGACAGAATGCTAAAAAAAAACTACACACGGTTTTTCTTGCTTGAATTAAAGAACATTACTCCGAACATTTATTTAAATTTATCCAGATTTCTCAAATTTCTGACAAATAGATGGAATATAAATGCTGGGTAATAGACGTAACACAATCCAAAATATATATGTATTTTATTAATTTCTACGAATGATTCATCATTAATACTTCTGACCGATGAAAACAAGATGATAATGAGATTTTAATCGATTGAATTTTTGATAATTGTTTATTTTACTTTCCCGTCTAGATAGCGCTATACCAGAGATATAGCTCTAGAAGGGAAAGTATTGTAACCAGTCCAATACGGGTAAATGCGGTTTTCACCAGATCTTGACGTTTTGACACCTAAGGAACCCAAAAAATCAAAAACCGGATGGAAATTTTCCGGATGTTAATATTCGTGTCTTCGGTGTTGGCTTCTAAATTACCTTATATCTCCAGAACTACTGAACCGATTTTGACAAAATTTGGTCAGATTGCTTCTATGCATTGATGCCATTAAATGTTTAACATAAAAGATCAAACGGGTAAGGTTGTAGAGCAAGGTAACCCTCAGTATCTCCAGATTTCGCCCAATTCAGGTTATATTTTTTATAGACATATTCGTTGGCAATTAAAAAATAACAATATCTGCAAAAATATTTTTTACAAAATCGCACACCCTCTCCCCATAAAATCCTGTTGCCGTCGTCTACTATGTTGCGACGTCACAGGTTAGCGGTAAAATTAAATGAAAGAATAATATTTAACGTATAAAAAAGTATCTCGGTCTGGCTGGGTCTCAGCTCGATCGCCCGGTTGCCTCGGTACCTGGGGCGTTAAGGGTCGCGGCTACATCACTCTGCCGACCGTACCAGCGAAATTTATTGTATGTAACTAGTGAAATTACATTAATACTTAGTGCCGACCGTCGCTAGTAGTACCGCCATACCCATGCGAATTAAATAGCCTATGCACGCGCGCTTTATTAGAATCATTGAATTAAATTAACGAAAAAAATTATATTTAAATAAAATTATAATTTTTTAAATTAAATTGGGTGTTTATGTGTGTGGTAACCGTGCATCAGAAACAACTGTATTGTCAGATTTTTTCTACACACAATTCCACTGGCGATCTGACTGAATGGTATTTAGGTCAGTTGGATATTTCTATACGTCACGTAATTTAAGGCAGTTGAAAGTTTTTCTATTAAGGAACCCCAATCCTGTTCTCAGGTTAATGTTTCGCTGTCTATGAATAGATCACTGGACTGCTTCATTCCTAAATCTTTGTTTTTTTCTTTCCCCGAAATGTTTAACAGGTTTCAATTAAACATTTATTTGATCAGTATTAAGGAAAAGGCACCGGCAGGGTTACTAAGCTCTTAGTACTTGTATGGTTTGGTAGAGAAGGGGCTTGGCTATCTTTCCGGAAATTCTGTTACATATTTGTTATCTATATATAGAAGACCCACTCTCAATCTAAAGTATTAATCGGGTAAAATTCGGATTTCTTTTTTTTAGCCTCCCGAACCACCGTAAGATATTACTTCAGAGGATGAATGAGGATGATATGTACGAATTTAAATGAAATGTAGTCTTGTACTTTCTCAGGTCGACATTCTTGAGATGTGTGGTTAATTGAAACCCAACTACCAAAGAACACCGGTATCCACGAACTACTATTCAAATCCGTACAAAAGTAGCTAACTGTCTTTACTAGAATTTGAACCTTAGAATTCTCCACTTCGAAATCAACTCATTTGCGATGACGAGTTCACGGCTAGACCAAACCCGTGGACTGGGTAAAGTATGTAGGCTATTTAATATTTACATAAAACGTTTGTCCAACGGAATTTATGTATTAACCAGATTATTCAAGATTTACCTCGTGTAAGAATTGGACAATGTTCATTCTGACTTAAAACTGGGCTAGTGGAAGGGACAGCAAAGTGAAAAATAGAGAAAAATATAAATCTTTTAATGATTTCAATGATTCCAACGCCTACTTTTATTTTATATAAAATTTAATTAATCAAAAACATGCTTCCAAGTATTTATATTTTTCACTGGTTTGCTTACAAAATAAGTTCAGTTAGGCGAGTCAAAATGGCGTAGATGATTAGCACTAGACCTCACATATGGGAGGTTGAAAATTAGAGGCCCGATCGAAACCAAATATATTTTAAATTAACATCTCTTCGATATTGACCTCGGCCATCATTTTGTTTTTGTTAATTAACTACAGATTCTAGTCTGATCTATTATATAACAGTTATATTATATAATTCTGAACTGATGATATACCTATTTAACTTTAAGAAACTACATATATAAAATCTTGCAACAAAAATTAAATAAGTTTTATAATAACTATCTCATTTAATACAGGAGCGTTTTTGAGACGATCCTCATCATCAGTTGTACACAAATTTTTAAAAATATACATGAAAATATACATATTTTTTAATTTTATTATTAATAAACTGTATCACCAAATTAGTAAACCAGATCCTAGCAACATTAATTTGAACTTGTATTAAATAAGGCAAATGTTAAAAAAATTATATTTTTATTATTATTATTATTAAAAAAGTATGACAATGCTTTTTATAAAATATCGTATTTATGATTACTTAATTTATGACTGTATACTAACGACGTAAAGGAGTTAAATGAACATTCCGTACGCTTTTAACATCGAGATATTTTACTTCTTTCTTCAATCGGCTATAACAATAAAACAATTAAATTTTCATAGGTTACAACAGCTATTTTATAATGATCGTTTAATCGATTTTTTCGATTGATTTCAAAACAATTTTATTATCGGTATTTAACCGGCACGTAAATAGTTTAATTTTATCTTAAACGATAATCTTTTACACGGATAAGATACTTAATATGATCATAGATAACAACTATTTAAATTAGTTGTAATTTTCTTAAACAGGTTCTAAAATAAAAAGAAATAAACATTTGAACGTTTTAAAATATTTTAACATTAAATGTATCGTACGCGACAAAAAGCTCTTTATAATTAAATCGAAATTAGTTCGTAGAAAATATATAAATAAATGAATTAAAATAACACACAGTTAATGAATTTTTGACCGCTTAACTAAAAACAATATTTTATTTTTTATCTTTCCTTACTCCAAGCAATATTGGAATACTATTATTATAAAAATATAACTTACAAACTATTACAATAAAATAATAAAAATAAATAAATAATACATAAAGTAAGCTTTCTCTGAAAATAATGATGTTGATTATACAATCAGTAACCGTGGCAAACAGAATGAAGACGTCATTTATACAGAGTGAACAACAAAACCGAACCCATAACGTAACCGCTGCTGAATTGGTAGGTCATGCTGAAATGAAATTTTATGAATGATACGGGGAAATTAAATAAGAAAAACATAAAACGTAATTTAAATATTGCATTTCTTTACCTTACTATAAAAAAAAAGATGTTCAAAATGACCACCCTGAGCATCGATGCACTTTTGTGCTCGACCGATCATATAGAGTCATCTGACGCATAAAGTTGTTGTCAATTGCGTTGATTTCTCGTTGAATGTTAACCTTCAGTTCATCAACATTGTGGGGATTACGTGCATAAACTCTCTCGTTTAATTAGTCCCAAACGAAAAAATCCTAAGTAGACAACTCTGGGGAACGTGGAGGCTATCGTCCTCTGCTTACAGCTCGTTCATTTGTGAAAGCTGCATGAACGCGATTCAGTGAAACGATTTGATGTGTGACACGTTGCTCCGTCTTGTTGGAAGAAGCTGCATTCTTTTTTATCAGTTAATTGCGCATAAAATTCTTCGAAAATTGTGAGGTAAACTTGTGTATTGACGACAGTACGGTCAAAAAATATTGGTCCCACTATACGATTACCGGAAACGGCACACCAAACACCAATTTTCTCATCGTGAAATGGACGCTCGAATATCTCGTGAAGATTTCTCGTCATTCAATATCTGGTGTTCTGCGAATTAACATGACCGGATAAGTGAAACCACGCCTCGTCAGACATGAAATACGACATCGGATCTATCTGTCCACCAATAATATTTTCGAGAAGCCAGTTACAATAATCAAGTCGTTTTGGCTTGTCTGTCTCCTTCAGTTGTTGCACAGTTATAATGCAGGATGGTTTCAATTTTAAATGATGATGAATTTTACACAAAATATATATTTAAGATCAGATTGTTTAGATAACTTGGGTAGTGATTTTTTTGGACTGGCAATAATTCTCCTTTCAATATCGGCAATGGACTGTGGAGTCCTAACGGAAGGTTTTCTATTTCGTTATGCATTTGAAACCGAACCTGTTGTACGCAATTTTTTAACTAAATCGTGTATGCTACTCTTCACTGGGATACAGGCATTCGGAAATTTTTCTACGAATACTTGACGTGATTCTTCAAACGATTCAGAACGAATATAGGCCTCAACTATAGCTATCCTCTCCTGCAGTGAATAAGACATTTGATACAAAAAAAAACTGCAGTCACAATACTGCACTGCAACAAAACGTATAGTGCACTGACACGTAACCACCATGACAAACGGCATCAACAATCAGTAGTAGTTATTGATTGTTGCTCGCACAACAATATTATATCCAATAGTCGCGCTAGTTGTGTGAGTCTTTCATAAATAGTGTTGGGTAGCGGTTTCATTAAAGGTTCGGTTTTATGTTGCTCACTCTGTAGATTTCAATCAGCATAACATGGTGTAGCTCAATAATAAAGGTAATAAGAAACCACTTACCACTTAATTTCTCTCAGAAACCTGACTTAGAAAAATTATCAAGCCTGAAAATGGTCATGCCATTTTCGGTGGTGAGTTCTTCTATGTCAAGTCGTTGACAATCTTTCGGTTATGGCAAATATTAGAAAGATAGACTAATAAAGAAATATAGGTAAAAAGTAACTCGTAAACTTAAGTAATAAAATAAATATTGAAAAGACATTTAAAATTGAAAACAGAATAAAAATTAAAACATACATAAAACATTTTATCAGACTTTTTTAAAAGTTTTTTTTAAAGAATTTATATACCTTTTTTTTGACAAGAGTTAAAGATTATATATTGGCTAATTGAAGCGAGGTTAACGTGACAACTCGTCCATTTTTACATATTTTAATAAGGCCGATTGGTTTTTTGTACGTATTTTTTTTTAACCAAACCTAACGTGAAACTCTCAAAAGAGGCTGTTGCAAAAATCATTTCAACAGGTTAATTTGTTTCATTAAAAAGTGTAAAAATAAACCCACTATTTTCATTATCTACTGTAGATCCACTGTTACGAAATTTGCAATTCGACTCCAGATAGTTAAGGAGTCTGGACAGCTAAGAATTTCTCTGATTTTTTCATATTGTAAAATTGCACAAAATGATAATTCCATACAGCGTAATTGTTTTGTATGCCTAGCCAATTTTTCTAAGGTGATTTATAGAGTATTTCATGATTTATATTATAAATTCTACTAAGAGAATTTTTTTTTAAATTTTTAAATCTTTACATAATTTATACTTACATAATAACATTATACTTTTAATGTAAGTAGAATTCTAATTCTACGTGTTTCAAAGATAGAGCAAGGTCAAACCTCTCATATCTATGTGTAGTCGAACCGGATATGTAGGGAGCTTTCATAAAACACCATCATATGTGTACAATTTTCGCATAATTGCTTTATTGAACATTAAACATATTCTAAGTTATATTTTATTTAACTGAACCTTAACAGATTATTTAAAACCTTATCACAAAAAAGTAAACTTCATCTGTTCAAGAAACCAGAGAAGTCAATACTTAAGTATTTAGCAAACGTGTAAATTTATAACAAAAGAATATGCTATTTTTAAATATATATTCATATAGTATTCTGTTCTGTACATGTTGATGTAAGTACTGTTGGCATACGCATTTAATAATGAGGGGAATATCCATAAAATATTTACTTCCCCTCCTTACGTCTGTTCGTTAGAAATATAGACTATAATCGATACAGGTATCGCTTTTAAAATTGCTTTAATTTTATATTATAAAAAAAATTTCAGATGTATAGTAGATTTTTAAAAAATCATAAGGTAAAACATAGCGATTGATGAATTAAGATATTTAAATAATAAATCTATTAAAACTAAGTATCCAGAATTAATGACCTAACTTTTTTTATTATTTACGTACTAACTAGTAATGAATTTAATCAAAGTAATTTCTCCGTATGCGACAGCTTGTGAAAAATTAGTAATGAAAGCTTTATTATATAATTCTTTTTAAATTTATATTTTCATTTATTACAAACAGCAGTAGTAAAAAATAACTATTTTATAATTATCAAAAATAATACAATGAAATAAGTGGTATATATACTAAAGTAGAAAAAAGATTCATTTTACTAATGAGAATATAATGTATTTTACGTTTACAGAATGACTATACAGTAAAAACAGAATGAGAAATTTATCTAACAATGACTGTATTAAAAAAAAATAATAAATAGGCAATAAAACTTTTCAAATATCAGTTAAATTAAACATAATAATATTAATGCTTATTTGAATCATCTCTTTTTTAAAAAAAAAAAAAAAAACATTAATTATTAAAAAAATTTTTTTTATCTATTTAAATTTTTCTAACTAAAAGGAATTATAAGAAATAATTCAATTTATTTTAAAAACTTAACGATTTTTTTAATTTTTTCTCCTAAACCTGACTATTTGGATTAAAATGATTTCAAACTGGTTTTAAATATATTAAGAAATAAGACTACAATAAAAAAAAAAATATACAAAGGCGGCTTAATTAAATTAATTAATACGGATATACAGATTATCATTCTAATTAAAGGAATATTAAATCTTATCAAATCTTTCTTTGTAAAAGTAAGTCATTAAATACTACTGTAGGATTTTCTATAAGAGCCAATAAAATAGGAAATAATAAATAAACAAGTGGTAAGCTATTTTTAAACTAAAAAAAAAAAAAAAAAAAAAAAAAAAAAAACTTTAAAATCAGTTTAAAAATAAACTTTTCAATATATTTTAATATTTAATAATGATTAAAATTTTCGAAATATATCTAAACAAGAATATTTTTATTTTTTTTTTATTACGGACACAAATTCTATTACTATTGACTTCAATTGTATTTATTGACATAATTTGTAATTATTATTTTTTAAATCGTTTTATCTGATAAGCCACTTGAATTTTCAAATAATTTAGATTTCTTTATTTAACAAAATTCCTTCTTACTATCCGCTATTTATTTTGTTATATTTCAGGGTTGAAGAAAGTTTATTTATAAAAACTTATGTAGCTATACTTGGAATCACATCTACACAAATTTATATTGTACAGTAGAAATAATTTAAGTTAGTCGATTGATGAAGCGAAAATTCAACTTTTTTATTTTGGAAAACTAATACTTTTTTCGCAGCAGTAAACATTTCATAATGGGCTAACAAATGGTAGTTATTAAAATAATAATGATGAATGAATGAGATATTTTAGTAGAAGTTGACGCCGATTTGTAACGGTCATGACCGGCCAAACTAAACTATTTAAACTATACTGTAAGACTGCCAACATATAATCCTATTATGACAATCAGATAATAGCATGACGGTTTAAGATTAATTGAAGCATAAACATAATTCCTGAAGAAATATATCAACATTCTGATCCCCCAACAATAGGGGAACACACCCCGCTTGTGACGATCCCGGTCGCCACACCAACCCCTCCATTCCTAGCTCGAATGGGCTTTACCGGAGGTTGTCTTTTAGACCGTCTAAACTAGATAACACAACACCTTCATTAGTTTGGCCTCTATTAGAGTGCCACCGATGCAAATATCTCGACAGACATTTCCATCAGTGTATTTACACAACTTACTATCGCGTTCGTATGGTCTCTTCCAACTAGGACCGCCTACCATAACTTACAACCCTCAACAAACAAATTAACCGATTCGTGGGAGCGCAATCCCCGCGCCTTCCTCTAACATCGAAGTTTTCACACAAAAACTCTTCCTATACCTAACTTTAGACTACGCGCTCAGATCATACTTGATTTAAGTCTTTAAATACCAAAAATACTATCCTCATACCAATAAAACAAGGTGCTGATCACAACAACGACAATTTTGTCCTACAATTCGATCTACTCAAAGACCTCTTGATTTACTTAAAAATCAAGAAAAGAATAACAAATTTAATAAGCCTCTAATGAAAACATTTCGATCTCTCTCTTCTCTGGTCCGCTTTCGTGAGCGAGGTCGATGTCTACACCCTCCCATACCGCAGCTCCATCACAGAGTTCTCCACACAACCGTTCTCATCGTATCAGAAAATATCTCGAAGCTCGATACCAAAACATCTCTCTTGTCGAAGTAAGCTCCCAGGCGGGCCCCTAGCCACCTGGGTTGCTACTCTATCTATACATCTACAACAGCATCAAACCCCTTCAGCCATCCTCCGCAGAGCTAAGAATCTAAGGAAGCCGGTAACTATGTTCCATTCCCTTTCGGTTTTCCAATTAATTTTTAGATCAAAATCAGAATTGATTCTCGTAACCTCTGTAGCTACTTTGGTATGTTCAGTTTCGTACCTGGGGCAGACATATAAGACATGGAGCACAACATCAATAGCCCTGCACTCCGAAAACAAGCCTGAATTAGTCAAACCAAATTTGGTCAACCTACCTCGAAAAGCACCATGTCTAGAAATAAACTGTGTATGTAATATGCCGATCGGAGGAAATCCACCAAACTACTACTTCTCACATCAGGAATAATACCACGCGTGTAACGGCCATCGAACGATTCAGTCCACCTGGCCTGCCATTAATGGAAACCTTGGTCGTCTATTTCTTTTAATCACCCAGAAGTAAGTTGGCCTACCTTCTTAGTATCATAACGTAATTGGCGCTAAGTCGGAAGAATATAATGGGCTTAATTCCAGAAATAATAAGGATCACCTATTGAAAGTCCTACGGGCACCAATCACAGATAACAATAGAAGACGCTGGGCTCTCAATAAATTAAATATTCCTATAACATCTGTACCTCATTCAATGATCCTATTAAGGTGCATCATATAGCATTATAGTTTCGCGAACACCCTGATACAGAACACGCACGGTTCTAAAATTAATCTCCCAAATGTATCAGCTGTGCTAATAATTTAGGTTGACTAATGAGTGGTGCAACACGCTAAAATTGAACTCCTAATTTTTAGAAGACTTGTACTTTCGTAAAGCAAGATTGTCATTTCGCCGGGTCTGATAATTATTTCATCGCTTTGAATATGGAGCCTAAGTTTTTTCAGGAGTACGTAATTATCATTTATCTATAATATTACAAAAACTGTTAAATAAGATTTTAAATATGTAAAATCGCCTTAATAAATGATTAAAAATATAAATACTAACATTCATAAGAGAACGGGAATTAGGCATTTCTTAGTTAATCAAAACTGTGTCAAGGCTGATGATCTCATTCAATCGCTACGTTAAAAATTATTATTTGTACTAAAATTTCAATGAGTCGAACTAATTTTTAAATAAAATAATCCTACTACCCAAAAAAGTAATATCTATCTGACGTAAATAAAATATAATAGCCAGGTTTATACATTCGTGAATAGATTAATCCACGAATATATATATATATATAATATCTTATCAAGGAAATTATCCAGAAAAGTACTGTAAACACAATTAATTTAAACCAAAGCTAAGCAGAAATATAAAAAAAAGATGCCCGCTTCGATTAATAATCTATGTTTCTAAAAAATTCTTACTTCGATATAGTCTAATAGAGTACACTTATAATCAAACTCTTTCATTTTTTCTAATTATAGTTTATATTTTACATCAAGAGCAGTGGCGGCTCTCGTATAGGCACTGTGTAACTGCAGCACTATTTCCACTTGATATTATCGATAACATTTAATATAATGAGTCCTTTTTTTCTTTAATTCTTTCTTTATACTTGTACGATACATAATCCTTAAACTTATGTCAATAGTCATCCCCCAGTTTATGAAAAAGATACAAAAATTTTGCATGGAACTATGCGCTTCACAGTTCCAGCGGCGTTGGTGTTTGACTGTTATGCGCATGCACACATAGGAACCTGCACGCGAGGCTGCGAGGGAGAGAGAGAGCACTGTCGCTCCCACAGTGCCGATCCTGGCGTGCTGGTGGAAGGTAGGTTATTTTACTCCGCGTGTGTATGGAACCTTCCTTGTTCGTTCCCTTTTCTAGTTTAGTCGGTGGAAGGAATATGAAGGCGGTTTAGTTATTTTTTCAGTATGATCAGAAGATTGCGGAAAACAAGGACTCTTTGATCGCCAAATCTGTCCAAAAACACTCCGGAAGGGCGAAAGAGAAGATAATTAGTAAAAACTAATTACGTATTTGTTTCTGTGTACGTAGATATTTAAATTAAGCACCACTGAATTATAGTGTTTTTAAGCGGACATTTTATTAAGTTATTACCTAATAATACTAAAAAATATTATCTGTACTGACATTTTATTATTTATTCGGTTAAACCGAATACGGGTTTTAAGCACAATGTGCTTAAAAAATCGTGTACCGTATTCTTGAATGTGATAAAGTGTAGAATTAGATTATTATTCTGCTTCCAGCTATTCTATTTGATCCATTTTTTCGGTTCTTTTATCTTATAGAAAACTTTAACCACGGCCTTGAAAAGGCCCAGGAAAAACTTTTCTGGAGCAGTACCCTCACTTATTTTAGCTCCGAGCCGTCACTGATCAAGAGTTAATTTATAAAATAGAGAATGTGAGAGCGATGTCAAAAAATGTGTAAATTAAATTAATGCAAGCTATCGTTTGATTTATAATTACAAGTTAAAAAATTACATAACATAACTCAGATATAAATTAAAGTAAGAAAACAAGGAGGACAAAGAATTAACGATTAAAAGAAAAAAATAAATAACATATTTTACGATCAGTTTTTACGAAACATCTTCATGAAAAAATAAAAGGATTAAAATGACCGGGAAGAAATAAAATTAAAGGAATTGTATAACAGATGTTTATACCGTGACGAACTCAATATTTATACCAAGTGGTTCGATATTTGCAACTAACGTATCGTGAAAAAGAAAAGATGAATAGAATGCGATTGCGTCAACAATGCATTGTCTACAGCTTTATAAAAAAAAAAATATTTTTTTTTTAATACTGTGCTATTTGCTGTATATATTTGACGATGAGTTTGATACCTAATAATTCTCTTCATAATAACGAAAAAAAAGAGAAAACTCTAATTTTATTCTTCAATCACTTTTTTCTTACCCAAGTAATCAATTAATTGCAGAAATTTTACAACAACAAAAAATATGGATAAATATTTTTTTAGCATAATTTTATTTAAAAAACAAATTTTTCCCTTTTTTTATATAGCTTTAAATATTGTCAATTAGAAATTCAAACGCATTCATCATCTCTTTTCATTGTCTGAGAGCTTTTCTTTCGGTCATCGGCCATTTTTCAAGCAACAGCTACTTCAATCGAGAAATAATTTAAAAAAAAAAAAATTGTAATTAGTCAAATAATAAATGTACTTAGTAATCATTCACAATAAATATAACCAAAGATGAATTAAAAAAATTTCTCTTTTGAAATAACTTGTATATTGATTTCTGTGGAAATGAAAGTTCCGTAATAATTATGTAATATATACTACATAACTGTTATTATGGACCGTTGATTAATAAGGTAAGATGCCCAAAAATCAGTTTCTTGTGAAAGTTACTGTATTCACTAATATTAACGTAATAATAAACAAAGTTTTTCCAAAACAATACTGTTTATCATAATATTTTTTTATTTACATATTATTTTTCTTATACAACTTATCGATACAAAGAATTATTTTATACTTTATTCCTAATGTCTACCTTAAATTCTGTTCAACCCCTGAACAATAAGAAATCCCATCGACGGATGAGATAAGAATGATATATAAATGAGGTATAGTCCTGTACAGATTAAAGCTGATCATTCCTGAGTTGCGTGGTTAATTGAACCCCAACCATCAAGGTGTACCGGTATCCACTGTCTAGTATTCGAAACTGTATAAAGATAACTTACCTCTATTAGGTTCTTAACCTCAGAACCTACAACAAATCATCAGCTGTTAAACAGCTGATTAGCGACAAAGAGTTTACCACTAGACCAATACGGTGGATTACTAAAAAGATAATAATTTCTGACTGAAATAATTTTTATTTAAAAAAAGTAGAAACTGAACAACCGTTGGTATGCCCAAATTAAATGAGAACAATGATAAAGTATAAGTAATCGGGCTTTTTAAAAATATATTTTACTCATTTCAGATGAGCATTAAGCCAAATTATATAAAAATTAATAAAACAAAAGTGTACATTTTCTTTTGTTTCCTCGATTTACTAAAGAAATATTTAGGTAATTAACTGAAAAAAAAATTAAAATAAAAAAAAAAGCTGACAAATTTTTTTATTTTATTACCAGGAAAGTTGTAATTTCTAGGCACTTGCATTACTACTATGCCTAGGGAAGATGTAAAAAAAATATTCGGTTAAAACATATACATTGAATAAAAAAAGATTTCTCGATTTTTTGGGAAAGGAAGAATTTTGGAGGAAAAATATTTTTTTAAATGATAAGATAAGCATGCCCGTATGTACTAAATAAAAATATAGTGGGATTACGTTCGCAAAATTTTGAGAAAATTAACCCCAATAAACTATCTACCTCATCACTGGAGATATTGACCCCCAAAAGTTTACCACCCTGACCGCCGTGGGGGAAGGCATCCTCCTTATGACGATCCCGGTAGCCATACCATTTCCTTCGTTCCTAGCCCTGATGGGCTCCAGAGGTCATCTTTTAGACTCTCTCTAAACTTGATAACAAAACACAGTTATCGGTTTAGCATCTGTCAGGATGCCACCGATGCAAACACCTCGGCAGACATTTCCATTAGTGTATTTATATAATCTACTATCGTCTTCGTATAGCCTCTTTCAACAATAACCATCTATCATAATTTACAAACCTCAACTACCAAATTAACCGATTCGCGGAAGCGCGATCCCCGCGCCTTCCTCTAAAACCAAAGGTTTCACACAAAAACTCTTCCTTTTTCTTTCAGTTAGACTATGAGCTCAGATTATTACTTGATTGAATCTTTAAACACCAAAAATACTTCCAAAATTTTACCAACATTTACCCCATATACATGAGTCTCTGTACACAATTTCATACAAATCGGTTTATCTAACCAGAACTTATTAAGTTTCAAACATGCCAACACACGTGCATAATTACGAACATAACCCCCTTCATAATTTTTTCTTTGCTTTTTTTGGTACCTGATTCATAAAATGTCGAGGAGTTAAAAAATCACCATACCTCAATTTTTGATTGATTTTCCATACTTTTCCTCTTGCAGCATAGCTCTATAGCTATGATACCAGAAAAGCAAAAATGGATAGGCTAAAAAAAAAATTAAGAAAAAAAGTACATTGGTTTTGAATTTTACAATAAAGCTTCTCGTTAAATCTGAAAATTCATCGGCAAAGCTCCGGGAACTGAAATAAACCTTATAACTAAATACATAATCCGAAATAGCAGTTAACTAAAGCAAAATTAATTGCTGTAAAATTTTTGTTCATTTTTCTTCTCACCTACTTAAAAAATTATAGTTTCTTCAACCATGATTCTACGAAAAAATGATGAAGATAAATCAATTTGTAATGTACGCTGTAATTTGAATATACTTATGCCATTATAAGTTGTTAATTTATGTTCCAGAGGAAAGAAAATTAATACTCGTATCTCTATAACTACCTTACACAGTATACTTTTCCAAAGTTATCTAGGGTTAGATTTTATAAAATATTTCATTTTTACCGTCAATAAAATGGTAAAATCTTTGGAGAGACATATTCACACATACTTTATAAAAGATATGAGAACATACGTGTAACCAAACATAATTTTACAATCTTTTGTATTTTGATAATAAATTATACTATTTTAATAAATTACCTTATAAAAATTTTTATTTATCCGATGTGAAAAAGATAATAAAAGAAAAACGGTGGAATGAGAGAGAAAAAAAGTGAAGAAAACTGATTAAACTTGGCTTGCTCAAGCAGCCGGATGATGGATATGCGAAAAAAGAAAGGAAAACCCCTAAATCCATCTTAAAATTTAACTAATTCTCCAGCTTTATTTTTATTTATTTATATCTTTTTAACCTTTAATAGTGAAATAAAAATGTTCACCAAAAATAACCTCCAATTTACAACTTCATACATTCTTATTTTTAACTAGGTTCAGTTTATCAACGACGTCTTATTTTCTAACAAAACTACTTTCCCTACATTTTATTTTTATATTATAATCCTTGTTTTAATATTACGTGACAACATACAATCATTATTTAAATATGAATGAATGAAAATGAGGAAACATTACATGTCATTATTTCCAAGTAAAATAAAGAGGAAAATGAGATAAAAGTAATGAAAACACATTAAGCCTATACCGGGAATCTTAACTCAACTATTCATCAGCTAATATCTCCAGTTTTAATAAATGCGGTATATTTATTCCGCAAAATATAGTGATCATGTCAAAAATAGGGTATCGGGTTTTTGGAAATTTTTTCGTTTTAGGGTTTAACTAGTTTATCTAGCCAAAAAAAATATGTATATATCTATGTGTGTGTGTAGCACTGCTTTTGGTTTATATCTCATGCGTGATTAACTGAACCGATTTTCTTCAAATTTGGCTCAAATATTATGTATGTATGTGTATTTATGATGATACAGCTAAAATCACTGGAAGCAGTTTGATACATCCTTTTTTCTTTAAACTAGGAAGGCTCCTCTTATAACCAACATGCCGTTCACTACACTTAAAACTTTATACTTATGCAGGGTAATCATAAAATTACCCTGCACAATTAAAAATTAAAATATAGTTACCAATTACAATTAAAACAAGGAAAAAGGCGGTCCTATGGCCAGCCGTGAAAATATTACATGGTTTAAGTTTCGTTACACATGATTTTGTTAAATTTTTCTTGTCAATTGTAACTATATAACGTTCATGAACTTAGCGTACTAACAACAACAAATACGTTTACATTGAAAACTTTTAAATCCTGAATATTTATAGCTGTTTCTGAGTTGTGATTTTTTAACATAGCTTTAACCCCGATATTTTCCTTTTTTATCCCCCAAACAAAAATATAATTTTAGATAAATCGTTCGTATCAAGAAGTATAAATCGTTAGAATAAATGAATCTTTCGTGCACTGGGCGCAGCCGCCCGACGCACCACCATTAGTCCGCGGTGCGCCAATAGCAGTTAAAATAAAAAATCTGATGTGGACACCACATGACTTTCTTGTAAGCCTATTAATTTACATACACACAAAAAGAAAAGTACATAAAATTTTATTTCATTAATAACTTCTGATACTTTTTCATTTTTTTTTTATTGTTACTGAATTGTTATTTATTGTAAAACATTTTTATAATCAGAAGTTAATAATTATTAATAAATCAATAATATATTTAAATTAAAAAAAATTTAAAAGAAGGAGATGAAGTCTGATTCGAATCGATGTGCCTTCTCTTTGTAAGATCCAAATATTTCTTTAATTAAAATGTTGTTTGGCTATAACTCTAAAACAAATGAAAATAAGCACCATTTATGATAAATCGTTGAAAAGCTCTCGATGAGGGCTTATTATTGCAATTAAAAAAAAGTCCAAAATTCAACATTTTTTTTGAATAAATGGATAACGTTTCAACGTTGAAACGGATTGAAACATTGAAATGCATCCATTTCAACGAAAATGAATATTTCCGTTAACCGAAAACCGAAATTTTTCTTGATCATACTTTACTTACTACTTACTTTACTTCGTACAAGGAAGTAAAAAAACCCACGCATCATTCTTTTTATTTACTTTCCTTTTTCCTTTATTTCCTTTCTTTTCTTTTTATTATAAAACCTAAATAATTATAAAAAAGCATAAATATAAATAAATAATATATCTATATATATAAAAATGAATGTTTGTCTGTCTGTATGTCTCTTATGCCTTCCTAAACGGTTCATCCGATTGCGATGAAACTTTAGTGAGATGTTGGGCGCACGCTCTCAAAGGTTTCTGAATTTGTTTGGACCCGCTAGGTGGCGCTGGCGTCGAGATATTTCGAAAAATTGTATTTATGGTCCGATTTGCCTCATATTCAGAATACGTGTTACTTACATGGAAAGAAATATCTCTGCAAAAAATAGACCCGCTAGATGGCGCTAGGGTTGATATATTTAGAAAAATTATATTTATGTAGCGATTTTGTTCATAATCAGAATATGAATATTAGTTACGTGAAAAGAAATATTTTTGCAAAAACTATACCCACTAGGCGGGGCCGGTGTCGAGATATTTACGAAACAAACAAACAAATATACAAACAGACTTTTTTATTCTATATATAAATATAAACATGCCTTATATATATATATATATATATATATATATAAGGCATGTTCGTATGTGTGTTCGCTAAAGACCAAAAAACTAATGGACCGATTTACGCGCGGAAAAAAGGAAAAAATGGAAAACCGGGAAAAGGTGGAAAGAGAAAAGGGGAAAACGGGAAAGGGTAAAAAGGAAACTACGAGAGGGATGAGGGAGAAGTTGGAAAGGGAAAAGGGGAAGGAGAATGTGTGAAAGGTAAAATTTGTGAAGTTCAGTTTTTTAATTTTTTTATCTAATTTTCAATTGTGTTCATTTAAACTCTCTCTCACTTTCTCTCTCTCTCTACATACATATATATATATATATATATAAACTCAAATCTAGCAATAGCGAAGCATTGCCGGGTCTGCTAGTAATAAATATAAATAAGTATTTATTTTTATTATAAAACCAAAATATATAATTTTGGTATATATGTATAATTTGTTCTTTTACTCTATCTCCCTTCGGATTAAGTAATTTTCTGAAATCGTTTGAAGGTTTATATTTCATATAACCCAGGACATAAAAAACAGTCTTTTGAAAATGCTATTTTTCTTATTTTAGCCGCTACAGAAGAGGTGTTAAATTTAAAGAAAACTTTACTTAAGCAAATTTGTTAAAGATTAATTCATATGGCAATATTTTTAGAAAGTTGTGACTTAGTCACCACTTCTAAAAAACATATATTTTGTTTCTTGATTACTTTTATTTTTGTTTTTTTTTTAATTTTGTTTTTTAACTAACTTTTTTAACTTTTATTATTAATATCCGAGAATGTCATGCAATATTTTGTCAGTTTTTTTTATGATCAAATTAAAAAAAAAAGTTATATATCATCTACTTATAACATTGTAAACTTGGAAAAATAAATAAGTTATCATAACTTATTTTAATATTTAAAGATTTAATTTCTTGTTACAAGTTTACATAACCTGAATAATGTCACTTTTTTTTCAAAAAGACTTTACAACAAATATAATGATCATACTACTTTTCCCACCATAAAAACATACAATTTTTTTTACCATAAAACCTAACAATAATGTAATAGTTACAAAAAATCTAGAATTAGCGTAAAATTTAAGTAATAAACAGAAACATTTAAAAAAATAATATCGGTGTTACAATAACTGTATCTGTTCAATCCCATAGAAAAAAGATATCACCACTAGTATTAAAACTATTGGAAATTAACTTAGAACGTTTATGGTCAATTACTTGTTTATACTGACTATACAGGTTTGACTACATTCATACTGTAGTTCATATATGACTTTAATTAACCTAAATTGTTAGTTACCAGCGAGTAATAATAATCAAAAAAACTTCATAGAAATGTAAATAAAACTGATTAGTTCTCTTATTACAGTTCTCTCTATCAGATTTACTAATAAATATATTTTAATTGAACAATACAGTACAGAGCAGTGATGATGATAAACCAAATCAACTACATTAATAAATATATTTTTTTTTTGCTTGATATTCTCGCCACATAAGATTGAATAATTTCGTCATTTGGCAGTATACTTATTTACAGGGGTGCACTCGTGAATTTTCCAATACCAGAACGAACCTACCGAGTTGGTCTGGTGGTGAACTCGTCATCACAAATCAGCTGTTTTCGAAGTGGAAAGTTCTAAGGTTCAAATCCTAGTAAAGGCAGTTACTTTTATACGGATTTGAAATACTAGATCCGTGGATACCGGTGCTCTTTGGTGGTTGGATTTCAATTAACCACACATCTCAGGAGTGGTCGACCTGAGACTCTACAAGACTACCCTTCCTTTACATTCATACATAACATCCTCATTCATTTTCTGAAGTAATACCTTACGGTGGTTCCGGAGGCTAAACAGAGAAAAGAAGTACCAGAACGTTTGATTTTGTATTACAGTACACCACAAGAATATGGTCCACAACCACATGGGGCTGGTTACACGACAATGTTATGAAAAATGTAAAATTTTTCGATGTTTATATTGATAAAAAGTAAAATTTATCTTTTTAATATCAAATTTTCAAGATTTCTTCATGGATTAGAGTTTTAACGACTTATTTTGTCACCGTTTGCCTACGGATAACCAAAAGCAAAAACCATTTTTTTGTAGTCTGATTTTTTCTTTTATTTACGTTTCATTTTTTTACCGGCACATAATTTGTTAATAACATATCAATAAAAATAAAATTAAAGATTGGAATCAAACAGAACTTTTAATACATTCGTTAAACGAATTCATTCGTCACAGACCGTTTAAGAAATGAAAATATCCTTCATCAAGAAATATGATAACTATAAATTTTTAATGTTAAAATAAAACCTAAGTCAGAATTTAAGTTAAAACAAATTTTATTTGAAAGGACAATATTTTATTTGTCTTCCACAAAAAAAACTGCTTTAACGCCGTTCCGATAGTTCCTGATTTTTTTTTTTGTTTATTATAACGGTATTTTCCAATCGCTTTTTGTTTAAAAACTTATTTTACACAACTTTTATCAAGATAATATACTGGTTTTATCATTTTATATTAATTGTACCATTTTTTTTTGGTTTAAAACTTATTTTGTTAATCTCAAAATAAATTTATCAGATAAATAAATAATTAATGAATATTAAAAGAAAAGATTATAAAAATTAATTGTAATACATAAAAATCGACTGTTAAAGGAATTCAATCATATTCGATCAAAAAACATAAAATTATACGACCAAATTATTCCGAAAAACATAAGTACGACTTCTTGTATATATTTTTTTTTTTTTTAGATTATTAGACCTATAAGATATTAGTAACAGATTCACTAAAATAAAATGCATTGAAATTAATATTTTGTATATATTCAAAAGAAGATTTTATTAATATAAAAACCATAAGATAAGAACCATAAGATAAATAAAAGAGAACATACTGAAGAAAAAAAATGTTGAAAAACACGGCGTTAACAGAGAAAAATTAACATATAAATGCAAATTTTTTTAACGTGTTCCTAATCTTAAGTAGGAGAGTTTAGATAAATTTTAATGATTTCATGTTACCACCTGAAATTACAATATCAGAACGTAATATAGACAAAGCTAAGATTTCTAATAAAATTAAAAATTAAACATGTAAATAAACAAATTTTAAAAAAGTAAGCAAAAAAAAAATTATATCGAAAATAAATTTGGTTATTAATTAAATATATAACAGAAAAAACTTATAAAGTTTTAATAAGTTTATGTACATATATATATCATATATACTGTATTAAAGGATTTCATCATAACTAAAGGGCTAAGTAAAATAGTCAGAAAGTTAGCTATAAAGAAGCTCGAAAAATTAAATTTTACCAACAAAACATACTTAAAATTTGTTTAAAATAGAAAATCCTGATGTTATGTATCCCCTGTAATGATATTGAGAGGAAACAAATAAATGTTCCTTTATTTAATTTATCTAAAACCGAAGTTTAAAAAACAAAATCAGAAATCGTTTAAGCTGATAATTCAGAAGTACATATTCAGCATAAAATATATGGTATACAAAATTCTAAATTGATTATTTCATTGGCGATGCAAAAATGTATTCTAATCTAACAAGTTCGTTAAACAAAACCGTTTTTAAACTTTAAATAATAAATTTTAAGAATGAATAGTAGATAAACGTACCTGTTCGATTAAGATAAATATCCTTCCCGCTGAATGATATTCAACACAGAATTAAAAAAACAAAATATCGAGTAAACATTTATTATTCTACGAATACAATACGGTAGAATCAAAAGACTTAACTACAACAAATTAAGGGTCTCTGACACAACCGAATGACAGAGACTGACTGGTCCTGATATTGTAGAGCGGTGTGTGGTGAAGCTGAATTCAACATAACAATCTCGCGTCTACTGTCTAGCCAGTATCCAGCCGCACCGATCAACCGCACTCACACACACACATACACTAGAACCAGTCGACTAACAACGATTCGCCACTCTCCAGCTACAGCTTCGACTAGCTAAGCTAGCTAGGTCGTCTCTACCCCCACCATTAAAAATCTTTAGAAATATTATAAACCTAGTCCTACCTTATCGCACACTCTTTCAATGAAAAGGTAATCGAAGAAGCCTAAGCGATATAAGATTTAATAAAAACCTAACTTATTATTAAGGTAGCGGGTACGACTAATAATATACCATTTTCTGATTTCGTCAGCAGTTTAATCTCACCTTATAACACCGATAACATTGTTGATTATAAAAATTCGATCAATTTTTCAAAATATAATTATACTTTAGATTTTTGCGGCAAATAAATAGAATGTCGAAATCATATTCTGCATATACCACACTACATAATTATCACACAATTTTCAAGGTAAAAAAGTCTACATCAAAAATTAATTGTCGGTTAAAGATTGATTTTGAAAATAATGACGTTACAATCCAGTTTCATATTTTAGTTACTTTTATTTCCGTTCAACTGTTATTTAAAAGTTTGCTTTCGGTGAATAAATGAAAAAAAAAAAGATGTTAAACTAAGAATACTGATAATTAAAAGTATTATCTATAATATTTTACTAAAATCTGACGTGGACACTACATGACTTCCTTGTACGGCTATTAAATTACATATACACTTTTTTTTTTAAAATGAAAAGTTCATAAAATTTTATTTCATTAATAACTTTTTGATATTTTTCATTGGTTTTTTTTATTGTATATTTAAATTATTTTTTTTTTTAATTTTTATATATTTAAATTAAAAAAAATTAAAAAAGGAGATGAAGTCGGGGTCAAGCCGATGTGCCTTCCCTTAAATTCAAAATATTTCATTAATTAAAATTTTATTTGGCTGTAACTTTGGAACCAATGAAAATAAATACCACTTATATCGTTGAAAACTCTCAATGAGGTTGGTTGGGATGGAACCAACCATTTTGGACTGCCAAATCCAAATTTGTTTTGGGATTTTGGACTTTTTTGGACACTTTTGGTTTCGTCGATTGTAATCAAAAAGGGAGGTGGACAACTGAATGTTATAACAATCCTAAATCAAAAATTTAAACATCCTGGAGTTAATAGTTTTTGATTTATGCAAGATACATATGTACGTACGTGCAGACGTCACACCGAAACTAGTCAAAATGGATTCAGGGATGGTCAAAATGGATATTTACGTTGAAATCCGAAAACCTACATTTTTCGCGATCCAATACTTCCGTTATTCTCGTACAAGAAAGTAAAAACACAATTGGGTTATACAATTTTTCAACAAGTAAACAGATGTATATTTTTATTTTAACTCAAATCAATTAGTTTGTAAATATTATTTTCTTTTTGTAGTGAAAAACGTCAGCGGTATGGAAGAGGTTAAGGCCCTCCTTACATCTTCTACGAACCTGTTAAATCATTAACATCTGAAGAGCTTGTTCAATTAATATAAAATTAAATAATACGGTAAAAATTATATCTCATAAAGTTAACATTTACTGATATTTTTACAAATAAAATTTAATTTTTGTCCTTTTTACAGGGTATCTCACAAAGTAACGGGAAGAATTTCAGAACATGTTCTGTAAGCCAAATTAAAGAAAAAATATTAATACAAGTTCAAAAACGCTTCGTTTTTGAGTTAAAGTTTGCGAAAAATTTCAATCTGATTTCTGCTCGAAAGATAAAATGAAACATACTCAATCTTGGGATTTAGAGATAAATTTTATCATCTGCTTTTTAACCTGATGAATTGAATATAACAGGTCCCAGACCTGTTTTTCTCCGTCTTGCTACAGGTGCTTTTAGATCTAGCCCTGTCATTAGCATACTTGTTAAGTGCGGTGAACTATCACTTTGGGATAGACGTGACCGACTTCTAGCGTCTTACTTTGCCCGTCCTAAAGGGCAACCAAACCACCCGGCTTTTACCACAATTCTTACGAATCCTAATTTACAATAATATGAAGACGATCCTCGTTATACTACATGTATGGGTGTACGTTCCCGGCGGTTACTAAAGCTTCTATTTTTCCATCTATCCCCTATTCATATCCTCCGTGGAGAATCAACGTTATAAAATTTATTTTTGATCTTACCATATACGAGAAACAATCAACACCACCTATCGTCTTTCAACAAAGTTTTCACCATATTCTCTTCAAAATAAGCCCAGACGCAGAAGTATATACAGATAGATCAAAACAGAATTATAAAGTTGAATGCGCATTTATTCTTAATAGCAGAACCTGTATGTTTAGTCTGCCTAATATTACAAGTATATTTACTGCTGAACTGTACGCTATCAATAAGGCTTTGAATATCTTTAACTCGAAATACCATGATAAGGAAATATCCTCGTCATATTCTTTTAGCGACTCGTAAAGTGCGCTCCAAGCCTTAGAAGATTTTTATTCTAGATCTCCTTTGGTTACTGAAATCTATAATTCAATCGCTGAGTTGAACCATCGCAACACACAAGTGAGTTTCTGTTGGATTCCTAGCCACGTGGAAATCCTGGGTAATGAACGTGCAGATTCCACTGCTAAAGACGCACTTAATCAACCTCTCTTCACCGCTCGCATTACTACTGTTGACTTAATTAATTATATAAAACAGTCCCTTAGAGCAAAGTGACGAGGTGACTGAACGGCTGCAGTTGATAACAAACTCCGGTACATTAAAGATTCTGTGTTGCCATGGTACTCCTCATGCAGAAAAATTAGTCGTGAGGAAATGGTTCTCTGTCGATTGCGGTTAGGACATACCAGAGTTACACACGAGTATCTCATGTCAGCAGGACACGCACCACTATGCGTACGATGCAACTGCCGCTTGACTGTGCGCCACATCCTTGTGGATTGCATGTCATGCATCCTTGCGTCGTAAATTTAAATTACCCAGGAACATTCGTCAAATCCTGGTCAATGGTAAAGAAGTTTTGGACCGGGTATTTTTATTTATTTGACGTGTTAATATTTTACGTACTTTTTAATAGTGTTGTTTTATTTTTTTATTGTTAGGATTTTCATGTTAAAATTTTATTCTTTCTGTTATCCGAGAAGGAGCCCTTTATACTCCTCTCGGAGTCGGTTAAATTTATTTTATTTTAGATTTATATACATAGTTGTTTTTTTAATTTTATTTATTTTTAAGATTTTATCTGTGGTTGCAGTTATAATTAAAATTTTTAGTAGTTTAGTAGTGATAGTTTAGTTGTGTGTTTTTGTGTTTAATATTTTAGTTTAAGTTTTTATTTTGTTTTAATTTTTTAAATTAAATTTTATATTTTTTTGCCGAGCGAAGATACCGTTAAAACGTTTTTTGCCCACCCCCTCAAAAAAGGCCCGGATCTGTATCTATTGTAATTCTTAAGAAAATTAATCTAAAAGACAAAAATATTGGCGTTCTAAACACAGTTTTTTTAGGTTTGGCGTACGATAACTTCGTTAAATTACCTGTAAACAATTAAAATTTTGCAACAAAATTTGTTTCGGTGAATTTAATTCTGACAAAATTTATGTAGGTAACGTCAACTGAATTCTATTAAAAGATTTTCGTGACTTATAACTAAAAAACGAAGCTCTTTGACTCACACGTTTATATGAGCTTTTTTCTTGTAGAGTATACCCTGAAATTCTTTCCATTTCTTCTTGATACACGCTGTATATTCTTTACAGTATAATTATTTCATTTCGTAGCGTTTCAATCAAAAAAGAGTAACCGATTTAAACAAGCCCATTACGTTGATTTGAATCGGTTAATCTTTTGCTCATCATGCTTCAACAGCGGAACTAATGAAGGAAGAGGTTTTCTTAAAATGTTATTGAAATGATTTAATCTTAAAGACAGGATCATCTTTAAATGATTGGTTGCCTGATTAGTGTAACGGTTAGAACGCCAGTAAAGTTCGATTCTCCTGATACGGCCTAAAATTAATTCATCTGTTTCATGTTTTTCAATAAAATATGTGCTTAGCATGACCGAGATCGTAAAATATATAGTTCATCCTTTAATTACATATTTAAGAAGAGGCGATTAACCTTTATTATATATATATATATATATATACTAGCTTCTCCGGGCGTGCGATAGTGCTTGCTGCGGAGGGCTAGCGGGCAGCGTCACGGAATGGCATTATTAAGTGTCCAAAATTGATTACCTCTTCATCCAAAGAACTAAGTACACTTTACTGGTTCTTATTGCCCAGTGTGGATAATTTGTATCTACAATTTTCGGTTACTGATCATTTTTCAAGCTACTACTTCTTTTGGTTAATTTTGGAGATAATAATTAGTATTTCTGATTTCATACACTTAGAAAAAAAAATTATTACTTCTTAAAGAAAAGACGATATTTAACTATATTAGGATAACAATTCCCTTAAAAGAAAAACTACATAAAATTCAAAGTACTCTGAAATGGCCTCTAAATAGAATTATAAAAATATATTTAAAATTAATAAAAATTTTATATTAATTAATAATAGGAAACATGAATTTATAAGTGAATTAAATCATCAGTATTAAAAATCTGATGTGGACAGCACATGGACTTGTACGCCGATTAAATTACATACGAGTATACACATTTTTTAAAATGAAAAGTACGTAAAATTTTATTTCATTAATAACTTCTGATTTTTTTTTTTCATATTTTTTTTTAAATTATTTTTATTAAATAATTATTTGTCGTAATCATTTTTTTACAATCGGAGGTTAATAATTATTAATAAATCAATATTTAAATTTTAAAAAAGTAAAAAAAGGAGATGAAATCTGATTTGACCGATGTGCCTTCCCTTATAAGATTCAAATATTTCATTAATTAAAATTCCATTTTGCTATAACTCTTGAACCAGTAAAAATAAGTACAACTTATCGCAGAAAAATGTTCAATGAGGCCTTATTACCGCAGTCAAGAAAAATTCAAAAATCCAAATTTCTTTGAATTTTGGGCTTTTTTTTTGACACTTTTGGTTTAGTCCATTGCAGTCAAAAGGGGAGGTACACAACTAGATTTTACAACAGTTCTGATCCAAATTTCAACATCCTACGGTTAATTATTTTTTAGTTATGTGAGATACATATATAAATACGTACATACGAGTACATACATACGTACGCACAGACGCCGCGCCGAAACTAGTCAAAATGGATTCAGAGATGATCAAAATGGATATTTCCTCAGAAATTGAAACTCTGAAACTGAAATTTTTCGCGATCACAATACTTCTTTACTTCATACAAGGAAGTAAAAATATATTATTAATAGAATATTACAATTTTATCGTTAATCTTTAAGAAATGAGAAAAAGTTATGAATATGAATTACTTTGGATGATGTTCATTAATTTCCGTAAATTTGATTTTTAATCTGCTATTCCTATTCCTTAAGAAAGATTACATAAGATTTTATAATCGCATTCCTTGTTACATAAATTTTTTTAATGATTGGAGATTTTATCCCTAAAATTTCCCCACAAAATCTTCTACAAAAAATCAAGAAATGATCATAGCAGTAAATGAAAAGAAATTTCTGACAATCAGTCATTACTGGGATAATTTTACACGCTATAACTATAAAACTGGTTAACTTCTAATTACCGAAATTTAATTTGAAAATAAATTAACTATGGTGTCGAAATATTGACATTATAAAATTGTTTTAACTCAAAATCGAAGCGTTTTTGAATTTGTATTAATATTTTTTCTTTAATTTGGTTTACAGAACATGTTCTGAAATTCTTCCCGTTACTTTGTGAGATACTCTGTAAAAAGGACAAAAATTAAATTTTATTGGTAAAAATATCAGTAAATGTTAACTTTACAAGATATAAATTTTTACCGTATTATTTAATTTTATATTAATGATTTAACAGGTTCGTAAAAGATATAAGGAGGGCCGAAATATCTTCCATACCACTGACGTTTTTCACTACAAAAAGAAAATAATATTTATTTTGTAACTATTATACTAATAGAATACTAATAGAATATATAAATTATTGTTAATTAAGAGAAATGTTATTAAAGCGTAAGGAGTCACCTAAAAATCATTGAAAAAATTCAGTTCTTCGAATGATTCTTAAAAGCGGAAAACGTTTTGCAATGAACAGTTTGAATATAAAAACTTTTCATTTTTTTTATTGTAGGAGGACCAGAGACAGTACAGCATTTATGGAGGTAAAAAGGAATCTGAACTCTTAACGCTATTTACTGATCCTCGAAAACGGTAATATTTTTAAAATATACGGTTCAAATATTTTTTTGAATTTCCTAATGTGTAAGTTGCAATCTTTTCAACTAGTGAACAATAAGCAACCTTACCACAGCCCAATGAGATAAGGTTGATATGTAAGAGGTGCGACAATAAAGTTAGAAGGAATGAGACTGATGTGAAAAAAAATGTTGCTTACTGTTTTAGTCATGTTTAGTGTTGTCTCCTTCAAAGTTGTTCCCCTCTGATTGCACACACTTATTCCAGCGCTTCTGCCATTGATGGTAAAACATTTCTGGAACTCATCTTCTGTAATATCCTCCAAGACCCTCGTCACAGCTTTTTGGACATCTTGTGTTGTTTGAAAATGGTGTCCCTTGACCGCCATTTTGACTCTTGGAAATAGAAGAAAGTCGCACGGAGCGATATCTGGTGAATAAGGTGGCTGCGGTAGTACTGAAATTTGTTTTGAGGTTAAAAATTGCTTTACTGACAGAGCAGTACGGGATGGCGCATTATCGTGATGCAGAATCCAATTATCAGCAATGTTGGCACGGACATGAAGAACTCGTTTACGAAGTCTTTCTAAAATTTCTTTGTAGAAATATTGGTTAACTGTTTGTCCAGGAGGCACCCACTCTTTATGAACAATTCCCTAGGAATCGAAGAAGCACACAAGCATGCATTTCACTTTTGACTTTGACATGCGAGCTTTTTTTGGCCTGGGTGATCCCTTTGAGCACCATTGCGAACTTTGGCCTTTTGTCTCTGGATCGTATTGAAAAAGCCAACCTTCATCACCAGTGATAACACGGCTCAACAAATCTGGGTTGATTTCCGTTTGCTCTAACAGATCTTCTGCCACATTTTTCCGTGTTTCTCGCTGTTGTTGTGTGAGATTTTTGGGGACCATTTTTGCACAAATCTTTCTCATACCAAGATCTTCAGTTAATATTAGACGAACCGTTTCTCGATCGATGTTGAGTTCTTCTGCAATCATTTTCACGGATAATCTTCGATCAGATCGTACGATTTCACGCACCCTGGTCAAGTTGACATCTGTCCGTGAGGTTGATGGTCGTTCACTGTGGTCTTCATCTTCAACATTCGTTCTGCCTTCGCTAAAAATTTTATGCCACCGAAAAAATTGAGCTCTTGACATTACCTCCTCTCCAAAAGCCTTCTAAAGCTTACTATAAGTTGTCGTCGCGTTTTCACCCGATTTAATGTAGAAAGAAATGGCATACCGTTGCGGAATATTTTGCGGTTCCATTTCTATGACCTGAGACACGAACACGTGTTCACTTATTACAGCACAACTCACGACTGAGCAGTTGCATCAATGTGCTGCTTGGACTAGAAGTAGCTTATAGACCAAGGTCAAAGATGGTGTGCCTACGCAAGCTGCAGGGTTGCCACATCTTGCAAAGAAAAATCAGTCTCATTACTTTATTGTCGCACCTCGTATGACGTGTAAATGAGGTATAATCTTGAACAGACGCAGGCGAACATTCTTGACACGTGTGGTCCCAACTGCCAAACTATACCGGTATCCACTGTCCAGTACTCAAATCCATATAAAAGCAAATAATTTTTTCTAGGGTTCGAATATGACAATATTCTTATGATTGGTTTTGTGTTTAAAATGTGTTTATTACAATTCTATGAGAGAATTAACCTTATTACTGCCTTTGGAGACATAATAATTTTGTTTAAATGAACGACTCATAATATTCCTTTTTTACCAACTTTTTCACGAAAAGTATGATATTATTGTTGGTCGCACGGTGTGATTGGAGGGGGGACTGAAATTGAATTTTCTTTATGTTTGAAGGTATGAGAAGTACGAAAATACCATTCACTTAAAATGGAATTTTCTTATATATATATATATATATATATATATAGGCCTATATATAAAATTTTGTGGTTCAAAGATCTCCAAAACTACTACATCAATTTCATTGAAATTTAGATATGCTATACTAGCTTATCTGAAGTTGTACGCGTGCGAATTTCAAGAAGATCATTACATGAAGGTTGAGTTACGCTCAATTTAAGGTCGAAGACAGAAAAGCAGCCCAGAGCAGAGAGAGAGATGGGTACGTTTTCATTAGAAACTTATTAAATTTGTGAATCTGTTTCTCCATTTTTAAGTACTCAAGAAGAGAGTAAATTGAACTGTAGGATAAAATTATCGTTGCTGCGATCAACACTTGTTTTTTTGGTATGAGGATAGTATTTTTGGTCTTTAAAGACTCAATCAAATAATGATCTGAGTGCATAGTCTAATTGAAGTTAGATATAGGAAGAGTTTTTCTGTGAAAACTTCGGTGTTAAAGGAAGGCACGGGGATCGCGCTCCCGCTAATCAGCTTTTTGATAGTTGAGGGTTGTAAGTTATGGTAGGTGGTCATGGTTGGAAGAAGCCATACAAAGGCAATAGTAGATTGAGTAAGTAAACTGATGGAGATATCTGCCAAGGAATTTTCATCCCTGGCAGCCTGACAGAGGCCAAACTGATGACCGTGTTGTGTTATAAAGTTTACAGGGTCTAAAAGACAACCTCCGGTAAAGCCCATCAGAGCTAGGAACGGAGAGGCGTGTTGTAGCGACTAGGATCGTCACAAGGCAGATGTCGTCCCCTACGGGGGTCAGGATGTACCCTGAAAATCAGTGCATTACTTACTGCGAAATAGTGAGGCCGTCAGAAACGAAAAGTCGGTCTTCTTCTTGCGCAGAACTGCGCCAGAATTTTTATTAACTAAGATATTTTAACCGGAATATTTTAGACACCATCAATTTTTTTTTTACTTGCACTTGTAAGTAGAACACATTTTATACATTACGATGGAATTAATGAATAAAATTACGGAAGTTCACAACCTTTTACATCTTTTTACTGATCCTCACGAATTAGATCAAAATTTGGTGTAACAACGGATAAACAATACTTTTTTTTTTAATAATCAGACTTTCTTCTGTTTTTTAACATATATTATTAATCATATTACCAGGAAATAGTAGCAAAAGGGATTATGTAATTACAGCATATGTTATTATTAATGAAGAAGAAATTTTTCCAAATCGGTTAAACTGATCATATTAACAATTCGCGTTTGTGGTGTCTTTATGTAATTTAGCCCTACAGATATACTATATGCATAGAGCAAAGTTAAAGCTGACATCTTCTTAATTGAGATTTATTCCATTATATATATATATATTATAAATACACATATATATTTATTTACTGTAATTATAATCACTTTATAAAATAAAGAAAAATTCCTTTCGGCACGCCGGAAGGCGGAGGTATTCAACGGTGGTAGGTAAGGGATAAAAAATATTTCCACCTTAAAGTTAAGAAAAACTTCAAATTTATTCAATACGACAATCGCTGCATGTGAAAAAAATGTCACGTGTTTAGAGTACGACAAGCCCCATCTTCTTACAATTCCAGTAACATTTTGGTCATCCCTTGCCGTAAGGGTTCGTCATATAAATAACTGTTTCAGACAAAGGTTTCAGGTAATATTTAGAAGACTAACAACCGCTTTAAACCGATTCAATACTGTGCCCATTAAGGGAGGTATGATTCTTTTTTGTCTTCGAAATCCTATTTTTTCAACCCTCTGGACCAATGGTTGGTGATATAAAAAAAAATTACTTAGATAAGTTTTAGGTCCTTATCCAAAGAATAGCAGGAACTTCAAACGAATTCGATGTTTTACTTAATAAGAAAGATATAACGATATTAATTTTTTTCGAAAAAGCCTTCCATTCCACCCCCGTGGTCCGATTTTGGTCGTTAACGAATTCGACCAAGATTTTTGGACGAGTTATTTTTAAGGAAAAATTTAAAAGTGATTGGCGCAAAATTATCGTGTTGGCAGTTATCGTGTCCACAAGAAAGTGAAATATATATATAAAATTTTAAGCTGACGGTGATATTGGGGTCTGGGGGATATGAAACGCGAAGATATGTCGAAATTTTCCAGAAGCCAAATCATGATACCCATTACAATAGGTAGCTTTCTTATGAAATCTACCTAATACATAACAAGACTATTTAATGTAATATAAATATAAAAGATTATATATTAATATTAATACAATATATGGAAAATAAACAAAAAATACATTATGATAGACATTACATTACAGCATGGCAACAAATAAAAATAATGCAAGCGGTTACAAGAACAACGAACGTCCCACATATAAAATAACATATAATATTATTTATCCTTTACAGTATAAACCGTATTATATATACTGTATATCAATTTATCAAGAGTTATTCTTATTAACTAGTCAGGCAGCTAAAGCAAACCAATGTTTACTATAGAACAATGAAAGTTTCAAATAACGGTTTTCATCATAAGCAAGCTTTATAATAACCATCCACCTTTCTCTTGTCCTGATCAACAGTGAAACTTAGAAAATTTATCACTGTAATTTATAATATTTTTAATGTTAAAAACTGTACTGAGTACACAACGTGTATCAAAAAGTTGTTTAACATTTCAGTAGTGTGTTCCTAACATCAGTACAAGGAAAAAAATTCCTATAAAATTACGAGATTATAGAAATTTTCGATCTGGAAACGCCTTCGTATCCATCTGCTTACCATTTTTAAATAAAAATTTATATTTTTAAAACGAATTGTAATATTTTAAAGAAATTTAATACTTTTTTTTTAAATAATATGCCCTAGTAATAAAAAAATAAATTGACATTTTATATATATATATAAAAAATTATTATTTTTTTCTATATATATATATGAATTCCCAAACGGTGGCCATTTTTAACGAAAATTAAGCTAAGAATCCAATTCTAAACTTTTGTCATGATTGTTAGCAGACTATTACAAAATTTTATTTTCCTTTTTTTTTTTTAAATTCAAGTTTGTTTTCTCCAACCAATTTTCCAGCTAATGCCGGGCCTGGGTGTGTGTATATAAATTCAGTTACCGGCTTCCGGCTTGCCGGCCTGACGTAGCTGCAAACATAGTGCAATGAAATTGTAAATGTACCCGTAAACATGTAGTCCGGACAGACTCAGACCGACCATTTCTGAGACGTGTGGTTAATTGAAACCAACAATCAAAAAAATTGCCGGCTTCCGTGGCGCAAGTGGTAGCGTCTCGGCCTTTCGTCCGGAGGTCCCGGGTTCGAATCCCGGTCAGGCTGGCATTTTCATTTTCACACACTATTGTATTTCATCTCATCCTCTGAAGCAATACCTAACGGTGGTCCCGGAGGTTAAAAAAAATAACATTGGTATTCGCAGTCTAGCATTTAAATCCATATAAAAGCAACTGCCTTTACAAGGAATCAAACCTTAGAACTCTCGACTTCGAAAATCAGCTGACTTTGCAATGACGAGTTCAACCAGTAGATAACCCTTTTTTTATTTATATTAAGTATTGATAAAATTGGGAAACTGAAATTTTAGATTTTAGTAGGTCAAATCTATTAATCGTTAATAAAATAAATGAAAATAATTTTTAATTCAGTTCTGCGCGGCTATTTAATGGAATTTTGAACCAGTAGAATTTTTGCGTAAAAATGTTAGCATTTTGTTAACTTTATTATGGACGAATATGTTTCTTTAAATAGCCGCAAATATGTTTCTTTAAATTTTTCAAATGATTATTCTTCAATATGCTACCTTAATTCACAAATTCGCCGCATGAGCTTGTGCGTGATAATATGATAAATAATATTTTTAATACGTGAAAAATGTCAAGCCTTACTGGTATTAGAATAAACGTTTTTGATCTGATAGGAATCATTTCACTGGTGTTTTGGTGAAACTGAAAATAACACACTATTACTACTTTAAATACATCTACCATAATGGTAAAAGACAAGGAAGAATTTTGAAAAAATTTGCTGATCAAATCTATCAACAACAATAATAGTCCATATTCTCTTTTTTAAGAAAAATCAATAACAAAAAATGTAGATTAATGAACCAATGGTTCGGTTTTCTGTTGGAGTATGAAATGACTAACACACACACACACACACACACACACACACACACACACAGAGAGAGAGAGAGAGAGAGAGTGAGTGAGAGAAACAAGTACCCAAAGAAGTTTTAGTGAAAAACATTATGTAACATCAGTAGAGATAACCAAGGTGGAAATCACCGTTAATAATTTTAGACCTGTCTGAATTTAATTTAGAACCAACGAAATAAGAAGAAACTAACCGACTGAAAATTTTAGAAAACTGCAATTGTCCTCTGTGATCCTTTTCATTTTACTTTGTTTTCATTTAATTATTACACAACATTCATTATAAACAAGAAATAATTAAAAAAAAGATCTTAGATTAAAAAACTTATAAAATATACATTTTTTAATCTAAATATTTTTATAAGTAAATTAACCAAGGTTTTACTAGTAAAACAACAATTTTTCCCCATTTTTTGTAAAAATAAATCCCCTATTTTAACTAATATACATTTTCTATGGAGAATATCGTAACATAAATATGCAGTCTACTAAACCTACGTTTTAATTCATATGTATATAAAAAATTTAAAAAAAGAAAGATTGATAACGGAGTTAAAAGAGAAAGAAAAAGAAGTACAATTAATATCCTTTTATCTGAAAGTAAAAATCAAGTCGGAAGATATATTAAAAGATAAAAGATGTGGGTTCATTAAAAAGAAATAAATATGCAAAAAAAGTAAAAAGAAAATGAATTTTGATAAAAGTGTAGATAATGATGAGTTAAATACGTATTAGGAGAAGAAAACATTATATAACGGAACCAGAAGTTTACAACTATTGTCATTTATGTTGTAAACGATGGAGGAAGTATGCAAGACATTAAAGGCACGTTAACAACGCAGGAAAGAAGTCTTTACTTAAAAAGGAATTTAATGGTGTTAAACGCAGATTTAGGAATTAGAACTTTTAAAATATTTGTGAACGAAGCGAAAACATTAACGACACTTTTGAAAATACATGGATTGATAAGAAATACAAGATTGAAAAGGAATTGACTTTAATGCGAATTAGAGAAAAGAAGGTTGTGGCAAATTCTTTACTAGAACTAGGTTGAAAAGGGTCAAGAATCTTGGCTTATGGTTTCCACAAGCAGGGCTGTTTAGTAAACATATTAACGAAGTGTCGAGCAAGGCGGAGCGTGTGATTGGAATCTTGAACCGATTAATGGGGACCAGATGGAGCCCTCGAGCAGCAAAAAGAAGACTGTTCATGTCTGCTCCAAGGTCGGTGTTGTTATATGAGATACCGTCGTGGTTTGCTGCCTCGGTGGACAGAAAAATATACATCAGATGCTTGACAACGACACAGCAAAGAGCCGCGCTAAAAATAAAATGTGCATAAAGAACGGTGTCTGCAGATACGGTGGGGTACTCGCTGGGGTCCCCCCCCCCGATTCGTCTCTGAGCTTTGTAGAGAAAAAGGCAATATGACGGAATGATCAAAGAAGATGCGACGGCACTATTATCTCAAGAATGGCAGGAGACATGGGACACGGCGAGGAATGGGGCCTGGACTCGCAGACTCATACCCAAGTTGAAGCCGTGGCTGGGGAGGGACATGAGAGATTGGAAATCATGTCACACAGTTCCTCTCCGGTCACGCCGAATTTGGGGAATATCTACCGATTTGGTAGAAGGATGTTCCAGAATTGCATATATTGCGGGTTGCAGGACACCGCCTACCATACCGTCTTTGAATGTCCTCGATGGGATGGGGTAAAGTTAAATTGTAATCTCGAATGAGTGACACCTGAAACCGCTGCCCATGCATGTGAAGGGTTTAAGGGCATGGCTAAACATGGAGAAGCTGTTGCAGGCATCCTAAAGAGGAAGGAAAAGGATTACAGAGAATGGGGGACAGACTGAAGTCTGGTTGGAAGACGTGGGGGGAAGACAGCCTCCTACTGAGCTCCCGTTTGTCCTTACTTACACGGGTGGGCAGCAATGAGGAGGCACGGGGATTTCCAGCACCCCCGAGTCAAAAAAAAAGTTGGAAAGGGTATAACGAATTGATATTAAGGCACCTAAGATTAGTTGAGTAATAATGAAAGGAAGTGAAGGAAGGCAAAAATTAACGGAAACAAAGCATAGAATAAATAAATTGAAGATATAAATGGAGAAATGTACTGAAAATTAAATATTGGAAAACACTTTTTCTAAGTTATAACTACTTTTCCTTTCTTTTTCCTGTTTAGCTTCCGGTAACTACAGTTTTTAGATAATACTTCAGAGGATGATTGAGGATGATATGTATGAGTGTTAATGAAGTGTGGTCTTGTACATTCTCAGTTCGACCAATCCTGAGATGTGTGGTTAATTGAAACCCAACCACCAAAGAACACCGGTATCCACGATCTAGCATTCAAATCCATGTAAAAATAACTGGCTTTACTAGGACTTGAACGCTGGAACTCTCGGCTTCCAAATCAGCTGATCTGGAAGACGCGTTCACCACTAGACCAACCCGGTGGGTTTAAGTTATAACTACTAAAAATTAAAAACACGACTTTTGAAAAAAGCATTGCTGATAAACATTTTGTTCTGGTTAGGTTCCATCATGATTTTCTATTATATTAACAAATAACCCGTTATGAAAATTTTGAAAACTGGATGATTGGTTGTAACGATATAACATTTCTGAATAACCGTGATCTGTTAGATCGATAGTGTATCTGATGCATGCAAAAGTTAGCCTTCAACCTACTAACAAATACCCCGTTTGAATTTTGAAAACCGGACGATTGTTTGCAGAGATATTATAAGAGCACCCGACCGCACTTTCCAAAACAAAGCCCCAGCGGCATCCCGTTTGTTACCAATTGATGGTGATGATTGGTTTAGCCTCGCGCGAGGTGCTCACATCACCTCATTACTCTAGCCTCACACGCAGTCAATCCCCACGGGAGGTTCATTATTATTAAACAGAAATTATTTAAATTTATTTAATATTATTTTACTTTATTTAACGTAAACTTAATTCTATTATTTTTGTAATAGTATTCATTCGAATGATTCAAATCATTCAATTCAAATCCAGCTCATACAGTGATAGAGGCTCACAGTTCACAGTTCATTAATGCATTTAATTTTGTACTTCAACCAGCAAATCTCCACTACTACATATATTTTTATAAATATATATACATATGTATAATATATATAGCCTAAGACAATACCAGAAACGTAAGGATTTCAACGCGGGTTCATTGATCTAAATCGGTTCGATCATTGAGCTGTTACAATGGAATAAACCTACATACATACACCCTAAAAACATTGCACTCCTTTTGGTCAGTCGTGAAAATAAAAAAAAAATTATAAAAATTAAATTAAAGAAAGGGATTATTAGTTAATATTTAGCAATAGAATTGTGGCACAAAGAGGACCAATTGTGGTGCTCCAGAAGGCTGCACACAACTCCCTTCACGACTCTCTCCCGATAGAAGGAGTCCGTTGTCAATTAATTCACAGATTTTTTATTTCTAAGCACAGATTATTTTTATTTATATTTTATATTTGTATTTTTTCACTAAAGGGATTATTAGTTAATATTTATCAGTAATAAGATGAAGCAACACCAACAAATAAGAGCAAGAGTAAAGAACATGCTTACCTGGGATTCAAACCTGGGACCTCCCAGGTTTGAATCCCAGTCAGGCATGGCATTTTCACACACGCATTTTCTGAAGCAATACCTAACCGTGGACCCGGAGATTAAACAAAAGAAAAAAAAGTCGAACAAACTGCTCGTCAAAAAATCATATGATTTTTTCTTCTTAATTATTTATGAACAATAAATAAGAAGAAGCTACACAACAAATAAGAGCAAGAAGAAATATCATGCCCGTCAAAAAATCATAAAATTTTTACTTGCTTGTACAAAGTAAACGAATTACTACTACCTTCGCTGAATTCATCTTGACTAGTTTCGGCGTGACGTCTGAAAGTACGTATATGTATGTATGTACGTATCTCGCATAACTCATTAACGATTAGCCGAAGGATGTTGAAATTTTGGATTTAGGACTGTTGTAACATCTAGTTGTGCATCTCCTGTTTTGATTGCAATCGACTTGACCGAAAGTGTCCAAAAAAGCCCAAAATCCTAAAAAATCTGGATGACTTTTTCTTAACTGCAGTAATAAGTCGTCATTGACAGTTTTTCAATGATATATCATTTGTGGTACTTATTTTCATTGGTTCCAGAGTTATAGCCAAATGAAATTTTAATTAATGAAATATTTGAATCTATAAGTGGATGGCACATCGGTTTGAATCAGACTTCATCTCTATTTTTTAATTTATTTTTTTTAACATTTTTTTTTTTTTAAATTAAATATATTGATTTAGAATAATGTATTAACCCTTGATCGTAAAAAAAAGTACAGTACATAATTATTCAACAATAAAACAAAAAATCGTCCTATTTAACTCATCATTAACATATACGCAAAATGATGTTAAAAGTTAATTATTTACATTTAATGTATACCAATTGTAATAATGTTAATTGTATAAAAAAAAGTTCATGTTTGATATTAATAATTATTAACTTTTGATTGAAAAAAAATTTACGATAAATTAGAATTCAATAAGTTTTTAATGAAACAAAATTTTATATACTTTTCATTTTTTAAAATGAGTATATGTAATTTAATACTAGTACATGGACGTCATGTGGTCTCCACATCAGATTTTTTCTAAAATGTTTATAAAACATATATTACAACAGTAATAATAATTATAAAATAAATTAATAAATTTTACTGCCGTAATTTATTCATTCAATATCGTAGCAGATCTAAAACACAAATATTTTCGACACAAATAAATCTATCCTGAATATATTATCGATTATTCATTTAGAGTCGTATGTATGATTTTTTTATTACTTTTTTTAACTTCCAGGAACACCGTTAGGTATTTCTTTAGAGGATGAGGTGAATGACAATTTTTTAGTGTGTAAAAATGCCATGTCTGACCGGGATTCAAACCCGGGACTTCTGGATAAAAGGCCGAGACACTACCATTCGCGCCACGGAGGTCGGTTTTAGTTACTTCTACTTACCTTTTAGTTACAATTAAACATACATATATACATATTTATATAGCCTATGACACTCTCCGTAACGTAAGGATTCCAAGACGGGATCATACATCTACATCGGTTCGGCCGTTGAGCTGCTACGGTGGAACAAACAAATAAACGTATATAATACATACATACAAACATACATAATGCATACGTCACCCTAAAACAATTACACTCCTTTTTGGGTCGTATAATTAATTATATAACTAGATGATGTTTTTATACATTCTTTACTGTTCTATGTTAATCTTTTAACTAATTACTACATCCTAAATTTTTGATTAAATAACTGAATTTGGATGTTTTAAATATATGCCCTATTAATAATCTATTTCGTCCCTTTACAAAATATCTACTGTCTTTCTTCTCTTACTCACTTTTTCATTTCGTAATATATCAACATATCTAATTTTAACATCTTACAATAACAGAAATATATCAAACTTTTCATCTTTTCCTTATGAAAAGATTGTAAAGATAAAATTTCAAATTTCATCTTTACCTTTCTGCTTTTCGTAATAATAATGGTTCGCTAACTTAAAGCGATATACTCCTCACAGAAATGGAATCACCAAAAAGAAATCTTCTTATATCAAAAAACAAGCAGATTTTTTTTTATATCTTCAGTTAATTATAGATTTTATAGAGTTATCTTCAGTTTATTTTATTCTATTAAGGTTTATTTCCGTTAAATTTTTTCCCTCGTCTTGCTTGGGTTAATATGCTATAAAATGATAGCAAAAAAATGTTTAAATGAATTTTAATTATTTACAAATATACAGAGAGCCTCACCAAGAAACGAAAAGAATTTCATAGGTTCTACAAGTGGAAATGAAGAACAAATTTCATATGAATATGCGTCCGGAAACACCTCTTTTTGAGAAACACCTCTTAAGAAAGATTTGCCTTTACGTCCACTCCTAGAGTAAAATGAAGTCAAATTAAACTTTTTGGAACTTAAAATTAAGAGATAGGTTTGATATTTGATACGAATCCTTGACTGTTAAATTGAATAAAAAGCCCTAAAACTGGATTTCTATTAAGGTCTAATGTAAAACGTAAACAGTCGGAGTAACAAAACACAATAAGAATTTTTCTAAACTTTCTTTGTTTTATTCTATTTATCTTATACCATCATTATGTTCAGAATTAAATTCTCTACAAATTTTTTTAAAAAGTTGTGTGTGTTTATTATCCATTTAACAAAATTATTATTCGTCAAACATAAAAAAACAGGGATTTTTACCCCAATTTATTGGTTTTCACCCGAGATTTCTCAAAACTACTGCAGATTCAGTTCTGAAACCTATTTTATTCCATTTTTCAAGTTAAAAACAATAATAAACTACTAATTCCGTACCTTAATTAACGTCCTAAAAATTTCAGTACAATCTCATTTCACCAAGGCAGCTGAAATCCGAGCGAAATGTTTCACTAGCCGTAACTAGCAAACGAAGAATTTTAGAACATGTGTTTGTATGAACTTTTTCCGTAAATTACAATAGATATAAAATACATTATGAGAGTCCCGGGAGAACTATATATAAGATATAATATATATATATATATATATATATATATGGTTCCATTTTAATCGCCTTGGCGACTTTCTCGTAAGCTACGCACAATACGAAAGAATGACCTAAACAAAGGTTACTCAGATTGGAGGGAGACACCTCATGGTGACGTTCTATATGACCTTGACCTAGACCATTATTTCAAGGTTAACACAATTTTTTCAAACGGAATATTCTATTTTTGATCCCATTAATGAAAAGAGCGAAAACGTTTATATTGGAATAAGTGGTCACCTATATGACCTTTGAAATTTTCTGATGGTCATAGGTTAACCATCAGAGGTAGTGTTATATTGGTGTTGGATTCTTTTCGCAGATAATTAAAGTCAATGGTGTCTAAGTTATGAGAAGAGGACTGCTATCTTTTACTGTCTTGAATCATCAAATTGTGTAATCTGATACCGCATGTGATTAACTCCTAAACCACGAACTTCAAGAAGCTGGAATAAATGAAACATAATGATAAAACGTCACAACTAAATTCAAGTATGTCGTCGTGACATTTTTCTCTCTTTCCATTGGTGCTATCAAAAAAGGTAATTCCATTTGAAAAACCTCAATGATCTTGGGACGACCTCCAAAGGTGACCTCAAGGTCATGGTCAAAGTCACCGTCGGATATCCCCCTCCAATCCACATAACTTCTGTAGTCATTTTTAAGCTCTTTCGCATAGTGTGCGAGATAAATGACATACAATATAAATATCCCAGGAATATTTTATAACCTTCAGAAACGAGTAACTCGTATAACATTATCTCCTTTATCACACTAACATCCGTATAACACTATCTCTGATGATTAGCCATATGATCTTCAAAAAAAGGTCCACGGTCATATGTGTGACCACATATTTCAGTTTAAGATTTTCTGCTCTTTTTATTGGTGGGGTCAAAAATAGATCATTCCATTTGAAAAGATCGTATTTAATAACGGTTAAGATTTAGATCAAATCCAAGGTCACCATGAATTGTCCCCCTCAAATCTTCTTTTTTTTTTATTGAGGGAGGGAATACCATTTATGTACAAAGAATCGGACTCACTAACACGTTCCGCAAGATGTTATTGAGCGCGTATGTGTATCTGCACCCTACCGACTAAACCTCCACCTCTGATAGGCCTTCCCCTTTCTGAAACCTGCTGTGTAGCATTACATCAGAAAGGGGTAGCTTACCTTCCTGCATCGGGCATCATGACCACGGGTTCACCGCATCCAGGCGACTCCTACAGGTTCGGGAGGCCCTCTGGGCACATACCAACAGCCCCGTCCTCCGCATCAGAGCTCTCAGGCACGCGTCTGTTTTTTTCCCCCTCTGCAATCTGGGTAACTTTAGTTAAGATTATTTTTTTGTATTGCGCGTAGTCTATGGGAAAATCGCCTGGGGCGATAAAATGGAACACTCGATATATATATATATATATAAGCTGAGAACAAAGTTATAATACTTTCCTGGCAGTGGGTTTTTATTCTTATATAATTTAAAAATAGTTATACATGAAAAAGATTATGTAAGATTTTTTTTTTGAGATGGAGGGTAATTTATGATGAAGTTTTATTGTAATATTATCATTATTTGTTTAACTAAACAAAAAAAGGTTTTAAACATTTTTTTAAAAATCGGTAGTTTTTAAATCTTTCTTGTTCCCCCATTTCCAAATTCACCTTCCAAGACCTTTTTTTTAATTTTTCATTGTTTACTGTGTTAAATGGAAGAAACTAAAAAAAAATTCCACTAAAAAATGTTCAACTAAAAAAAAGTAACCTAAGATCTTTTTTTGGGGGATGGGAGTGATTTATGATGACGTTTCATTGTAATATTATTAAAAAAAGTTTAAATAAATCAAAAAAGTTTAAAAAAATTCAATATTTTTAAACTTTGAACGGCTCCCCCAGCACCAACATTTTCCCCCAAAGTATTTTTTTGGGTCACTTCCACTAAACTACTGTGCATAGGAAGACATTAAAAAAGTTCTGTTAAAAAATATGCAGTAAATAAAAAGATTACTTTTTATTTTTCGTGAAGCGGGAATATTTTGGGGCAAAATTTTTCTAAAAATACTAAAATAAGCAACCACGCAGCTGAGCTTATTATAAAGTGGGGTTATGTTTTTAAAATTTTGAGAAAATTTACTTTAATTAAAATTTTTAATTAATTTAACATTTTATTAATTTAATTAATCACGTATATACGTACCCTCCGATTTTTTTTTTTTTTGTTTTTCGGGGTCCCTGGGTCATGAAACGCCGAAAAATGCAAAAAAACTATACACAATTTTTTGACTATGTGTATTTGTGTGTGTATATATAAGAGTATATATATATATAAGAGTATATATACTCGTATTAAGATCAATCTTCACAAATAAAATTACTTACAATTCTTCTTCTATACCATTCTAAGCGTTTACAAGTTTTGTAGGTAGGCGTTGGCAAAGAAAATCTTTATTAATATCAATTTCGTAATCACTCTTTCCAGGGACACCGGACATTATTAACTGATAATAAGAGGAGATACTTCCTCAATTATCCATTTTTTTTAATATATTATTTTTTTATTTTTTTAACTTTTATTTTTTTTAACTTATAAAATTGCAAGGTACTATAATAAACATATAACATTGTTAACACGTATCTAAAAGGAAGTATGCATAAACAGTACCCGTCAGGCGATTTCTCGGTGAATGAGGGCTAACAGCTAGCGCTCTTCCCAAACGTGTGTACCGGTCGCTATTTCTGACAGTCACTTTGGAACGGAAAATTTTATGAAAAATAGGCGTTACATTTACGTCATTCCATTTGATAGCAAGGAACATAACTGAAAAATTTAATAAAAATCGAAAAAGATGCTCCGTCATAATTGTGTCATCAACACATAAAACACAAAATATCAAGCGTTCTAGTTAAAAAAACAGGACATCGCTTCGCTCAGTCAATAAATTAATTCGGATATCATAAAGTATATCCTACTAACCTAGTTTTTTTAATTTCATCAAGCCATCTATTTTTCAAAAGTATTCATCAAACGATATATATAAGAATTTCAATAATTTTTCTTTCCTTTCTTTTTAATGTGTATTTTACTTAAAATAATATTTTTAAAGTATCTAGAAATTATTAGAAAAAAATAATATTAAATAAAAGGTAATGGAATAATAATAATAAATAAAAATAATAATGATTACAGATGGAAGCTATTATTAGTAATAGCTGCTCTAAATTACTTGAAGACCATCAAGAAATATCATACGAATCAATCACAAAGTTAGACAAGTTGTATCCTTCATATATATCATCCACATTAAATGACCGTTGTGCATTTCCTGAATGTAAAAGTTGTAGTGAAATGAAACGTATTGCATTTAAAATATATATATATATACATATATATGGAAGACGCCAACGTAAATATAAAATCTGATGAGATAATAAGAAAACAAAATTTTAACAAAGAAATTCTAAAAAAAATCTGATGTGAGTACCACATGACTTCCTTGTACGCCTATTAAATTACATACACGCATTTTTAAAAATACATAAAATTCTACTTCAGTAATAAGTTCTGATTTTTTTTCATATTTTTTTATTTTATTGTTATTATTGAATTATTATTTATTGTGAAACGTTTTTCACAATCATAGGTTAAAAACTATTAATTAATCAATACATTTAAATTAAAAAATAAAGAAGGAAATAAAGTCGAATTAGAACCGATGTACCTTGCTCTTGTAAGATCAAAATATTTCATTAATTAAAATTTTATTTGGCTATAACTCTTCAACCAATGAAAATAAGTACTACCTATGATATATCGTTAAAAACTTCTCAATAAGGGCTTATTACAGCAGTTAAGAAAAAGTCCAAAATTTTATTTTTTTTGGATTTTGGTTTTTTTGGACACTTTTGGTCAAGTCAATTGAAATAAAAAGGGGAGGTACACAACTAGATGTTACAACAGTCCTATACCCAAAATTTCCATATCCTACCGCTAATCGTTTTAGAGTTATGTGATACATACGTACGTACAGACGTCACGCCGAAACTAATCAAAATGGATTCAGGCATGGTCAAAATGGATATTTTCGTTAAAATCAGAAAACTGAAATTTTTCGCGATTACAATACTTCCTTTACTTCGAACAAGGAAGTAAAAATAGGAACATAATAAGAACCAAACCTTAAAATACAATCATTTTTTAAATCAAAATCTAACGAAACATAAAAAAAATCGATATTACAGAAACTTATTATCATCAATAAAAGATAAAATTAATTAAATGTTAAATTAATTAAAGAATTTAATTAAATAGCTAATAAATGCAAGAGTGAATCCGTTGTATTATTTATAACAAATAGAGAATTCAATGATAATTTACAGATCAAGTTTACTTGGTTTACTGTATGCAAATCAGTCCTCTGACTTATAACATTTTATGTTAATGAGATTTAGAAAAATATATCAAACAAAAAACAAAAGTCAATTACGAATTAAAATCGTTATAAGTATCTTACCTAAAAAATATCTAATAAAAAGTTGTCAAGTAAAGTCTAGTACATACAGGCCAGTTAAATTAAGAATGAATAATAGTCAAAGAAATATACTACTGCTTATCTCCAAACCACATACTTTATAGTAATTATTCCTTAATAATGATAGATTTTTAAACAAATAGTTAATTGAATTAGTTAAACATTATATTAATTTAAGAGAAATATATAATGATTTTAAAAAACAGAATTAGCTGATATTTTTTTTCTTTTAACCTCCGGGACCACCGTTAGGTACTTACTTCAGAGGAAGAGATGAATGACAATTTTTGTAGCGTGTGAAAATGCCATACCTGAACGGGATTCGAACCCGGGACCTCCGGATGAAAGGCCGAGACGCTACCACTCGCGCCACTGAGGCCGGCAGAATTACCTCCGATTAGTCCGATTAAAAGTTACGCTGTTAACGAAATCCAGTGAGATTACATCTTGTTTACGCCTACTTTTAGTTTTACTGGGCTATAATAATACAGGACTAATTTTATTTCTAAACAGAAAATTTTCCTTTAAACAGATGTTAGGCATTTTTAAAGAGCCATAAAAGTAATTTAATACCTAATTACACCTACAATAACAAAGATCAATGATAGTAAAATGAAACAAGCAATTCGCCAACAAAAAAGGTATTGCTTAAAGAATTCATGAAAAAAAAAAGTAAAAATAGGAATAACAGTTTAAGAAATAAAAATATGTCTACCTTTAAGGCAAAATGATAGCGCTTTAATCTTCTATGCGGAAGATCCCTGTTTAAAATCTAGGTCAAGTATGGGACTTTTCACACGTTGGAAGATTTTAAATAAGCATTCCAATACATAAGATTCAATCTTTCGTGGTGAAAAATGTTACGATTCGTAAACATCATTGTTCTTTAGCCTGGAACTAAAGAATACCGATAATATTGATATTTATTTAAGAATAAATTGTCATTCAGAGAGAAAGAATTAAATTTTAAACAGAGCTTACAATTGAGTTACTATTGAGGGAATCGAAATATTTTTATAATATTTATACATATTTTTATAGTTGTGGGACAAGCTAGTTGAATTTTACCACGGATCAGTTGTCTTATAACCTAAAAACTTTCAACCCGAATATAAACATAGTATTGATTTTAGTTATTACACGTCAACTTACCGATGTAATTTGGTCAATACTTTTTAACATTTTAATGAAATCTACGGAATAGATCTTATTATTCTGGAAAGGATCCATATGCACGATATCGTTGAGTTTCTACGAAAGTTTTATAGCAGTAGTTAAAACATGTTCCACCAATTACACGTCAGAGACAAAACAGTGAAATTGCGCCAAATAAAGAGAAAACAGTTCCATCTGCAGGAAGATTAGCCAAAATGTTTTTGGGGTTCTCGTGGTCCGGTCCTTACAGACTATCTGACAAAGGCAGGACCATCATTAGGACCGATTGAAAAATGCTATACACTCTAAACATCTACATTTAGCCGAAAAGAAAATGCTTTTCCACTACGATATTACGCCTACGCACACGTCTCGAGTTACTGCAAAAACTCCATGCTACATGTTCCGCATTTGGCTTCCAGAAAACTTCTTCTTCTCAAACCTCAACTTCTCAAAATGGCTTGCTGGACGTAGATTCACTTAAAACGACAAGGTCAAAGCTGAGGCGATCGCTTATTTTTCAAAGTTGGACAAATCTTATTATACTGAGGGAATTAAAAAATTGGAAAGTCGTCTAAATTTATTAAATTACAAAGTGACTACGTTGGAAAAATGGAAAAATGTTCCATCAGCATCCTAGCAATTATCCCTAAAGATTAGTTAAAAAATATTTTCTTTCTTCATTGATTATTTAATACAGTCTCATTTACACTATTCCCATCATTTACAGTTATTTTAAAGCAAATTTCATAAATACATTAGTATAGTGAAAATGATTAATACTAGAAACCCATCTACTTGACAAAATGCTACAAAATAAAAGCGTTTTTATCGGTTAAAAGATTTATAAAATTGTTTTTTTATTGATGACACAGTAAAAGATCCAAACAAATAATAGAAATATTTTTTTTTCAATATGGCATCACACAATAAAATGTACGAAATAACCGGGTCAAGGAATTTTAAAATCAAGACGTTTCAGGGAAATTGAGAAAATAGTGTAAAGTAAAATTTTACAAGATCAGTCCATGCATCTGTGTTTAATTAATTACATTATGGGAGGAAGTTCCCTTTACCTGAATGTAAATGTCATTACTTATTGTATATTTACAAATTAGCCCTCCTATTTCTACGAAAAGTTTTACTTGAGTAATTGAATGTGACCTCATATTAGTTTCTAACATCTTTTTTCTATTTTATCAGCAGATGTGCCCCATGTTTTATATTTCTGCCTCAGATATGAAGCTGAACGTACCAAAATGGCTAGAGAGCTTGCGAGGACCAATTCTGGTTTTGATCTGCAATTTAATTGGAAAACCGAAAGGGAATGGATAATAGTTGCTGCCTTCCTTAGATTCTAAGCCCTGGGAAGGATGGCTGACGGGGTTTCATGCTGTTCAATGGAAAAATAATTACTGAAAAAACCAGTAATAATTAATTTCCTCCGAATCTAAGATTGCAAAATATATTTTTATAATAATTTATCAACTTTTCGTAATACTTCATATTATAGAATCGCATCAAAAAATATTGTCGGAAAAAACTGTGAAATAATAATTATAAAAACTTTGAGAATTTTTTATTTTTTAATTAACAAAACACTTCCATTTTTAATCAAATGAAAAAATTTGGCAACTAAAAATTTTATAAATTTAAATGAAACATCTTTTTAGTTTTAATATTGTAATAATTTCTCTTAAGCATAAAACAGAGCGAGAGGTAGATAAACACAGAACGAGACAGAATACTAGAAAAAAAATTAAAGCATCAAGTTCTTGCCAAAGCCAAAGAGTTGTCCAAAATAAAATGCAAAACTTAACCGCTTAAGCATCATAAATAATTTATTCAGGTAATTATAAATACTGAATAATTTATAAAATTATTATTATACTACTACCTCAACATATTCTATGTAAAATTAATAAAAACATCACTACCAGCGCCCACTTAACGACATTCTTTAACCTACCACTGTTCTCATTTTTTTATAGACGTGAATTAAATAAAACAAAATTAAAATTAAAAATTTAATCTAAAAAATGTAATTACTTAAAAAATGAACTTAGAACAAAACAGCACGTCATTATAAAAAAAAACATAATAATAATTTCATAAAAACTCATATCATAAAATACATATTATTAAACCTAATTAAGTAAACAATTAATTTATACTTTAGTCCTGTAAATTATATTCTATGTAAATTATTAAAAAGCCAGTCTTGAAGAAAAACTCTAATAAATTTGTATTCCACTCTTCATAGTTTCCACCGTCCAATCCGTAAATACGCCAGTAGTATGGTCCAAATGTACTGCTACTCACATCTAAAATTATTATCGGTTTTGCAAGAATCTCACCTGTAAGCATCAATCTTTATTATTAAATTCCGCAACCAATATATCAATTTTACATGGACATACCGGAGTCCCGTTAGGTTCAAACTTTGTAATTAAAATAAATGAAAAAATACTTCTCAACCTACATATTGTTGAAATCTGTCAATCGACTTTCAACCTGACCTCTTTATAAGCTTTTTATTTAATATTTTCTTCACAATTAAAATAACAATTTATATATAAACCGTAAAAAAACATAAAATAAAATCTTAATAACTGAAAAATAAAATTTGATCTTCTACTACTGTTCATCTGTCATAATTATAAATTCTTTTTATACAGGGTGTCCCATATAAAACGCAACCCATCAGTCACTCATCCATGAAATTTCAAAAGTCAAGCTTACTGCCTTACTCGTTACTGAAATGGACTTGTCCAACATCTGAACATCGCGGTGACGCAGTTGAACACTACCGATAGTAACAACAATGGATATTTAATACAGCTTGTTCAATATTGAACAAGCTGTATTAAATATCCAGCCACAAACTTTGAAAAAAGTTGCAAGAAACGCTGTAAAAAGAATTGAAGCTTGTATTCAAGAAGATTCACTTCCAACATTTACTCTAAATGTAAGATAATGGATGGTAATAATAAAAATTACTTTTTATTATTTCAATACCTACCAATATAAGGTTGGGTTGCGTTTTATATAGGACACCCTGTATTATAATTATTGGTGGTAATAGGAAACAAGAAAAACAATTTTCATCAGATGTTTATTATTTCCATATAACGTTCAGTGTATTGCTAGAGACAAGATGGTGTTTTCGCCAGATAAACGTGTTTTCATTGTTGAGTCGTACTTCAGTACGAATTAGTGGTTGCAGCGCAAGATTTGTTTCGGCATAAGTACCCAGATAAACCAGCTCCTAACAAAACATCAGTATTAAGGTTAGTTGCACAATTTAGAGAGACCGGTTCTGTGAATAACAAGGAACACAAAAGATCTGCGTCAGTGTTGAATACAGATACAGTCACTGAAATCAAAGACCGATTACTCGCCTCGCCAAATAAATCGATCAGACGTTTGTCGGCTGAAATTAATTTGTCTAAATCAACTGTTCATCGGGCGACCATACAATTACAGTTACGACCTTATCGCATTCAAACGGTTCATCGACTTCTTGAGCCCAACAAAGAAAAACGGCTACAATATTGTCAACGATTCCGTCGATTTCTGCGTGAGGGAATTAATGTTATGGATTTGTTATTTTTCACAGATGAAGCACGGTTTCATTTGGATGGCTACGTAAACAGCCAAATCAGTAGAATTTGGAGTGCTGAAAATCCCCACGTTTATCTCGAAAAACAATTACACCCGCAGAAGTTGGGCGTGTGGTGCGCGATATCGCGGAAGAAAATAATCGAAACTATTTTTTTCGAGTACACCATTAATGCAGAACGATATCAGGATATTTTATTTCAGTTCATCGCACTCTTGGAAGAGGAAGACAGACACTGCTGGCTACAACATGACGGTGCGACATCGCACTACGCAGGTTCAACTTCTGATTTCGTTGAGGAATTCTTCGGTAATCGTGTTATCGGTCGAGGCTTGTGGCCACCAAGATCTCCAGATTTGACTGCGGCGGATTTTTTTTCTATGGGGTTACCTCAAAGAAAAAGCCTACAGCAACAAACCACGAACACTTGAACAATTGAAAGCCAATATTGAACAAGCTGTATTAAATATCCAGCCACAAACTTTGAAAAAAGTTGCAAGAAACGCTGTAAAAAGAATTGAAGCTTGTATTCAAGAAGATTCACTTCCAACATTTACTCTAAATGTAAGATAATGGATGGTAATAATAAAAATTACTTTTTATTATTTCAATACCTACCAATATAAGGTTGGGTTGCGTTTTATGTGGGCCACACTGTATTATAATTATTGGTGGTAATAGAAACAAGAAAAAAATTTCCATCAGATGTTTAGGGCTGATAAAATAGAAAATACACAAAAAACAAAACAATTTTTTGAGGTATTACTAACACTGACAGCCTGAAACTTTCAAATAATTAAATATATTCATAATATGCAAGAATAATTGATCAAATATTATACTCGTACATGGTTGTCAATGCTTAGTTTCTATTCAACAATTTTATTGATATTGTAAATAATATTGTATTCTTCCTAAAAACATACAGCTATTAAATCATACGTATTTTTCCTATACGTATTCCAATAGGTTGAAGTGTACTCTCATAGAAATGTAATTTTTATGTGAAATGATTTAATTTAAAGATCTGTCAGACAGAAAAATGAATATTACCGATAAAAAAATTTAAAAGATATTTCTTACAAAATTTAGTTCATGAGATTTTTAGTTACAATAAACCAGTTTTCTTTAACAGTTTTCGTGGTTTGAAAGCATTTCCAAATTTTTAATTTATTTTTAAAATAAAGATCTAAAGATAGGCTAAACATAAATTTCCCTTTAAAAATCCATCGTAATAAAAACTGCATAGAAGTAACAGAAAATACAAATGGTTAAACTGGCAGGACCGGTCCCGGAGGAGGAGAAACGGTGAGATAGGAATTTTAGTGGGTAGGGTAGTGTGGGTACACATAGGCTCTTAATAACATCTAGCCGAACCCGTTCGATACTCCCTAATTTATGGGGGAGCGTAAATACTCATCTATAAAAAAAGAAATAACAGAAAATGAAATTAACATGTTAATAAAAACGGTCTTGTTCTTTTACATGTGACTTATTTCTTATAGAGATTGAGAATTATTACGATTTTCAAACGTTAGAGGCAACGGAATGATTTTATAGGTAACAACGGAATTTTGCAAATAAAACTTTCAAGCCTTTCACCATAAATTAAATTTTTTATTTTCTACGGTTCTAAATCGATGAATTTATTAACATATTCGAAGAATTTGAGGTATCATTATATAACAGAGAAATGAAAGCTTTTTTCTTAATATCTCTTCTGGTGAGTTACTGAGTGAATGGTTTGTTCAGTTGGATACTTCCAGATACCAGATTTAGGGATCCGATACTACCGGGTGTCAAATAGGCAGAGTCCAGTCTGTCAAACTAATTTGCATTCATATAAAAAGCAGTAAAAGAGATACCAGACAATTTCTAAAACGGATGAGAATTTTCCTTAATAAAACCTAAGTTGCCGATTTAGTAGATAACTGATAAGCATCTGAAGAAAATGAAAATTTGTTGTGACTTATATCTGAACTAATCAGAAGAGAATTAGTATGTTTTATTTCCATCTTAAATAAAAACATCTGAATATTCAGAGGGATTGCGGGCGGAGATGATACTCAATTCATGGAGGGAAACCACCCACCAATTTCTTTAGTGATTATTTCTTTTGTTCTATACCAGTGGGGCTCAACTTTTAACCGGGCTTGAGCCAATTAAGAATATAAAATTTTTTGGCGAGCCATATGTATATTTTACTTCTAATATTTCAATTTAAAACATATATAATGGACAAAAAATTGCAACATGTTAAAGAAAATATGTAATTTATTAAGAATTCAAATACAAATTAAATATAAAAAAATATATTTTAATGTGAAACCAGTCATTTAATTTCTTCTGTCAGTTTCTTGTACTCTGGTAAATACGATGTTATAGCAAACTCATACAGTCATTCAGATGTTCATTAGTTATCCTGGATCAGAAATTTGATTTGAGTTCATTGATGAAAAACCACTTTCGCAAAGGTAAGTTGATCCAAAGCAGGTATGTAGCCTTTGAAAAGTTTCTTTTAAGAATAGATATTTTTTCTCATCTACGAATATCCAAAAATCTGTTTGTGATATTCTTGTTTTTAATTGTAGATCAGACTGAAAATCAATTACCTTCATTTCTAAATTAGTAGCATTTTTTATCATATTTGCAATTTGTTGCGATATTTCAGAAATATTAATATCAGCAAATGGATTTAAATGAATGAAGCAATTGGCTGAATGTTACGAAAATCAGAAAATCTAATTTCGAAACTATTTTTAAGCTCAGTAAGAGATTCAGAATATTTATTTGTTTCAATTTTCTTATGTTTCTTAACTGACCAAAGTTCCATTCCTTTATTTGAGTCATCCACAAATTTAATTTTGATTTAAATGCATTGATACTTCCTATTAATTCAATATAGTTTTTTTCTTTTCCCTGAAGTTCAGGATCGAGTATATTCATTTTAATTGTTATGTCGATAAGTAATGCTAAATCAGATAACCAGCAGCGATCACTAAGTTCTACATAATTTTCGTTTCTAGATTCTACAAACTGTTTTATCTCTGGAAAAAGCTCTAAAACTCGTTGCAAGGCTTTTCCCTTATAAGCCATCTAATTTCAGAAATTAAAGTTTCATACTCAGCATCGAGTTTATCGGTCAGTTTTTTGAATAATCTGCTCTGAAGTGGTCTGGAACGAATAGAATTGGCAATTTCTAGAACAACTTTAATGACGTGTTCATAATGCAGCACTTTTTTACATATTACCTGTTGATGTATGTTGCAGCGGTAGTGAAATAAAATTTGGAAACAGCACATTCTTGCAAAACGTGATGAAGCCAACAGCAGAACCAACCATGGCCGGTGCGCCGTCTGTTCTTATGGACACAAATTTTGAAGCGGAAGATTAATTTCTGTAATACGGTTCTTAATCACTTGATATATGTCCTACCCACGTGTATTTCCTCTTAATGGAAAAACTAACAGTATATCTTTGTTTACTGAGCAATTGTAAAAACCATCCTTATAAAAATAATTGTTTGAGCTACATTGCAGATATCTGTTGATTCATCACACTGTAAACTTAGAAAAACACATTATTGTAAATCATCTTCTAATTGTGCTTTGATATTCGCAGACATTGCTTTTATTCTACGACTGACTGAATTTCTGGATAATTGAACTTCTTGGATAGCTAACATAATTTCATTCTTATTTTTAGATTCTTGAAATAATATCTCTGATGCAGCAAGATTCTTTAACTACGTTGCCATCCTCAAAAGGTTTTTTGTGCATTGCAAGTATATGTGCAGTCTTAAATGATGCAATCGTAGCAGCTTTCGTTTTATTCTTGGACGTGGTAAACAAAGATTGTTTGGCAACTAATGCGGTTTTCATTTCTTTTTATTTAAATTTTCTTAAATTGCAGGTAGGAGGATATTCAGTATTATATTTTTTTACGAACTGTTGTGAAATGTCGTTTTATGTTGCATTTTCCCCAGCAGTAAGTGTTGAACCACAAATGAAACACAGTTGTTTTTAAAATAAAAAAATAAAAAATTTCTCTTCCAATCCTTCGTGAAAATTATAGTTGTATACAGGGTTTTTCTTTTTCTCTGGTTCCTGTGCCGACATGATAAGGGTAACTTCAAAATAATTGCTCATATATAATAATGACTAATGTTGTGATAACTAGAAACAAATATTTTTATGCATGGATGAAATCACTTGTTACTTCACGCACAACTTCTGATGAATAAAAGATCTGTATATACACGTATTACAAAATAACTCAACGAACCTGTCTTGCTGCCCTCTCGGTAGCCACTGGCCGGCGCCAGCGCACAACCACTATAAACTGAGATAAACCGGCGCACCCCGAACAGTGCTTCGGGTAATGCCGTTTGCGAGCGAAAATATTCCTGGTCAGTGGCGTAATAATTTAATAAAACCGAAAAACTTTACAAATAATCGACCAAATACCTATAATTAATGTCTTTTTTCTTCCTATACATTAACATTAAAGAAATATCTGAGCAACTGTGGCCATTAACCACGGTATTGTATTTTATAGAGCAAATTATTTTTAGACAGTTCATGCCCGAGTTGATAAAGTGAGCCACATAAAAGGTTGTCGCGAGGCATGTATGACTCGCGAGCTACGGGTTGGGCACCCCTGTTATATACGGTCCTTCGATGTACAGACCATTTATTTTTCACAATTCATCCTTTTCACTTGCCTCTGCAAGGATCCAGTGATAATTTGGTAATGTTCAGCAGTTTCTGGCAGGCCATATTCGATTCATGCTCCGAACGTGGGGACCTTGAAGTATTTTGTTTTTTTTTTGTATTTGTGAATAGAAGCATTGTGCTTTTTGATGAGGGAATGTCTGTTTACCAATCGGTGAAAAAAATAAGGCTTTTTTTGTCGTTGGAGGGAATTCTTCTATAGGCATCATGTGGTCTTGAATCCCAGATAATGTGGGACGCACCCTTGCAAGCCTACCCAGTAAAACCCCTCTCAAAATGGGATTCCGGACCCACCTTACGGTATTATACAACACCCCATGTGTCTTGTGTCCTTCACATCACCATTGCTAACCACATGTCTCAAACCCATCAGGGTTCTAGGGTATGTTTGTTTTTTAATAACTTAACCTAATTTTTTTTTTTTTTTTTACTTAGTCCTTGGAACTGGATCTATTTAATATGAAAATAGCACCAAGAAAGATTCAGAGGGAATTATTACCTTTTGACTTACTCCGCCATCTTTGTTCGAATGATTTTAAGCATCATCGTGGAAAATGCGTGCCGCGATCGTTTGGTCTGCAGAATAGTTCCAATAATGTTCTCTGAGATAAGTTCCCAAATTTCCCAATTTTTCCCCGTGCTGCAGGAATTGCATATGAACACCGAGTATTCTCCTCTTCGCAAAAATCACATTCCGCAAAGGGTCTCAGCGTCCGCGAACACAGGCATTCCTTGAAACATCCATGACCGGTAACGGACTGGGACAACTTCTACCCCAGTTCCCGGAGTTTTCGGTACAGCCATCTCTGAAGATCAGGGATCAGTCTGTAGGTCCATCTACCTTTCGTCGACTGATACAATTTCTCGTGATATGGTTAAAAGATTTTAGAATCATCTTACATAAAATAGAAGATATAGTGATTAAGAAAATAGAAAAAGAGTTCTAAATAAAAAATATTTCTTGATTGTGGCCGCAGATGTGTTGCATTCCTCACATTATGTAACCTGAAAAATACATTCACCCCTCACGTTACTTTAAACCGATCGGTTAATAAATATTTTAAGGGTAAAAGAAAGGGAGTAGATATAAAATTATACGACTTCAAGGATAATACCATTCGAAAGTATGCTAACCGCTTTCAAATAAATATATTAAATTAGATTAAATACTTTCAAGTCTTAAGTACTAAAATAGAAGGTTAAAGCTGCACGGTACATACTAAGTATAATTATAATTTGAAAAAATACATTTATTTCGAGTTCCGTAATCTTGCCTGCATTGTTACTAATATTTTTGTAAAGCCGGATTAATTCTATTACAGTCAACTGCTGGCAAATGAATTTAATGCTTTTATATTGTAGCTATTAACGATTGATTCAGTCACTTAATTGTTAATTTAACAAATTTAATAACCAATTTAAAACACATTTTACTTTTACTCTTTCTTATATGTTCGGGTGAAATCGAACAAGCAAATTTTAAGATATTAATATAGTTTTGTTTCATTATAATTATCGGCTTTTCTAACTAAATTTTTTAAACAGCATTAGATCCCAAAATAAATTATAAAAAAATTTAAATAGTGTAATGAAGTGAAATACTGTACACATTGATTGTGATTAATGATTATTTTTAAATTCCTTGTATAAAAATCATTGTACAAATCCTTAGACGTTTCTTTTTTTGTTTAAAATCCTCATTTTTAAATATTATAAATAATCGCTGTAAATGATTTTATACTTATACCGTATTCAGTTAGCTTATAGAATGAATAATAAACAAACGTTGTGTTTGCGTGTGTGAGTTCATGATTCTGCTGAGTCACGCCCCGTGTATCAGTGCCGATTCACAACGCGGCCATATCTATATAAAATGCTATAATCATTATCCTTGATATTTTTATTTGATTACTCTTTTGTACTCGCGTACAATTTTTGTGTTTCCGTTACCTTAAAGTCGGGCAGAAAACACATAAATTTAAATACTGACAAAAGCGAATTACAGACGTAACGGTAGTGATTTCGGATGACGTTAGTAAAATTGTTAACATAAGAGGAAGTTGTGTTACTTCAGTAAACAATATGATTCGCGAGTGTAAATCTACTAATGAATTACGATCTCTTAAGAAAACAAAACCTGGCAGGTCAATTGAAGAAAAAGTAGACAATTTCAATAAAAACACGTAAAAAAGTACAAAAGTATACGAATTCTATTTTCGAAACGGACTGCCTGCAATAAATAAATGCTGTAAATGACAATAACGATCTACCAAATTTCCGAAGAACAATTTTTTATAAATTGTTAAAAAAGTAGGAACTTTAAACACAAGAAAAGGAGCCGTAAAAGTGCTTTAACTTAAAGGATGATATCATTATATGATGAAGACATTACCTCACTGAAATAAAGAAAATGAGGCAGGAAAGCCGTAGAATATATTACATGGATGAAACTTGGGTCAACAAAAGTCGAACGAAAAGTTTCGTTTGCGAACACAAAGCTGTGAATTCGTCAAAAGAAGCCTTTCTGTGTGGCTTATCAACCGGTAATAAGGCTTCAACTACCTTATTACCGGTTGGGTAAAATAGCCTATTACCCTACAACCTATTAATTTAGCTTATTACCAGCTCAATTATCTTTGCCATCGGGTAAAGGTAGGCGTCTCATAATTACGCATATCGACAGTAATATCGGGTTTGTCAACGGTGGTCTCTGGATTTCTCAATATAAATCTTTTTTCCCCCTTTTAGCCTCCGGAAATCACCGTCAGGTATTACTTCAGAGGATGAATGAGGATGATAATGTATGAGTGTAAGTAAAGTGTAGTCTTGTACAGTCTCATGTCGACAACTTCTGAGATGTGTAGTTAATTGAAATCCAACCACCAAAGAACACCGGTTATCCACGATCTAGTATTCAAATCCGTATAAAAGTAACTGCCTTTACTAGGATTTGAACGTTGAAACTCTCGACTTCGAAATCAGCTGATTTGCGAAGATGCGTTCATCAACCAACCCGGTGGGTTCAGAATCTAAATCTACAGGAGACTATCATAACGAGACATTTGCAAAATGATTCATCCCAACCCCGTAGGGGAATACACCCGCCTTGTGACGCTTCTGGTCGCCACACCACCGCCCCCGTTCCTAGCCCTGATGGGCTTTAACGGGAGTCGTCTCTCGCCCTTTAACTTTTTACATCTCACAGTAATAAGCCAGGCCTCGTTGGGATACCACCGATGTTAATACCTCGGTAGACATTTACATCGGTGATTTTTAAAGTCAGCTTTTGCCTTCGCTGTAGGCCTCGTCCGGACATCTTGAATGTCCTACATCGTTGCCCTCTCAACTAGCTGACCAAGTTCGCGGAAACTACTTTTAATTGAGCCACTTTCTGAGAAATGGTTCAGCGATGTGATACCTGTTCTGGAAGATACTTCGGTTATTGTCTTAGACAACGCCCCTATCATTCACGTAAAAAGGAAAAAATTCCAGCCGTATCTTGAAAAAAGATTGATCTCAAAATTTTCCTTAGTTCAAAAGGAGTAATTTTTGAAGATGATGAACTTGGTCCAATTACTGCAAAGGGTTTCGCGTATTAAGACTAATTTTAATGTGTATAAAACTGATGAGTTAGCAAGATCCAGTGGTAAAACCGTGCTTCGATTACCTCCAATCATGGTAAATTCGACCCAATTGAGTTAATTTGGGGACAAATCAAAACTTACGTAGCGGCAGAAAATACTATTTTTCAAATATTTGATGTTAAAAATTTATGCTTAAAAGCCACTGATAAAACGGGCCAGCAGGGATGGAAAAACTGTATAAAAACTGTAACGGATACTGTTGAACTAAATTATTGGGAATTGGATAATTTAATAGAAAACAAAAGTGAGCCTTTATTTTCATCCCTTAATACTGACAGCACTTCGGATTTCTCGTAGAGTTCTCGCAAACAGATGACGAATGCTGGATTGAATTTATTATTTATTTATCATAGAAATTTATAACAATAAACAAATTAAATTATTAAAATAGACTCATGGGTTATTAGATGTATCGAATAAGGTGAGAAATACAGTAAGTATCGTTTATAGGGACATCGGATATAGTCACCAAAAACTTGTCTCTTGGTTGGTTTGGTATGCTGTTAATACATAAACACACTATATATATAGTTTATAATTATATTGGTTATTATGACTTATTTTGAAAATAAGTCATAACATTTTATCGCTTATAATGACGAGTGGAAATGACTCATCAGTAACAGTAGTATATCTTTTCTTTTTCCTGTTTAGCCTCCGGTAACTACCGTTCAGATAATACTTCGGAGGATGAATGAGGATGATATGTATGAGTGTAAATGAAGTGTAGACTTGTACATTCTCAGTTCGACCATTTCTGAGATGTGTGGTTAATTGAAACCCAACCACCAAAGAACACCGATATCCACGATCTAGTATTCAAGTCCGCGTAAAAATAACTGGCTTTACTAGGACTTGAACGCTGGAACTCTCGACTTCCAAAACAGCTGATTTGGGAAGACGCGTTCGCTACTAGACCAACCCGGTGGGTTAACGTAGTATATCTAAATTGTAGCTACAGAAATATTTTGACGGATAAATTGAGTCACATTTTCCTTTTTACCTGCATATGTACTATAGTTCTTATTTTTCTTCTCGTCTTCCTCTATAAGATTATTGTAAACTGAAGCAGCCACATTCAGTGGTTATTAATCTTTTGTTGTGAGCGTATCATATCGTGCGGGTATAGTATTTTATTTCACGTATCCCATTTAATAGTGATTTAATTACGACTTAGCCAAAAACATTCACAATAGAGGAAAAGGCGCGCATTATCTGGCGGTAAGAGAATGATGAAACTAATAAACACATTGCCCAAGAATTAGGCGTAGGTCATTCGAAAATATCAGTGACGTGGAATAACCGCGACAAATTAAGAAAAATTTTGAAACAAATTCTACGAAATCAAAATAATTACGGCCTAGTCAACATAATGATGTAGACCAAGCGCTGTTAAAATGGTTTAAATACTACAGGACTAGTGATATCCTTATTAACGGCTCTATATTGCAAAATAAGGCGAACGATTTATCTGAAAAATTCGGTAAACCACGTGAAATAACTTCAGCTTGGACACTACGGTTCCATCAGCGTCACGATATTATGCCGGGAAGAATAAGCGGCGAGGCCGCAGCAGCTCCAACCAGTGTGTCATAAGAAACAAAGAATCCTTGTTTTGACTTAGAAAAGAACCTTTAACAACTGTATTACAACACGAAATATTCGAAACAAAGCAAAATAACCGACTTTCTGCAGAAAAAGTAATTTTTACAATTTTTCTCTGCCGTATTTGTATCTATTATTGCATATTTTTTTTTTTTTTTTGATATAATTTTATTACGGAAATAAATTATTATTTTACTATATTACAATACCGGTGTAGATGGCATATTAAAGTAGTACCACTAAGCTACCAAAACATCGGTTATAATGACCTAAAATCGTCGGTTTCTTGGAAGACACTGTAAACGATATATTCTGTATTTATTGATAGTTTAACATGTCTTAATTTATTTAAGTTTAAAATATATGTATAATTTAAAAAAAAATATAAACCCGCGCGTGGTTACTGAATATTAACGTCGCGTACTTTCTCTTATATGCATCAGGATTTACAGGAGAAGCTTCTGAATCAGCCGTCTGAACACTCGGCAGTCTGTTTACATGTACTCTATAAGCTAACCGAATTAGATATAGATACGGAAAAAGCCAAAAAGAAATACGAGTAAAATAGTTATTCTATTGAACTGACATAGAAAAATATTTGGCAAGCAGCAAGAAAAATCTTTGACAACTCTTTCGCAAGAGACTACCAAGAAAAAAATTTTTTTTCATCAATTAAACATAAACGGATTATATACTATTTACATTATTACTAAAATTAACTGACAAGTATCATGCAATATTATTATAAAAAAGGTTACCGTTTGTTATACGAGTAATACAGCGTGCATAAAAAATAATGCCCCGATATCAAAAAACCATAAACCTATGCAACCACGCTTGGTCAGTAAATGAAATTTGCACCATTTGAAAGTCCGCGTTCTAGAGTTTTCAAATACCGACCTCTCAGCTTGCAATATAGCGCTCAAATGTACATTAACCTCAGTCGTAAACAACATAACATCTATACAACAGAAAGCGTTTTGTGTTCTACAATTTAGTAATACAAAGTCCGTAATAACGGTTCAACGTCCTTTCCGACAGCGTTTAAGGATCGATTCACCACGGACTAAGAACATTCCTCGCTGGTATAAACTATTTGAAGAACCGGGGTGTAAAGGGAACAGTCCAGCGTGACCAAGAACTTCAGAGGAAAATGTACGACGAATTCAAGAGGATTTTCAGCAAAACTTGAAAGTCCACTCGTCGTACTAGCTAAGAACTTGCGATCTTTCTTAAGACTGTTTGACGTGTGTTAAGACGATGCTTTTCAAGTCACATCGATTACAAATGGTACAAGTTTTTCGTGAAAAAAACCAAAAAAAAACGTAAAGATTTCCGTGGTATGCTCTTACTTGATATGTAAAACTAAGTTCTTACCGCGGCTGATGTTTAACGATGAAGCAATATTCAATTTAACCAATAAAATTCAACATCATAATGTTCGAAAATTGGGACTTGAGAATCCAGACGAGATTGCACAGAAGGAGCGATATTTATCAAAATTTAATGGTTTTTTGAGCGGTTTCGTTTACAAAAAAAAAGTATGGCCCTTTCTTTTTTGAAGAAAACATAATAATATGGGATTCTTATCTTGAAATGCTGCAAGACGTTTTTTCCACGACTAAATGAAGATTCTGAAGAATCCATTTTTCAGCTAGATGGAACCCCGCCACATCGATACAACCGAGTTCGTCGGTTTCTAAATCAAACATCGCGTACGAGATCCCAAGACATTACACCTTGTGACTTTTTCTTGAGGAGATATGTGAAATAAAGTGTTTATGTTCCACTATTACCTACTGATGTGGGTGAACTGAAAATCAGGATCACAGTTGTAACGACGTCTGAAACAGAAGACGATCTGCAACGCATTGTGGAATAATCCAGCTATCGTTTTGATGATATCCGTGTAGCAGATGGAGGGCGTATAAAAAATGCGTAATTTGGTAAGTGAAATTTGAAATAGTATGCAATTTGTCTAACAATTGCAATACATTGTTATTATGAAATATATATTGTCGCGTGTTCTGCGGCTCGATCAGGATATTGAGAGGCTGTTGACAATTTAGAATATTTATATAATTACAGTTTATTGCTTTAAAATGTTCAAATTACAACCAGGCAAATTAATACTAATAATAACAATGACAATAAATACAATAATGATAATAATAATAATAATGAGTGGCAATAATAAAACAATTAATGAACACAAATATTAATACAACTATAACCACAATAATAATCAGGATAATAGTAGTAAACGATAATTACATGACATAAAACATAACACAATCAAAACAGTAAGCATGCCATAAAAACAGAGAAACATAGATAACGTAATCAACATAAAATCAAAATATTACACCTCAAATAGTGATAATAATGTCAATAATAAATACAGATTACACTTAAGAGTTCAAATTAAATAATCGTTCGGAATTTATTCGAGGTATATAAACAGAAAACTAATATTCAGACCCATTAACAAAGAAGCCGGTAGTCTTAAACCTTTTTTATAACTTTTTACTTTTTATATAACAAATTACCGTATAGTGTTCACGTGCAAATCCCTTTTGTTTTCTACCTTAACAGTTTATGAATGAAGTCTATTGCATTATTTCTTTCACTTATACACTTATAATTTTACTGTAACTCACCAATAATATTTCTGGTTTACTGGAATTACTAGTGGCGTCATCTTATTCGTATCGAACTGGATTCAGGACTCTCTTTGCTGGACTGACGTCTCGTACTCCCGTTTCGCAGACTCACACCTGTGACTCTCCGTGCTGGATCGTCGTCGTACATCTCGCTAGACTGGTTCGCAGAACTCTGCCGAACCCACACGATTCTTCCGCACAACTCGCAGCCTCTCCTCGCAGAACTGCCCTTGCGGGACCGACGCCGTAACGTCTCGCAGACTGGTTGTAATAGAACTTTCTTTTTAGCTGTCTTATCCTGACTATTTAAACTGCTTCTTTATCTGTCGTACCGGACCTAAGTCGAAGCGTTGGAACAGTTGACCTAGGTTTTTGTTCCCATAAATTCCAAACCTGGACTCTTCTCACCGTACAACAGGTATTCATTGTGTTGGCGGGCAGTATAAATAAGGGCGATTGTTTAACGGACCTATACTTTACAAAAAGGATTCTCCCTTTGTACCTTTCTGGATTCTTCCAATTATTATATTAATTATTACTTTCATAATAATTGGTAGAAATCCGTTATATGTTTGAAATCGAGTCATCTTTTAGATACACGTTGTATAATAACCAACCAGTTTGTAATCAACCTATATATATTAAATTGGGATTAAAAAATCTGCAGTCCATGAAAGCAGTTTAAAAATATCTCAGTATTTTTTTTTATTAATCCAAGCAGTCATGAAAATGGAATAAGCTATTAGTGAATTACTACGTTAGAATGAGTCTTTTGTCAGGTGTATTCTGGAAATAATCTTGGTTAATCTAGCGCAGAGTTCAATGAATTTGTCTGATGGCGTTCAATAGTATTTCAGCTTTTCAAGTTAAATAATACATTTTTAGTCCTTTTCAAACAAATCCGATTGAAACTTCTTAGAATTTTAAAAATAATGTACAGAACACTTCACTGTAATAAATCCTTTACCTCAAGATTAAGAAATTCCAGTTACTAAAGTCCCTGAATTACCTTATAAAAATAATGAAGAAATGCGGATGATAGAGAATTCTTTAGAACATGCTAGTTCCTCGAAATGAGACACAGTGAGAAAGAATATTTGGCCGTTTGCTTTGGGTTGCCTGTGAATGTAGAAGGCTAATTTTAAACCAAGTTACAGAAATTCTTAAAAAAAAGGTATAAAGTGGAAAAAAAGAAGATTCTTAAAGGATCTTTATACAAACCAGAAATTGAGAATACGAATCAGGAATCTGGATCGAGTTGCGATAAGGATGATATTTATTTAATTCCTTGTTCAATATCTATCTAGTGAAAACTGTCAATGGATGTTTGGATAGAAGAGGGGTGGTGCAATCCTATAAGAAGAATCGAATGGATTTGTTTCGCCAATATCGTGGTGGTGTTACTAACAGAACAACGTCGTGTCGTGGTGTTACCTTGATGAAACAAGGTATAAATAGACTGATCAACTCCTCTGTTCACAATAATATATCATCTTCCATAAAAAATTTTCGCTTGCGTTCCCCTACACAAACTCTGAACAACGAAAATAAGATGCTGTGACAATCCTATCTTCTTCACTACCTTCAATAATTTTGTTCTGTCGACAAGGTAACTAAATCCACGAATGCCAAGCGGGTTTCTAGTTGAAACTCGTATTTTTTCAATTAACTAATGCAGTATAAATACTGCATTTAAATAAAGTGTAGTCTTGTCCTACACTTTATTTTCATTCATACATATCATCCTCGTTCATCCTCTGAATACCTTACGGTTGTTCCTGAGGCTAAACAGAGAAAAAAAATACAAATATAAGAATTTCGAATTTTATTAGACGAAAACATATAAAAGTGTGGCATATTTTAAATTATCAATGTTACAAAACAAAAGAATTGAATATTTCAAAAAATAATTACAATCACAAACAATAAAACCAACTTACAAACATTATGATTGATTCGTTTCTTTCCCTGTTTTTTTTTTTTTTTTAACCTCCGGGACCGTCGTAAGGTACTGCTTCAGAGGATGAGGTGAATGAAGACTAGCTTGTGAAAATGCCATGCCTGTTCGGGATTCGAACTCGGGACTTCCAGATGAAAGACCGAGGCACTACCACTTCCACCACGGAGGCCGGATTCGCTATTTTAGGGGTTATTTTGGTTCACTGTTCAGTTATCCCATTTGTATATAAAACAGCTGTACTTTTATTATTCCAGCTGCTTTTCTAATAGCAAGGGACCGCCTGGACAGTTGATTGGCCGGACGTAGGCGTGTTGGCATCGAGCCACGGTTAGTCTGTATAAGTACGGTGATGATTATTATATCTGCTGTCGGCAGAACGACAACTGCATTGCCAAGGGTATGCAGCCGTGAGGTGTAGCGTCGTTTTGACGGGGGTGGTTAATGAATGAGCAAACATCGCTATCGGCGGGATGGTGACTGCACTGCCGAGGGCGTGGATTTCCATACAGCCGTGAGGTGCAGCGCCATTTCGACGATGGTAGTTTATGTGATAAAGTAAATGTCACACGGACTCTGCCATGGAGCTGAGTGGGAGTAGGAGGTCTTCTTCCTCTCCCTGATAGACCAGACCGGAGTCCGTAGTTGTAATCAAGTCAGGAGTTTGTACTATAAAGTTGAGTTCACTAAGGAAACTAAGAATAAATTTCGTTGTTGCGAACATTTCTTGTGGTATGTTGTCTATTGAATTTGCCTCGAATTACGAGACATTTACTCACAACAGTAGCTCATTAAAGTGTAGAACTAGGCGCGGGGTTTGTGCTTCCGCGAACTCGGTTAGTTAGTTCAAAGAGCAACGAAGTAAGGCAATGAAGATGTCCGAAAGAAGCCTGGAAGGCGAAGGCTGCGTCATAAATTCACTGATGTAAATGTCTACCGAGGCATTTACATCGGTGGCATCCCAAATAGGCCAGGCTTATTACTGTGAGATGTAAAAAGTTAGAGGGTCAGAAGACGACCTCCGTTAAAGCCCATCATGGGTAGCAACGGGGGGGGGGGGGGGCGGTGACTGGAATCGTATTCAAATTCGTATAAAAGTTAAAACTGTTTTTACAAGGATTTGAACCTTTTTACTCTTGACTTCGAAATCAGCTGATTTGCGATGACGAGTTTACCACCAATGTGTGTTCTATTAACCCAGTAGGTTAATAGAACATGCCCTAAAAGTTTGTTACATTCTTCGTGGATCATCTTGCACATATATATATATTATTTATTTATTTTATCTATTTATATAATAGCAAGCTATAGAGTAACAGCACAGTGACATGATGTCAATAATACTCTGCAGAGATACCACGGCATTTGTTTGCAGTCCAGCGAGCAAGTGTAAATGTACTGGTAAATGTGTAGTCTTGAACAGACTCAGGTCGACCACTCCTAAAACGTGTAGTTAATTGAAACCCAACCACCAAAAAACACCGGTATCCACAGTCTAGCATTCAATTCCAAATAAAACCAACTATATATATACACACATATGAGTCCTTTGTTAAACCATTAGAAAAAAAATGTTATAGCCCCTTAAAATCAAACATAATCTAAAGTCTAGTCTTTAATGAAATTAAAACTTATAATCAAAGTTTATAAGTTTTTAATGAAGAAAACAGACCCGGGACGCTTGTATATGAGGTAAAATTTTCAAAATATTAAATGAAGTGAAACATATTTAAAAAATAATTAAACTAAATATAATAAATAACGGAAACAGTTAAAGATGATTTTCAATTCTGTTGACTGGTCTGCGTCGAAGAGATGCCCAAAATTTTAGTGGATGTCAATGAAATATCAAATTTAACATTACAGTAAATTGTGGATAAACGAATTCATAACGCCAATAAATGGGATGTAAATCTTGATACTTTCAAATTTTGATTTCTTCCGACCAAATTTTGAAACATAATTTGATGAACGTTTCAAGTAAGATATTTTAAAGATATAAAATCATTACAAAACTGATTAAAACTGGATTTAAACTTCAGTCCATTTTAAAAGGATGATATCAATTTTAGAAGTCACCTCAAAACATTATTTTTGAAAATTATTTTTTTTTAAATGCAGTTTCTTATTCATTAATTTAATCAGCAACTTGAAAAAGATTATTTAAAAATTTTTAATGTAAGTATTAAAGATTTCAACCCAAAAATAACCATGACATTGGAAAAATATTTATAAATCTTTAATTTATGTTTTAGACTGTTATGCGACCACAAAAATCGACTGTTGTCGATGTATTTCCGAATTTCCGAATAAAATGAATTATTTGATAAATCGATGAACAAATAAAAAAAATCATTGTGATATCCAGTCTCAGTTAGGTTATGCTCGTAAAGATGAATATTTTTTTTAATAATCATACCTTATACGAGGACGAATCAAATTTAAACGGTAATTTTTCTATTCTACGCAGCAAGCAATTCCGAGCTTGATGGTGGAGTGGGGGGTTAATGTTCGGTGTGTTAGAGAGGGGGAACCAGCTTGGTTAGCTCCTCCGCTTTGTTCTGTCGTCAGTACACCCATGATTGATTAAAAGGTTCCGTCGTCTGTTGCACAACGTATAATCGTAAAGTTTTTCACTAATTAAGGCATTAGCCCGCAGAAATTTTAAATCGTTTAAAGGTTCAGTTTGCGGACGCTACACTTTTCCAGAACCAAGTGTATACGTAGGCCAGACTATTTAAGGGCGGGCGAGAAATTGTACAAAACGAAAGTCCTAATCGACGCCGAAGGTCAAGACTCACAGGTGACAAAATCTGTGCCGTTCGAGAGCTTATCGAAGATGATCACCGGTTCACTGTTGAGGAAGTCGCGTCAGAAATGAGTATCAGCTACGGGAGTGCTCAATCCATTATCACCGATAATTCTGGCTTTAGAAATTAGTGCTCCACGAGTTCGAGGTTGCTGACCGAAAATCAAAAACAGATCAGGTTGGAGATCTGTGAGAGACTTCTGAATCGATTTCGGCAAGAAGGGGATGATCTTTTGAGGCGCATCGTCACATGTAGTGAGATATGGATCTATCATTACACTCAGGAGTCAAAAATGGCGAATAAGGATTGGCGAAGGAAGAATGAGGGCTGTCCAGTGAAGGCCAAAACTCGTCTGTCAGCCGAAAAACTTTTTCGGCTGAAGCCACAAAATTTTTTTTTTTACTCAAGGGGGGTTTTACACATCGAGTTTCTCCACAATCGACGAACGGTGAATGCGGCTTCCTATTGCCAGCTGCTTAGTCAACAAAAGCCGCCTACCGAAAGAAAAGACGGGGTATACCCATCAGATATGACATCCTTTACCACGACAACGCCAGGCTGCACACCGCGATTTTGACAAGGGATAAATCGGAAAAAATGCACTGGGAAACCCTCGACCACCTCGTACAGTCCAGATTTGTCTTCCTGCGACAATTTTTTGTTTGCGCCCTAGAAAGAATCGCTTGGAGGGGAACGATTCGAAACGATGAAGACGTCGAGGAGCGCGTGCGCAATCGGTTGACGATTCGTCCTCAAACTTTTTATGAACAACGAATATTCAAGCTTCCAAACCATTGGCAAAGTTGTGCAGATCGTGTAGAAGACTATATAGAAGTGATGAAAAATGAATTGTGTGTATTATTAATCAATAAATTTATTTTAAAAAAATTAAGGTTATATTTGATTCACCTTCGTATTTATAATTACATGTTTCATGTTCTTGTTTTAATAAAAAGGAATTTAAAAATAAGAAATTCATTTTTATTCGCCCAAACCAAAACTAATATAAATTACATTTATATCGAAACATTCATTTTATTAAATAGTTCAACTTAATAATACATAAATGTGATTCAATGAAGTACGTATATAAAATTAGTGTATTTTATGTGTATTTTTAAAATTATATTTTAAAGGGTATAGCATATTAGGCTTTCGCTTTATGAAGCGGAAATAATAATTCGGATAGGCTACCCGCATAATTACTGATAGAAGTGTAATATAGATCTGTGAGGGGAAAAAACGCCAAGAGATAACTTATTTAATTTCTTTTATCCAAATCAAAACTAATATAAACGATATATTATTCAAAATTAAATGAATTATAAAGGTATAAAATTATTATTACTAGTAGGTTTTGATGATTTTGAAATGAGAGTGATTTATAACTGGTAAATTAATAACAAAGAACTCTTTTTAATAAATAATTATGAATTTAGTTCCGTCACATTCATTTGGAGTAACGAGATGATTTAGAAAAATATTATATTTTTTATTACTGTAAAAATAGAAATTGAAACGAAACTGAAAATATTTACCATTATTTTTTACGATGCGAGCTCTATCATTCACAAACTTGGGAGTTTAACCTACATTATTCTCAGAAACCTTTTAACGTTTTTAAAAAGAACATCTTGAAATGCTTATTTACCAACGATGCTTATATAAGGACACAATTTATGTTGCGGAAGCGAGAATGCTACAGGTGTAGTAAAAGAAGAGAAGAAAGAAAGGATGTAGAAAACGGGAGGTCGATGTTGATAAGCTCCGTTAGTGGGTTATTCGGGCTTAGGCCGGCACCAATAAGAAGGAATAAACAGGAAGGAAGGGCGAGGCAAGGGCATTTGGTAGGGTGAATATTTAAGTCGTAAGCGACAGTTAACACGAGATGCAGAGGTTACCGGTCGATAGGTACGCGGTAGGGTGTTGGAGGGTGTCAAAGAGGGATGGTAAGATGAAGAAGTCGAAGGCGTTACTTCGAACTATTGAAGGTCAATGATCGCGGATGACCAGGCAGGACAGCTGCAACAACTGGCCGGACCGGTGCAACGCAGCAGCAGCAGTTGTTATAACAAGAACCGACCGCAGAGATCCAACCTAGCCGTCCCCACTCCGTAAAACTTCATTCTGACCTCCCCTCCTATCAACCTCTCTCAATCATTCTCTATTTCACTCTGTCACTCTTTCTCTCCGTCTAAACCCTTTTTCAATCAAAACAACTAGTATGTGCAAAACTATAAATGCACTTACAAAAAAAAACTAAATAAAAAAAAATACTGTTGTTTCTCCATATATATATATATATATTAAAATCAGTGCATGGGTATATCAACCAGAAGAAATCTTATACGGCCGTTTACTAACATCACGTTTTTTTACTAACTGTTCATTTACGAAGATGCGACAACCTTAATTTCAAAATTATCATTTATCGACTATCGTCAAATGCAATACATTCCTATGTCCTAATTCACCTTGAAACTGGAAGAAAATATTGTCTATTAACGTAATGGATGAAACAAACGAGAAAAAGAAACAGACAGTATATCCATATCAGAACCAAAAAAGCTTTATCAAAATTAAAGATTTATATATATATATATATATATACACGCGCGCGCGAGGGTCATTCTATAATTAAAAGCACTTACCGCAATGAAACTAAAAAGGTATGTTTAACTAATGGCATTTTTTCACTTCTCAATATAATGAATATACTGCAACATTAATATACCTTTCTCATTTCTAAATCAGCTTATTTATGCCTCCTGCAAAATAATATTTGTTTTCTTGTCAGACTCAATTTGGCACATTTTCTTTGACGTCGTCATTGCCATTAAACTTCTTAGCACGCCTCCTTGGATCAAACAAGCGGAGATCCGTTAAGTCCTAGTGAAGACTGTATGGAATGAGGTTGTACTTCTCAGTGCAATTTGTCGACGATTTCTCGAGTTATCTGAGGTATGTAAGGCCGATGTACATCGTAAAACAGAATGACGCCTTTGCGCAGAAATCTAGTGTTTTTTTTTATCTTGTCGATAAACATGTCACAGTAGTATGCGCCGTTTATTGTTCGATGATCTAGAAAATCGACAAAAATCGGACCTTTTGCGTCCCAAAAAATTGTCATTATGATTTTTCCAGCTGATGGTCGGGTTTGAAATTTCTTCTTGACAGTTGAATCCATGCTATCACTCCACGGTTCAAAATTGTGAAACCATGTCATATCATAGATTAGAATACATAGGTGCATAAAACCTTCTTCCAAATTGATACAGAGCAAAGTCTTATCTCTAAATGGTGGTCTATTAACTCTCTTGGAATCCATCTTGCGCTTTTTGTACGTACTCAGGCGGTGACAATGTCATAAAATATATTGATACTTGTAATTTTTCACCTATAATCTCAACTGTAATCTATCGGTCTTCTTGGATGAGAGAATTTATATGAGTTTCAAGGGATTTAAACTTCAATTGGACGTCCAGAACGGTGCTCTTCAGTCACTGAAATTCGACCAACTTTAGATTTTTTTACCCAGTTATAAAATTGTTGGCGGTTCATACAATTTCGTCCGTATTACTCAAATTTGGTCATAAAATAGTAAATTTTTAACCGGTTTTCATTTTCCAGAAAGCAACGAAAAAATGGCTGCACGCTGTTCAACTACTTCGTAAACTTCATCAGGACTCGCATCGCAAAATGAGATTTTGAGGTTATAAACAAAAATCTTTACTCAATGTCAAATGTCATCACAGAGTAGTCAACTTACTGTTCTGAAAGTATCATAATACTCTTACAAACTGTTTTGCCACCGTAGGTATTTATGTCTTCAAATATTGAATGGCTCTGTGTGTTTATATATATATATATATATATATATATATATATGTATACAGGGTGCATCACGAAGTTCTTCCGGGAATTTCATAACAGATTCTCGCGAAAATAACGTAAAAATTAAATATAAACATGTCCTAAAACGCTTCGTTTGCGAGTAACGGCTAGAGAAGATTTTACTCAGATTTCAGCTACCCCGATGAAATGAAGACGTACTGAAATTTTTAGGACGATAATTAAGGGATACAATTAGTGATTTCTTATGGTTTTTGACCTGAAAATCGAGTAAACTAGGTCCCAGAATCGTGTCTACAGTAGTTTTTGAGAAATCTGTAGTTAAAATTATTCGAATTTTTCTAACTTCTATTTATTCTGTTCAACCTATCATTTTGTTCAGCATTAAATTCTCTACAAATTTTGATTAATTGTTTTATTGTTTATTACCCATTTAACAAAGTTATTGCACGGCCAACATGAAAAAACAGAGTTTCTTACCTCAATTTATTGATTTTAACCCCAGATTTCTAAAAAACTACTGCAGATACGGTTCTGGGACCTATTTTACTCGTTTTTATGTTTTAAATCATAAAAAATCACTAATTCTGCCCTTTAATTAACGTCCTAAAAATTTCAGTCCGACCTCATTTCACCAGGGTAGCTGAAATCCGAGCAAAATTTTTATTAGCCATAACTAGCAAACAAAGCGTTTTAGGACATGTTTATATGAAATTTTTCCATTATTTTCACGAGTAGAATAAGTTATGAACGTCCTGGAAGAACTTCGTGATACACTCTGTATATATTTCAATTAAAATTTTGGTGACCTACCTAAATTACAGTTATTTTATTTTTATTCTTTAAACAGGAAAATTTACCAGAAAATTACATAAATATTTCTGTGGATGTATCAGCAATTTTACTCATAATTCGGAATCAAAAGACGTGGATTTTCTTTAACTCAAATAAATATTGAAATAAGAAATGTTTCACATAAGCAAGCCTCAAAAAAGTTTGAAAAACATTTTTAACTCCAGATTCTTAAAAGATTCATCAAAATGAAAATATTAAGAGTGGCCGACAAAAACAAAGTTTTAAAATCATTCGTGTGTTCAAAATATTTCAAATTATTAATATGTTTAAGAAGATATTTTTCGAAAAATAAGGAATAAAAAAATCCTACTTTACTTGAAATAATGATTCTTTCCAGTTAAAGAATTATTACAATTTTGAATGCGGTTCAAATTTTAAATTCAATGAATAATTTTTTTAAATTATTAAATTTTTCTAAACTTAATAAAATTTATTAAAATAAATTTATAAATCTTGGAAAGAGGATTATAAAAAAACTTTATTAAAATTGTTGATTTTATATCGCGTAATAACTTCATTCATAAACGCCAATTTTGAAAAATTTAAGGAGAATTCAATCAGAAAATTATGCTTTTATGAAAAAAGATCTTAAATCAAACAATTTCAGAAATATGGAATATATTTAAACAAATAATTAATTTATATTATTTCTTTAACTGTTTTACTTCGAAAGATATTTGTGTATTTAACTATTAAATGACCCTCGTATTAAAGTTTAAATTACTAAAATCAGAATCACAAATTTAAATTACTTTTTGAAGTATGATTTTAAAGTGCTCTTTTATAAGAGAAATTAAAAATATTACATAGGTTGATAAAGTACAAAATTAATTTTTAATAATAAAATAAAAAGTACAGCTGAGCTGTAATTTCATCAGTGATTATTTAATTAGAATGATTAACAAAAATCCACGATTAATTTAAAAAATTAAGACTAATTAAATACAAATTACGCTCGTGCAGAATTGTGGGACATCTCCAGCTAAGTTGAAGTATATTTGAAGAGTCAGGGTTGACAACACATCTGACTTTTCAATCATCTTGTTATAATTCACTGCCTTCTCCAATAAAAATATGAAAATTTTATCAATTGTAGACAATTTATAAAAATAACGCATACATAATATTAGAGCACATTAAACGATAAAAAAAAAATCCCCGTTACATACATCGACCAGTTTTTAACTCTTCAGAAGTTATCAAACTATAAGTTTTTTAATATAATTAAATATAAATATAAAATAACAAATTGATCGATTGGCATAAAGCAAACACTATTTAAATTTGGTTAGTTTACCAATGTACTTGTAATTTTTATTAATAAACGTGATTTAAAATTTTTATGTATAAACTGGCCCAAGAGAAGAGTTTTTTAATCGATGTAAATTTTGAGATGAAAAGAGCGGTTAAACGTTTCAGTCCAGATAAGCAAGCTCAACTTGGTTTAAGATGGGCCTATATTTTTATTTTTAGTAATAAACAGACAGTTTAGAAGGTAAAATCTATAAAGACTACAGATAGAATGCACAAATTCTAAGATTTTAAGCAGTGGCGGCTCATGTATAGACACTGTGGATTACAGCACCCCCTATTTCCACTTGATATTATCAATAACAATTAATATAACGAGTCCTTTTTTTTAATTCTTGCTTTATACTTGTACAATATATAATCCTTAAGCTTAATGTTAATAATCATCCCCCAGTTTATGAAAAAGATACAAAAATCTTTGCATGGAACTGTGCGCTTCACAGTTCCAGCGGCGTGCTGTTTGACTGCTATGCGCATGCACACATAGGAAGCTGCACGCTAGGCTGCGAGGGAGAGAGAGCACTGTCGCTCCCGCAGTGCCGACCCTGGCGTGCTGGTGGAAGGTAGTTTTTTTTACTCCGCGTGTGTATGGAACCTTCCTTGTTCGTTCCCTTTTCTAGTTTAGTCGGTGGAAGGAATATGAAGGCGGTTTAGTTATTTTTTCAGTAGTGATCAGAAGATTGCGGAAAGGACTCTTTGATCGCCAAATCTGTCCAAAAACACGCTGGAAGGGCGAAAGAGAAGGTAATTAGTAAAAACTAATTACGTATTTGTTTCTGTGTACATAGACATTTAAATTAAGTACCACTGGGGCTATAGTGTTCTTAAGCGGACATTTTATTAAGTTATTATTTAATAATACTAAAAAATATTATCTGTATTGACATTTTATTATTTATTCGGTGTACCATATTCTTGAATGTGATAAAGTGTAGAATTAGATTAATAGCCTGCTTCCAGCTATTCTATTTGATTCATTTTTTTCAGTTTGTTTATTTTACAGAAAACTTTAACCACGGCCTAGAAAAGGCCCAGAAAAAAAGTTTCTGAAGCAACATCCCGCTAATTTTAGCTACGAGCCGCCACTGATTAAAGAAAAGCATAACAGCATAAAATGAATGAAATTAGTAGGAAAAAAATACCATAACTAATGGCTAATTTTAAAAACGAACACTCATTAAATTAACTATTCATTAATACTAATTTAATTTGTTTAAATAATCAGTTTATTGCAATAAACCGATATTTAAATAATTTTCTGACAACAATGCAACTAATATTATAATATTCTGATACAAGGTCTTTTAGAATGGAATGCATTATTATATTTATTTGTATCAGTAAATATCACACTTGTAAATTATAAACCTGTTTACAATTGAAACGACAGTAATATCCATATCTATATTAAAATTCCACGTTGCTAAGCGGAATATAGATACAGTGTTTATACATTATTCGTTTCGAAAGTATATGTATGTGTGTGTGTGACCTGGTTTTAAGGTCGAAGTTCTCGGTCAACATGAAGTACGCTATGTATATTTATGTTACTATAAGATGTCCATGGAACACGAAATTTCACCAAAATAACATACAAAAGTTCTGTATTTATGATATTTTTATGAAATAAAGAATAATTCTTTTTAAAAGACATCGTAAAAGTTTTGTGAAAAAAGAAATTACGTTCAATTTATAAAATGTTTTCCAAGTAAAACGATCAAAATAATTTGAAAGAACACGAAAGAATGAAATAAAATTAATTTAAACAATAATATCAATTTTATTTTAAATTTCGACTTTAACAAACAGGCGACAAATTTAAAATAAAATCTATATCGCCTTATTTATTATTAACCGGTTTTTTTATACCGCTGGCTGAAAATAGAAAAAAAAAATTAACTGAAAAATATTATTTTTTAATGTAGATGTTTTGAGGTCCGATTTATGTTTCTGTTTATTAAAAAAAAGATAATTTTATTAAAATATTTCAATGTGCCGATCTCCGTGGTGGAGAGGTAGCGGAACGCCTTATCATCCGGTAGTCCCGGGTTCGATTCCCTGTCAGACATTACTGTCATTTTTCAAACGCCACAAAATTCATCTCTATACTCCCACGTGCAACCTTCAAAGTTTATGTCGTAAATTAATTAATTTATTTTTAGTTTATTTAACTGACACATACGCTTACAAAGAAAGTTGCTCACAAGAAAAGTAAATTCAATTCATCAGTCTTCATAAGAGAGAAAACAAACAAAAATAAGAAAAGAAATTCTTAAAAACGACGTAACGAGATTAATACCTTACGTGAACCTAAAGGGGCTTATTGGAATGCGGGATTATTCATTTTTGCCTTAACTTTCCCAGTTTGAATTTCTCCATGAATATATGAATACCAGGGTGATTAAGATATTTCTACAGCAATCCCCACTACTAAAGAAATGAAAACAGTAATAATTCTCTTCAATTGTATAAGTATATTATATAAATTTTCGAACAAAAATTCAAATTATCTACAGAAAACCTGTAATAAGACATCAATTTTTAGACAAAAGCAGAAAATTAAAGATCAAACTATCGACTAATCAAAACTTTATTTGGCGAAGATCTCAAAACGTTGAAAAAAATGTAAAACCTAAACATTTTAATTTGTTTTTTACTTGCTTGTACGAAGTAAAGGAGGTATTGTGATCGCGAAAAATTTCAGATTTCAACGGAAATATCCATTTTGACCATCCCTGAATCCATTTTGACTAGTTTGGGCGTGACATCTGTATCTATGTACGTATGTATCTCGCATAACTAAAAAACGAACAGCCGTAGGATGTTGAAATTTTGGATTTAGAGCTGTTGTAACATCTAGCTGTGTACTTCCCCTTTTGATTGATAAAACTTAACCAAAAGTGTCCAAATAAACCCAAAAATCTGGATTTTTTACTTTTTTCAAGTGCAGTAATAAGCCTTCATTGGGAGCTTCTAAACGACATATTTTTATTGGAAATGAAATTTTAATTAATGAAATATTTGGATCTTACAAAAGGAAGGCACATCGGTTCTAATCAGACTTCATCTTCCTTTTTTTTAAATTTAAATATATTGATTTACTAATATTAACCACTGATTATAAAAAAAATTACAATAAATAATTCAATAACAATTAAAAAAAAATTAAAAATTATCAAAAGTTATTAATGAAATAAACAAGAACAAAAAAAGTAATGAAATGTAGTAGAAATAACAAAGATGGACCACTGAATGTGAAAGTAGGAGGAGTAAAGATTATAGAGGTAGAAGAATTTTGTTATTTGGGAAGTAGAATTACTAAAGATGGACGAAGCAGGAGCGATATAAAATGCCGAATAGCACAAGCTAAACGAGCCTTCAGTAAGAAATATAATTGTTTACATCAAAAATTAATTTAAATGTCAGGAAAAGATTTTTGAAAGTGTATGTTTGGAGTGTCGCTTTATATGGAAGTGAAACTTGGACAATCGGAGTATCTGAGAAGAAAAGGTTAGAAGCTTTTGAAATGTGGTGCTATAGGAGAATGTTAACAATCAGATGGGTGGATAAAGCGACAAATGAAGAGGTATTGCGGCAAATAGATGAAGAAAGAAGCATTTGGAAAAATATAGTTAAAAGAAGAGACAGACTTTTGGCCACATACTAAGGCATCCTGGAATAGTCGCTTTAATATTGGAAGGACAGGTAGAAGGGAAAAATTGTGTAGGCAGGCCACGTTTGGAATATGTAAAACAAATTGTTAGGAATGTAGGACGTAGAGGGTATACTGAAATGAAACGACTAGCACTAGATAGGGAATCTTGGAGAGCTGCATCAAACCAGTCAAATGACTGAAGACAAAAATAAAAATAAAAATTAATGAAATAAAATTTTAGGCACTTTTCATTTTAAAAAAAATGTGTATACGTCATTTAATAGGCGTACAAGGAAGTCATGTAGTGTCCACCTCAGATTTTTGATTCAGTTAGTTTTTCAAAAATCATTAAATTTTTACTTTCCCGTCTAGATAGTGCTGTAGCTCTAGAAGGGGAAGTACTGTAATCGGTCCAATTTGGGCATGTGGTTTTTACCGGATCATGACGTTTTGACACCTAAGGAACTCAAAAACCGGATGGAAATTTTCCGGATGTTAATGTTCGTATGATCGTGTGTGTTCGGTGTTGGCTTCTAAATCACTTTATCTTCAAAACTACTGAACCGATTTTGACCAAACTTGGTCAGATTACTTCAATATATGGGGCATTGATTCCATTACATTTTCAACTTTCGCCCGGCTGACTCAGTACCTGGTGCGCTAAGTCTCGCGGCTACACCAGTCTGCCAACCGTACACGCAAAATTTGTTTTATGTAAGTTGTGAAACTACATTACTTTAGTTAGTGCCGACCGTCGCCGCTAGTATCGCCACTCGCGCGAATTAAATACGGTATGGGCGCGCGCTTTAGTTAAATTATTGAATTAAATAAATGAAAAAATATTATATTTAAATAAAGTCTCTTTTCCATAAAAAAGGATGGTGCGCGAGTTTGTTTGTTTGTCGTATGTGCTCACATTTTTATTTTAGCTGCTATCGGCGCAGAGCAAACCAATGGTGGTACGCCGGGCGACTCATTCTCTCTCTCAGCCAACTTCCCGTTAGAAGTAATCCATTGTCAATTAATTTACAGATTATTTAATTATATTTCTAAGCGTAGATTACTTTTATTTATATTTTTATTTATTTATCATTTATTAATAAAAAAAGGGATTATCAATATTTAGCAGTAAAAAAAAGGATTTTTTATTTAACGGGAGAGAGTCGTTTCCGTGCATCCGGCCGGCGCATCACGTGATCCGCTCTGCGCCAATAGCAGCAGCTGGACTTGCAACTAACACAACCTCACATAAGACTAAACGAAGAAGACGACGTCCCCAACCCAGCTCCATGTTATCATTAAAGCTAGCGTTAAAGATTATATTTCTATTAAAAAATATTAAATTCTATATCTACTCACTCCTTGAGCCTATATTAAATATAAACACCAAAACATTCGGGAACATGTTCTCTATACACTAATATTTCTTTTCTTAAAATATTTCTATAAAATACTTAATATTCTCATAAACATGAGGATACGAACGCGTGGACGGTCCAGGGGGCAGTGCCCCTGGCTAGACGGTCGGGCGAGCGAAGCGAGCCCTGACCGGCTAGTGATAATTTTTTAAAATTAACTTGTATGTATATAAGGCGTGCATAAAAAACAACCCACAGTTGTAGGATTTTCTCACGTTCCCAAAAAGTTCTACAACTGTGTTGTGAGATTTTTTAAATACATGTTATTACCCATAAAATATCAATAAATTTACAATAAACATTATGTATGAATAAAGCTGTTGGAAAGAAATGAAATAATAACATCCATTTTTATTAAATAAAAATTTATTTTTATAAATTATTTTTAAACTTTTTAAATCATTTTTATAAACGATAAGGGATTGAAACTAAGTCTAAATTAGGTTTTGAAACCAGGATTTCGCAAGATTTTTTCTTTTTAGTTTATATTCGTCAAAATCATACGGTCAACTTAACGAGATTGTTTTCCATGAAGCAGGTTCTTTGCACCATTTTCGGTCTCTATTTTCCTTTATTCGCAGCTAAAATTTTAAACCTTCGATTATTTTTTTTTAGATCTATTACTTTTTTCAACCATTTTTATAAATCTTCTCATCCATGTCATGTCTTAATCAGTTTTTGAATTTATTTACTCGAATTTGCCATCGTCTATAGACACAGATATTCAGCTTTGTCTTTCGTTTTCTCTGTCCATTGCTGTCTGTCTTCCCTCAACCATCCCATCAATCTTTCTCCTAAAGCTCTCTTCATCTCAGTCTTGGTATCCGTCGAGATCAAGAGCCTAACAATTCCTTTCTCTTTCGACTTCCAAAAGTATTGTTATTCCAACTTCGAAATATCATTGTACGAAGACGTCTCCAGTTTTTTGTCCTTAATTAAAGTCCAGTAACTTCTTTGTATTTTATTTTTATCGTTTGTAATTTAACTATTGTAGAATTGGCCCTTGTAAAGAGTCGAACCCTTAAGCCACTACCTTAAAGATTTCAGATTTGCTATTTCTAAATATTAATCACAATGAATATAAGAAATTAAAAAAAAATTTTAATATAGTATTCTGTTGTACTTGATCTTTTTTGTTGATATTGTTTGCTAAGGTGATATATGTCTTCTTAATTGGGTAGTTGAATGTTGCACTGTTTCTTTTGTTAGGAAATTCTAATACGTTTTAGGCCTGGATATTCTGGCTTTTTAGTTGCCGCCTTAGACAAGCAGGGAAAACTGTGGAAATTTTCTTTACTGCTCTATAGACCCAATCCGTATTCCAGATGAAGACCTGTTTTTATATTCTATTGAAAACAAAATCTCAAGTAGTAAAAAATATATCACGGTTTAACCTTAATCAAATTGACTCAGAAATCAATACTTTCAGTTTCTTACATTCTAAAATTAAGAAGATAATTTCTATAAAGAGCAGAAAGTTACGTGAATGAAAATTAAAGTATCGGAGAAATCATTAGTTACACCATGTAACGCTTTACTTAAACGTTATATGTTTCATCCTCTTCCGACGCGAGAAATGTGAGGAGCGGTGATTTTGAAATATAACTTTTGCCTCCAAATGTCAGCAGTATTAAGTTACGCGTACACTGACAGGAAGACACACACCACATATTACAAAAGTAAAAACCGTGAGCTTATTTGTTTTCAAAAAAAATTAAAATAATACAAGAAAAAATTAAGATTTAATACATATATATAATCCAAAGCTTACTCTGTGTTATATTCAAATTCCTAGAGTCTTGAATGAATCATGAATATTAATCCATTGCTACTTTAAAAATAATATAAACAAAAATCTATAACAAAATTGATTGGCGAAGCCCATAAGATTCTAAAATCAATCATATATAGATGCAATAGATCAACTAACACATTAAGGCTTTGTAAAAAAAAAAGCTTATAACCCGATCAGTTCTGCTACCTCTGAAAGTTGAAAAAAATAATCTGAGCGTAAAAAAATGAAAACTTTACTAACATAATATACTTTACATAAATATTATGACAAAAACAAAAGGCATGATGTATATTAAAATATTCTGTTGGCTAACCTGATACCGATTTCTAGTGTGTATATTTTTAAGTTACAGAAGTGGCAGGCAAGTCAAATGGTTAAAGTAAAGAAGTTTTATTTTTGCCAGGCCTGGTGTTCTAAATCGGGAATAGTCACTACCAGTAGTGCCGGTGGTGGCGTGCTATACTAGTGATGGGGGCGTCTGCCTCCAAGCACAAAACCCACGGTTCAAAACGTGATGTCAATAGGATACCTGGTCAGTATTATTTATATATAGATTTTAATCATCGATAAGTATTATAATAATAGTGATAGCAGAAATAAAATAATTAAACTAGTGATTTACGAGTATATGTAGTTGGTTAAAAGAATCGCATATATTAATTTTTTTAAACCTTAAAAAAACAAAACGAAACGAAAGTGCTACCAGCGAGTGATCGCCAGATTTAGCATTTCTAACTAAAGACTATTCTATTGTTAACTATTATTAAATTTAATACGCAATTTAAAAATAACAATTAAAAAGTACGACAAAATATCCAAACGTATGTTTAACAGTATAAAAAATTTACGCCATGACAAGTGTAAAATCTTTAACAAACTACAATTTTTTTTATATCGAGTTTTAATACCTAAAACCTGATCTCATAAAAACCGGACCTTTGCCAGAAAATAAACTGGGACTGGGATCTTACGTTTAGTAGTATTAAATCTTATAGGCGAACAATTATTTATAAGTAAACATTCTAAAAATTTTACTATAAAATTATTAACATTTTCATGTACTACCTACAATTATTTAATGATAAAAAAATTACAAAGGCAGTTGGAATACTTCATCTTTTATAGTCATGAAAAAACCAAATGTAAATCGAATGCGACTAATTACAGAAAAAGTTTTAACCAAAATATCTGATAAAATTACAATATTCTTATTTATAAATGATTTACGTTCATCAATTTTCAATGGAAATTAAGTAATTTTTAATCGTTATACCTTAAACAACCGAAACATTGTCATTTTATCACGCGCTGATAAGATAAATGTTATGATTTTCATCTATAATACTGAATTTAAATTATCACATATTTTATACACTTGGCAACAATAAATACGAAAACTAATCGTTAACATTTAATAAAACATTAGCTATCAAATATCGAGATTAAACAGTTTCTTTTAAATTTCATAACTCCCGGTGATTCTTTTATTAGTGATGCTCTTAATCCAGCACCGATCCAAATAAAATAATTCAAGTTAAACAAAAATGAGAGTATGTGTGAATTTATTTTATTCAACTTAATTAAAGATTACTATATTTTTAAGTAAGCAAAATTATTACCCGTTCAAATTAAAAAAGTGAACTTTTGGAAAAATTATTATTTTTTTTTAAATTAGGCTACTACTAGCGAAACCTTCAATAAATAATATTAATTATATTTAATCAATACGATATAATAAAAGGCTATAAAAAAAATAAAAAGAGAATAATGTAACAATAGAGAAGTTGTACCGTTCGAATAGATAACGGTTTATAAACTTTGAAAATATATTTAAAAATTTGGCTAATCTGATACGATTTCAAATCGTTTAATTTTTAAAAATATTGAAACACATAATGTTTGAAAATTATAAAACAGTTTTATCTTTATTCTTTAATCCACCACTTGGGTCGTTAATCGGTGAATATTTTAGTTTTCGCTTGAGGTAGCAGGGTACCAAATAATTCATAACTCGGATAATTACAGCGCCATATAGCACGAATTTGTTTTTACCAGATTTTTTATAAAAAGTATGAAATTACCGCATCTTACTAAACGTTGTTAAATATATATATAATCGATGTTAATTAAAAAAAAGATTGTTTTAAAAATAAGATTGATTACAAACGCATATAAAAGAAAATAATTTGTACACTTTTTTAGAAACTTAAATACTAAGAAGATTCGTTAAAAAAAAAGAAGTAATTTATCAATAAGAAAACATCATGCATGATGGCATCAGAATATAGTGTTAAATTACAAAAAAAATTCCGTAGCTTATTTTTGTAGATGTTACTGCTTAGTGTTACTGTACGTCAATAACCAGTACCATGTTGTCACAACTCTTTCATTAAATTTTTAAATAGAGGTTCAAATAAGTACACGATGAGATAATATTTAGAAATTCAAAAAAATACTTTTTACATTCAATTTTTAATGAGCGCGCGGATGCAAATAAATGATGTAAAAATATATAAGGAAAGTTAAGACTGAAAACCCAACGGCCTACTTATATGAAATCGAAATCACGTTACGGTTAACCTCGTTTTAACTTAATCTTAAACAAATTAAAAATAATAGACTACAGAAACATATACGAAAAATAAACAGCGGTGATGAAAACATTACATTATTTAACCGATTACAAATTTGAAACATTAATTTCCTGTAAGCTAACCTAACCACACACACACTATAATATAAAGATAAAACGTAAAATATTGCTAATACTAATTAAGTAAATGATAATTCAGAATAATGATTATATTAGATGAAAATTAGCAGAAATAAACTATTAAAATTAAATAAGCATAAATCTTACATTGACTGTTTAAACTATAAATTTTATTTTAAAATATAAACAGAAAGCTCAACTGAAATAAAAAAAAAACATAAATATATAAAATGTTATGTTTAGTAAACCCATCTGTCTGATGAAAACTTTATTTAAAATTCTAAAACAAATGTACGCTCCTACCACAAGAAATACCTAACCTTTCCAGTAATTTGTTCAATAATTTTTGTTATTTGTATCATGATTAGTATTTCTTTAATTATAATGGTTAAAAGATAAAGAAAAGAAGTTACACTTCATCAATAAAATACATATGCATGCTAGAAATTGAATCTATAATATTTCAGAATTATAGTCAGCAACTCTTGTCAGCCTCTTGTCAGCCAAAGGCAGAGAGTGATAGCATCTCTGCCTTTTATCTGGGTTCTTCGTTTAAATTCTAGTTAGGCTTTACATTTTCTATATGCTACAAAGTTTATTTAACATAAGAAACTGAAATTGAGCATCAGTTTGTTATTTCTGGAGTAAATAAATAAACTCTACTGATAGCTATTATAGTAATCAACTTTATCTCTGATATTCTAATTTAAGTTAGAATAAAAAAAGGATCCAAGAAAAAAATAAAATATGATAAATTTATGTTAAATGCTAGTTAATTTTCTTAAAATGACAAAACCTGAATTCTGTCCTACCCTAACCTTACTTTAACCTAAAATATTAAAATTATGTATTTTTTCTGATTGATAACAATCCATTTGAAGTTAAAGCTACACGCAGACAATTAAAAACTTCTAAAATTATATACAATTACATTTAAAAAAAATTAAACATTAAAAATATAACATTCTCTATTTAATAATCCATTAACAAGTAATTATGAGAACAAAACTTGTTCATTGTTTACTTAATTTAATAAATTAAGCATTGAAACTAAATTAAGAAAGTGAAAATTAAAATAAAATACAAAATGGAACTGCAGATTGTAATTAACTGTGGTTGTTATGAGTGCAATAATAATCTTACTGTATCAGCAACACTGTAAACTCTCTTTCCAGGGCCATAGGATATTACTAATTGACAAATATCAAAAGCATCTGATATATTTCCACTATATAGTTGTTTTTCTATTTTTCATACCTGGAAAAATATTAGAATATATACAGTAATATTCAAAATAATTTGTACCGACAAAAAAATGGACAAACCACCATTGGGCTGTGATTCAATGAATGACTGTTAACAGTTGTTGTTCTTTTTATAGTCTACTGATACAATATTTTTAAAAAAAATTAACTATAATTATTGTTGTTAAACATATGCTGTTTCACCTAATAAAAAGGAATCCTATTGAAAAGTAACATGAAAATCAAAGAACATATTTGACCATAACTGTATTACAAACCGCAGATAAAGTGCCTAAAATTGAGTTAAAACATGACTTTGCTTCACTTAGCCAACAAATATAATGCGAACTTATTACGATAATTAATATATCATATAAATAAATAAAATAAAGAAACAATAATGTAATATTATTAGCATGTAGCACTTGCTGATAGCAACATTGAAAACTGCTATTTTTTTGTCATGAAAATTTCCATGGTAGAAATTGAACCAAGGACCTACAATAAAGTCAATGCAAGTACACCTACTTACTCGCCAAAGAATACAAAAACACATGTAAAACTAATTCATAATTAAAAACTAAATTAAAATTTATCAGAGATGTAGATTAAAAAACACTCATTCCAAGAATATTGGTTTGTTACTAATATATTTTTTTTTTACTTTCTCTTGAGATGCTTTTACAATCTTCTATTTCCTCTCTTATAGATACGGCAAATAAAAACTAAGAACCAAGCAACAAAATTAAAATTGCCTTAACATTTTCATTAAAAATTTATAAAGAATTCAATATGCAACTTAAAAAACTTTCTTTTTTCATACACATAAGTAAACGTACAAATAAAGAGTTAAAAAATACTAGAAACCATATGTTATAGATTATTTGATGTTAAAGTCATTCCCAAAAATAGCATGTCACTCTCAAGATTAATAGACAACCCATGCTAACTACAGAAAGTAAATAATAAAGTGGTTTTCCATTCCTTTCTTAATATACTGCAGCATATTAATATACTAAGCTTACAAAACTTCAAGTGATACTCACCCCTATAATAAAGGACCTACACTCTGTTCACCCATAGGGACTTACTCTAAGATTAACTAAATTAGCCATAGAGATATTAACTTTGAGTAATACTGTTGCATCTCAAATGCTTTTATATAACACGAACATATAAAAGATTGGGGCAGATTATGTAAAATAACAAATTATGAATAACAAATAATAAATCAGCCATAATAATAATCCCATTTTAATAAACTGGATCGTTTAAATTGATTTTATCTCTAACATGATGAAAAATAAAGGCAGTAAAAAAGATCTAAATGATATTGTCTACAATAAACTCAACTTGACTAAAAAGCGGAAATATACAATTTCATGTAAATTTTAATATCAAATAGCTGATAAGTTGGAGTAGTACTGTACAATATATATATATATATATATAAATTGTGGAATATTAAATTAAGTTTAAAGACCCCTAATATATTGAGGGTTTTTAGTGTTCTAAAAAACATACTAATAGAGTTGTTTAACAAACTAAATTTTTACTTAAATTAATTAATTTTTTTTTTAAATTGAAGTAAAAACTAGTCTAAGATTATGTTTTACTGTACTACGTATTATTTAACCACAAAATCAACAAGTAACAAATTGTTTATTACAGGACAACATTTAAAAATGTATTACAACATTTGTTGATCATGATCAACATTGCAAAATGAGATAAAATATATATTTTTGTAATTTAATATTAGACTATAGACATATTGAAATTTGCCTCTAGAAAATTTCAAAAGCTAATGTTCTGTTATAACTGATGAAGGAACTACGTAATAGCTCAGAAAATATAGCACTTTTCCATTAGATAACCACAACTGAAGCTTTCATAAAACCATATGATTATAATAATTTTTCTGTAATGGTAATGTTGAATTTATAATTTTATTGTAGACTGTTACTCACTTTGACTGATCCAGTAAATAAAGCTAATGAATCGCTTACTTTGTCTCCAGTTGAAAAGTATACTTACCCAAACTAGCACAAAGCTCGGTTTGGAATTTTTGAACATAGGATTTTTGAACTGGATACAAAATAAGAAATTCATATATTTTATTTGCCAAAAGAGAGAAATGGAAGCAAAGGTATTCTGAAAACAATTTGAAGACTTAAATTTTTTTAAAAATCCATCATCCGAGGACGGATGACAAGGCTTTTAAAGAAATTACCTTGTCCATACCCAGAATAGTGTGATATTGGCAGTAACCAACTATAAACTGTTCACCTATTATTTATTATCATTATCACATATTACTATAAGTATATAAAAAAAAAAATTTGAAAAAGCATCTATTAAGTCTTGTCTTCATACATAACAAATCTTATGACTAGAACATGTTAATGATATAAAAAAATAAAATAATAAGTAAAATATTGAATGTTTAAAAATGAATTGAATTTGTCCTTCAACCAGGAAGGATTTTCAGTAGGAAAAGTAGGTAATTTTAAAAACGTTTTGTTGAGAAAAAAATTAAGGAAATATAATAAGTTCATTCATAGTTTTCTGTTTAAAAATTTTCAAATTATTCTTTTCATTAAAAAAAAATTAAAAATCAAAAGCTGGATAAAAGAAACAAATTAACTATTTATAAGAGATCAAACGAATTCTTTGGCAATGATGTATAGCTAACCAAAAAATGTTCAGTCAGAAAGTAAGACAAACATCTGTAAAAAAAATGATGAAAAAGCTTTAAATAATGTAAAATTTTAAAGCTAAAAATACTTATAGATTAATGACTCAAATACTTAAAACAATCGATTTAAAATTGTGTGATGACAAAATTACTTGTAAGGCAACTCCAAAAGTACAATTAAAAAGTTAAACTACGACAGCTCACTAAGAGATTATTCATTTTATTAAAAATATACCTCCTATATAGGGAGTAACTACTGCAAAAATTGTATTACTTGTTTTATTTATCAGTCCCAATATTTTAGAAATAGATGTAATAAAAAACTGTCATGGCTATAAAATTAAATTTAACATAGCATTACAACGCTGTTGGTATGTCAGTTAACTTCATCCGTAAACTTAATACTACACATGAACTTCTAAGATTATATATGAAGTTGTTAAATAAAACTGAAGTTATTTTATGCTAGAAATACAAATACTGAATAATTTAGTTTCACTGAAGTTTCTATTATTTATGTTTTATGAGATCTATTCAAAAACAGAATAAAACAAAAATATCTCACATTCTTTCTTCTGGCCATTATTTCCTGAAAAATAAATGATCTCTAACTCATCACACTTAGTCCAGTAATTTTACTGTAACTAAAAAACAGTTCTGGAAGTTTTATTTCTGAATTATAATGTTATTTACCAAAATTTTCATAATGTCCTCTCAGATCATGACTGTTTAAGTGGCACTTACAGATTAGGAAATAACTAGAAATTAAAGGTATCCGAACATGGGGAATGAGAAACTTAGTAACTTAATCACATATTATTAATAAGCAGTTTTGGACTATGTGCAAGAAATGAGCAGGTGACAGCATGATGAAGTTTCTTGCTGCGTGATTTCTATATCTTTTGCAGCAAACCTAATCATGAAGGTAATAGAAAAATAATTCTTGATTAAAATATTTAATAACCCTCTGTTTGACCTTCCTCAAAGATTTATGCAACAAAAAACTGAGAGTATCATTTTGACTACTGTATTCTTATATTGCTTTATTTGATACATTTTGCTAATCTTCAGCTATTTTTAAAACTGTCAAACAATTATTTTATTTCCATGATCTTCACAGCAAAAGTGCTGAATGCTAGCTTGTTGAGTCTTACAAATCATTTCTTATATCATCAAATAATTTAGAGATATAAGAGTCATTTTTGTATAATTTTCACCATATACTGCCAACAAAAACAAAACAAAAGTGTAGTGTAAAATAAAAATTATAACAGCAAAAGTGTAAGGTATAAACTACCTGGAATTTTTATGACTATCTATCAGGTTAAATAAAAAAAAAACTACACTCATGTAGTAAGGTTAATGTGTAGTACGTCACTGTGCATCTCTTGACTCCACTAGGGTCACTAAAAACCAGCCAGGTAATATTTTAGCAAATTTTATTAAGAAAATAAAAATACTTTAAGCATTTTAATATGGCAAGTTTAAAACTGAAATAATTTTGAAAAATAAATATTTAACAAAACCATAAAGATAAAATTTTATTCATTAATTAAAAATAACTAACTGGCTGATCATTAAAAATAATAGTACATGGTAAAGTACATCAATCTTAGGATTTATTTTTTTGTCTGGATTCTGAATTATTCATTTTGTTTATAAACTAAGTACTGTGATATATCATAAAAATTTTACAAACATCAGCAAGATGAAATTAGTTTCATTATCTTCAATATTTAAAATAAAAAGTAAAATTTTCACCTTCATGTGCACTGACTTCTGAAATGCAACATTTTGAAAATATTTTTTCAGACCTAAATTCTCATTAAGGATAAAAATTCTGTAAACCGTGGTTTAATTTTTCCTTATTTTAAAAATACTGACAAGATATTATTACTTATTTATTCAATTTATCCAAATACCTTCACAATATTAACAATTAATGTTAAAAATTATTGTCTATTAAAATGTTAGTATAGATTAATATCAATACTTCCATTTACAGAGTTCATATGTTGCAGAAGATATGAGAGCACATCTTCCATGGAAGTTTTGTATTTGGGGTTAATCCTTACGTCATAATTAAATGCTCAATTGATTTCTCAATAATAGCTCTTTTCTATCTAGTTTCTCAATGTTATTATATTCAGTTCAGTTTTATTATAATAATACAATAGAGGTACTGGGCCTAGCATTCAGGTACATTAACGGCTAAAACAATATAATACACTACACAGATATAGCTGCCTACACGCTACAGAATAGAATACTAAAATATCATACAAACAAATCAATTACTGCCATTTATTTAAATATATAAAATATCAGTTTTATAAATTTTAAAAGATTAATAATAAAATTCAGTGATAATTCCAGGGAATTAAGGATAGAGTCTTTCTGGAAAGGATTTTTAACTTTACGATAAAGGAACACTGATGAATAACGCATGAGTTCTGCTGTTGAACAGAACATGTTGGTCCTGATGACCTCCTTTATGGCACATACGATAACTTGCTTGCCAGGTGCACTGAAGATCCTGGGTTACATTCCTGGATAGAGTCGGGGAAATTTATAATCATCCTGAGTTCTGAAAATCTATTAATCATAGTTAAAAAATCACCACTACAAATAAATCTTCATAAAATAATTTTTACAAGTTCTTGTAAAAACAATATAACTTGAATTTTACAAATGTATTATTATAGTAATAGAATAATTGATACAATTATACTTTACTCTGAGTGAAACCAACAATTACTTCATATGATAATAAACTCCACAATTAAATTGCATAACTTAATGTACTTTAATAATTTAATTACATCTGAATTTTATCAACTAGCCTAAAAAATAAATCCTTCATTTATTTGATTTAGTATGTTCAAAATAACATGAGTAATTTAAACATATTTTAATGACACAAGCATTTTGAAGTCAATAGTTCTACGTTTTAAATCCTAGTAAAGACAGTTACTTTTATATGGATTTGAATACTAAATTGTGGATACTGGTGTTCTTTGGTAATCGGGTTTCAATTAACCACACATCTCAGGAATGGTCAACCTAAGACTGTATAAGACTACAATTCATTTACATTCATATATACCATCTCTGAAGTAATACCTTACAGTGGTTCCAGAGGCTAAACAGAAAAGAAGAAGAAGCATATATTTATGCAGATCCTTATTTTGTATAAGTCACTGCCTAGTTATTTTACAACAGATAAAATGCTAAGAAATTCTCACATGCTTCTATTTTAAAACAATGCACTTATAAAGATGAATATATTATACAGATGATAGTAGATTAATACATTATTATACAAAAATAAGGAAATGAATAAATTATTTTAATCTTTAATGGACAGAGTCAGTATGAGTATTTTGTCACATAAAAAATCAGTATGTGAAATAAGAATAAAAATGTTGTTTTATAAAATAACAGAATTATATATTTTTAACAATAAAAATACAATCATTAACAAAATATTGGAAATTTTTATTAGTAAAAGATAAAAAAATGATTTATTAGGTTATTCCATGAGATATTTTTTTAAACATATTTTTGATTAATAAGACATTAAAAAGAAATCCAATTAACAATAAATAAATTGGTATTTATTTCAATTTTGCCATCCTTCTTCTCATTTATTATAGGAACATTAAACTGATTATCAATTATATTGATATCAAGTTTATTTTCAGTTGTTTATAAGTTCATTTTCAGTTTTATCCTGAATTTGTTAATTGCCTAAACCAAAAATTAAATTCTACTCCACTGTAAAAATAATAATTAAAATAATGGAACTAACCTGATTATTTAACATCCATTTTGTTTTGTGGTCTTCAGATAAATAAATATATTATTGATATATATACTTTGGTATACATTGATTGATATGTTAGCATTCTCACAGTAAATCTTTTCACATTTTATTAAGCAATTATTTTGTGATATAATGTAATTTATGCATTACAGAATTGTATACCTCTTAGTTCCATTCATATTTAAAATTACTTTATTCATCGTATTTTCATGATTTTATTCAAATTGACAAGTTTGCTGTCCATGTTGACCGGCAATGAAGATTATACCTACAAAAGTAATTAAAAACACTTTGATGTGAGATAACTGTTCACAAATATAACTTACAATTGTATATTTTATAACGCTTAAACAGACTGAACAATCTGTTGCTGTATAATACAATAACATTCATTTCCATCTTCACGTTATGACACTTTCATCTATATCTTACAATAACTTACAGATAATTACAGTGATTCAAAAATAAAATTTATTGATTTGAATATAATAAGAGTAAGATTAAAAAAAAAACTGATAACACAGTTTTAGGACTTTCCTGTCACACAGCTTTATATTGATGCATGGCTGACACACACATACACACAACTTAATTTTAAATATTTATCATTTTATTTAAATGTAATATTTTCTGTTTATTTAATTCAATGTTTTAACTAAAGCATGTGTGTGCACATACAGTATTTCATTCGTGTGGGTGTGGCAGTACTAGCAGCCACTTTAAATACATTTTTACACTTTAAATATTATTCATTTATTTAATTTTACTGCTCACCTGTGATGATACAACATAGCCGGTGCTGAAGGCTAAACAGAAAAAGAAAGAAAGACGACAGCAGCTGTACAAGCACTGACATACTGTACCCATTTAGTCACTAGCTTTATTTAGAGTATTTTTTGGGGGTGGGGATTTTTGCATGTAAAAATCTTTTTTGGAAATATTTTTGTTTTTTAATTTTTAACAAATATGCCTATGAAAAAGAAGACCTTACAGGTGAAATCTTGAGATACTGAGAGTGACCTTGCTCTACAGCCTCACCTCCTTAATCTTTTATGTTGAAAATTTAATGACATCAATGCCCCATATGTAGAAGTAATCTGACCAAGTTTGGTCAAAATCAATCAAGTAGTTTGCAGATATAAGGTGATTTAGAGGCCAATACCAAACACACGTACATACGAACATTAACATCCGGAAAATTTCCATCCAGTTTTGTGGTGTTTTGGGTTCCTTAGGTGTCAAAATGCCAAGATCTGGTGAAAACCATGTAAGCCCAAATTCAACCAATTACAATGCTTTCCCTCTAGATCTATAGCTCTGCTATAGCACTAGACAGAAATGTAATAATGATTTATTTAAGTGAATGTTGTCTGCAGTATGAATGAATTAATATTTAATAACTTAACTTCCCTCCTACAATAATGTTATTTTATGACAAGATAATTTTTTTTTAAATGTAGACCTTTTTACCATTACCACATAGCTGGAAGCATTTCTATCACAGAACGTGCAAGCATTCCTCTAGTTAGAGCCCTCATTTATTTCATTTAAATTTGTTAATTTCGTTTTAATTTTACTAACATTAACATTTTAAACTTATTCTAACTGTTGCTGCCACGTAAGTTTAACCAGTTAGGAATCAATCATTTGTTGGCACACACCCCATTGGAGCGCACTAGAAATGACTTTATTAAAAAGATGTAACTAAAGAGTGGGAGTAAACATGAGTTTACACTAGATCAGGAAAATAAGGTGAGAGGCACTTCATACTGATCATTATTTGGTTGAACAAGAATGTTCATATTTTTGATTTGGTTTTTAGAAATGAGATGATTTAATCTTTAAAATAGTATTTTCAATTGTTCTAATGTCATTATTACAAACTGTGAGATAGTATTTTTATTATATTTTTAATAAAATCATCATCTTCAAATGTGATCTGGTGGTTTATCATTTCATATTTTCGTTTATATTTATTTTGTATAAAGTCCTGAAATTTTTTATTTTTTTTTTAAATGATCTGTTGGTTTACCAATATAAATATTATTACATAGGTTGCATTTAATTTTGTATATTCCTTTTTTATACATATATATCAAATGAAATTTAAACAACCAAATCACAGTAAATAGGTTAAACTTGATACATTAATTCCAAGAATCAATTTTCGCAGGATGCCACTTCTTCAGTTGGTATTTAGTTCTATAATTACATTAAAACAAACTGTTTCTACAACTTGTGAATTTTAAATTTGTTGAAGTTGTTACTGTTAATATAAATTTTTTTATTATTATGGACAGATATGCAAATTCTCCTGTTAAGTAACGGAATGATTTTTGGTAGTTTATTAAATTTAATATTAAATTTTATTAGCACAGTAATCAATAACTTAATGAATTATTTGAATTTTCCAAAAAAAAAAATACACACATTATGTATATATTGTATATTATTATATACATATATATATTATTCTGCAAGTTAAATAAGCAACTTTCATTTAAAAATGATACAAAATACATCTTGCTTCAATATGCAAAAAGTGTTATAACGCATTATTCCTACAACAAAGAGAACATTGATTTGATACTTTACAAATCCCATCCATCATTTTATGGCTGAAAATCATTTAGAACATGCACTCTACTCAGAACATGCTTTCAGACTATACTGCTCAGAAGTTGCATTGCTCAAAGTTATTTTCTCTGAAAGTAATATTGTTCATCATACAATCCCTGCGGTAAACAAATTAAGATATGAGGGCTGAATATCACTTGCATTTTGGTGGGCTTAGTTTACTGGTAAACAATAATATATTTGATTTGATGAAAAAAGCAATTTCAAGAAAGAAAGTTACCCTCAGAAGTTTTTCCTGAGATATTTACTATTTTTAAGAATATTTAGAGCGATTTTGGGTACGACTAGTTTCACAGTAGTTCACCTAACAACCATTTAGTTCTGGCACTGAATTAATCATTTCTTAGTATGCACTTCCTCATTGGACTGCATTATACATGACTATTAAAAAAGATGTGACTGAAGGAATAGAGAAAGTTAAAATGAGCAAAATGTAAAAACTTAAAAACAAATAACTAAATTGTAAAACCTTAATGTAAGAAATACAAATACTGATAAAATTCATTAAAAAAAATCATAAAATCATACTTATGTTATAACATTATTAAAAAGTTTAGCAAACTGCATCCAAGCAGGGGAATGTAATTATTTTGTTAAAATTATTTTCAGTTTTATCACTTATTTCTCATCGTTTAATTTTATAATCTCTCTTGAGTACTAACAGAAACCTTCTGCTTTTTCTGAAGAGATTTTTATGAAAAAATAATAAAAAACACAACCAAAACTTTAAAAATATGTTTAGATATAGAAGCTTGCAGATGAAATAAATTGATTTATTATAGTATTATTACTATCTACTGACAAATAATGAAACAATTGTTTTAGTAACATTTTTAAATATAAATTTAAATAATCTGAATTAAATTTATTGCTTACTGAAGTCAGTCATCATATTCAAATATAACTTCAGTGATGTGTTTTTATTATGTTTTTGTTACTACAGATTTCTAAAATTGAAATGTTTTGTAAACTTGAAAGTGTGTATTTATTTTCAAAATAAGATAACATTAATTAGTTTTTTGATTAATGCATTTATACACATGTAATCATTCCTCAAAGTGCTTTATAAAGTTCATGTTTGTTATTCCTATGTAGAATTTTGTTCTCTACATTCTAATTTATAAATATTACAATTAAAATATTGTAATTAATTTGTTTTTTGTTTATTTCATACTTAAATGGTTTTTAAAGTATTTATTTATTAACAATATAATTTAAAGAAATTTAAAAAAATTATATATAATAACATAGCAATGGCAATGTAATTAGTAAAATGTCATATTTAAATACTATGGCTGGTTTGAGGAAATGATACATTTTAATTTAAATTACTTTCAAATTTAAAAACGATACCTCTGGTGTCATTATCTACTAAAAATAATAATAACAGCGGAATAATTTCAATGGTTAAGATACAAAACTTATCACTATAATAACTTTAAAGTTTTAACTGGGTTTCTGATTAATACTTTAGATAAAAACCAAATTAGATCTTTGTGACAGACACAATAGAAATTACAAGAACGACAAGTGTAAATGAAAAATAGTTTTAATCAAAATGTATTAATGTTTTATATATTAAATGTTAAGACTGTGCTTTCAATTTTTTACAAGGTCCATTCAATAATTTACAAATCATTAATATCATAAACTATTATTTATTGACCAAAGATTAAACTTAAATTATTTTTTAAATAATTATCTTTACGATCAAATACTCATCTCGCATTTTAATCAAAGTTCTTTTCCAGCACCAGTTCTTTGTTTTGACAATAAAACCATTCTGCACCTACTTTTCATTTGTTCATAGAAAATGTTTTACCAACAGTTTTTAAATGATAAAACAATTCATCAACATATTGATCACTATGCTAATTAAATTCCAAAAAGCAACACTTAATCAACAAACACAGTAATAGAAAAACCTACAAAAAAACTAATACCAATAGTCAACTTTTTCGGGAAAAAACTCTAATGTTACATGTTTAACAACATTAATTTAAACATGAAGACATTGTATTTTAAGAAATCATATATTAACTAATTTTAATCAACCAAAAATAGAATGGTCATTTTTTTCCTAATTTCAGTGGGGTTTGTGACTAAACAATGCTGCTGACTTAAAAAATCTTAAAAACACAGTTTTGTTTTATCACCATTTTATGGACTTTACATTACAGCATTAAATTCAGTTGAAATGACCCTTTAAAATTATTGAATAATAAATATTAATTATTGAATTGCCTTGAATTAGGTGGATTTAAGTTACACGTTATTATAAATATGGGGAACATTATGCTAATACACGTGACGAAGAGTGGTACTGTTCTTTTAAAAAGAAAAAATATATAGTTGTCCTACTACTGTCAACAAAAAGCAATAAATATAGCTGCACATGATTTAGTGCTTAGAAATTGATGAATTTACACTTATATTTTTGCGAATAACAATGATTGTTGTTGGTTGCATTAAACAATACTATTCACAAATACTTTTAGAGTAATCATGCGCTTAGGAAGTATTGTAAAATAACCACATTACACAAAACAGAATTATATGATGTTTACAAAAATGTAATTAATAATAACTGTACACTTTAACAATGCTTTTAAAAAATATAATCTGCTGTACATTAATCACTATTTCATATATATAAAAATTAACAAATATACGAATATGTATTTAACTAATAACTGCCTAAAAAACTAACTATACCCACAATTTATATTAAAGGTTATTAAAAAATAGCAGGAACAAATTGAATAGTCTTGTTCAAACTTCAACTAACAACAACTCTTAAGAAGTGCTATACCTTGACAAAGCTGCAATATTGGGATTTAAGTGTTAAAATGAATAACTATACTATAACTTCAACTTTAACATTTATCCTGAAGAATTACAGAATATTGATGCTCTATAATAATGTTAACCATTAGACCCCAAGTAAGTTTATTAATTAACACTATTAGATCTATAATCATTGGTTTTGAAATGAATGTTCACACTTTAAATAATTAAACATAATTTTTCTTTTTAAGAAACTAAAATAAAAAACTTGTGTTTTTATAAACCTATATTTTTCATTCAGATAACATTATTGTTTGTAGAAAGGATCAAGAAGTTTCACAAAAGAAAATTAATTTTTATTGTATGAAAATTGAATTTTCTTATTTAAACATGGATGATTGGCTGGAGTTGTACATCTTACACTGTAGTTCTTCCATGGGTAGATCACCTTTCTTACCACTCAAGCCACTCACCCGTTTCTGTCAGATCTCCCCCTTTTCCTATTTTTAATAGTATGGGTGTAGGTCTGAACCTGTCAGATCCATACTGAGGATGCCCAAACCTACAGAGCTGTTACACGTTCCTGGAATGATGTGGTGAGATGTCTATCTGCACCCTATCCTGAGAAAACTATTTCCTAACTGGTAGCTTCATAATAAGCCTATTGTTTAAAGACAGATCTCCTAAGAAATCTTAAATAAAAATACAAATAAATTCCAATATTCCACAGCAATAATACGTATACCTGGTTATTTTATACTTTCATTAAAAAAAAATTTGCATTTAATGAAAAACTATTATAGCAAATTTAAATGCTTTTTAGCTATTAACCGTTTTGATACAATTCTTCCAATGTGAATAAATTGAAGAAAACATTTATGCAGAGGAATAGGCACCCAGTAAATTTTCCAAGCTAATTGGTGGTTTATTTCAGAGAGAATATATATGATTAATTCATTCAATTGCTTTAGCAAAATCCATTTCATCAATTCTAGAATGATTTACAAACAAATAGTGAAATAAAAGAAACAGAAATAAGTGGGATAAAGAAATTAATTAATTCTATTTTATGAAAATAAAAATATAATCTAGCCTATTTAGTCCATTATCTTTATTTGTTAATCTCAATATTAAATTAATATTAAGATTTATTATTATTGTATTTACAACTCATCATTGTAAATCAGCTTTTGAAATCAAGAATTCTCGGGTTCGAATCGTAATAAAGATAATTGCTGTTATTTATACTTTAATAATAGATCATAGATACCAGTGTTCTTTGGTGGTTGAGTTTGAATTAACCACACATCTAAGGTATGGTTGACCTAAGTCTGTACAAGACTACACCTCACTCACATGTCATGAATAAGGGACACAGCTGCCTACAGGCCTCAAATCCAGAAAGCTGCATTGGATATCTGGAGACTTCCAGAATATTCATAAGAAATAAATAAATATTGTATTTACAAATAGCTAGGGATCCAAAGTTTTTTTTTTTTATTATCTATTAAAAAAGTAAAATACTATAATTTTGATATAATGTATATTTTCATTTGCTCAAGCAATATTTATTTATTTATTTTTTTTTTTAATTTTCACAATCTGAGAGAATGTGTGTAGAGTTTTGTAAAAATTAACACATTATTTAATTTAAGATGCATGACCACAGAGAAATAGTGACACTGGCATTAAATTCATTAAAAAGATTAATCTCTAATTATTAAAGTAGTAAAATCATGTTTATTATTGCTACTATTATTATTAATTAAGAAATCAAATTCTCCCACCCATTCACACACATTCTTTTTGAATCTGTAAATATTTATCTACTGCAGGATATTTTCACCATTTATTTACTGATAAAATGTGTTTAATGGTAAAAATAATAATAGTAATAAAAATAATGAGCGTGTAGGTTGCACTAATAGAAATAATTAGTAAATCTTTTCCTCACAACTCTTCATCAACTAAGCCAAAATGGGAGGCAAGAAAAACCAACTACTAAAAGACTAATGAGTATGAATGCCAAACTTTACTTTTAGTTCTTGTCTGCCAAGTGAAATAATAACATACCGTACAGTATATGAAATCTTGCTTACATATTGCTGGCAAAAATACCACATATTGTTTCTGTATTTAGAAATATATAATATGGTATTTAAAAATGATAACTTATCATTTAAATATGATAAATTATATGTAAATAAAAATTTAAGTAAATATTTCATCGTTCATTATCTTTCATTCATGTATTGTAATCATAATATTTATTCACAACTTATTTACTACGATCAACTTTTAAGCATATCATTAAAGAATTTACTTTAATATGTAATCAGGCCTTAGACTTAAGTTTATAGAAAGAATACAAAGATTTTACAACTAGGAGAAATATCATGCTTAGTAAATTTTTACCAGTCTAATGAGAAAATTAACCTTCTTTTCTTAGAGTAAGTAATTAAGTAAATCTACATCTCTTTTTAGATATAAAAATTTTACATATAATATAAAAAGCATTTGCAAAAGAGTCAGAAAAATTCACTTTTCAGATCCAAAGCAAAATAATATATTAGGAGCAGCAGAATTGTAATGTGGAATGTAATGAGAGAACAAAATGTCACACAAACCAATAGGAGTTGGCATCTTTTAGTTTTATTCCCCTAACATTTCAAATCTCACTGACCCACATCCTCTCATCTATAAGAGACCATTGCTATGGAGTTGAGTATGTCTGCTTTCTCAAAGCAATTAAAACGGGCAGTGAGTGAATTTTTAACAGTGGAAAATGAATGCTCTTGACATTCATTATCATCTAAAAGCCATTTATAATGATGAAACTGTTGAACAAAGTACTATGAATGATGAATAGTATTTAAATATGTACAAATAAAAAATTTTTCAGACTGATGAAAAGCACAAAAAGGAGGTGGATGAATAGACTCAATATGACTATCGCATCATGCAACAAGGCATCACCAGCCAGATAGGCTAGACACATAATTGCACAATTGGGCTTCTCTAAAGTCTGTTCATGGTGGGTGCCATCCAAACTTGTAGAAAACAATAAAAACCAATGAAAGGAATGTTGTGAAATCTTCACAACATCTAAAAAGTTATTGCGATGAGAAAGTTTACTCCCTTTCAATATTGTGATGGGAGATGAAACTTGGGTGCAACCAAAAAAACAGCAGAGTTTGGAATACTTGCATTACGGTTTACCATAATCAAAAAAATTCAAAACACAATCATCTACAAAAAAAATTCTCTTGACAATGTTTTGGAATTCCTAACACTTGTGTGTGACCGACTACTTGAAAACTAGGTCGACAGTAAATTCTGTGTAATATCTAGAGATATTAAAATACCTTAGGAGAAATGTGTGTTGTGTTTGATAGCATACTGTGGAGCCAATAATTCTGCAATAGATAATTCTCGGCCACACATATCATATTGTGAAGTTGAAATTTAAATAGATTCTAGACCCTGCATATTCTCCAGATTTGGTGTCCTGCAATTAAAATTTTTTCTACAACTAAAGAAGGATAGGATATTCTTTTCATCACAGTTTCAACTGCGATAAAAATAAACAGTGATGATTAACTGTGAGGTCATGAATCAAGACCACCAGTATTCTTTATTGATGGAATGAGAAAACTGGTTCACCAATGAGAAACATGTATAATTGTAAATGTAACTATGTGAAATAATAAATACAAGTTTTTGTAGTAAATAAAATGTAGTTTCATACTATATTTGTTTAATTTCATAATCACTTCTTTTGTTATTTACAAGCGACTGTGCATTACACATTTCATCCATCTCTCAAATGTGAAATATATGTTGAATGTGCAATTTCAAAGCCAGCTTAAGTATATATTTTTCTAAAGCAACAATGAATGAAACTTTCTAACTTATTACATCCTTCATAGTCAGTAGATATCTATAGACTTAGTAAATGACAACAACAAAAATAAATTAAATGATAAGATTTCATATCACGTTGATGTTAATAACATTTGCCAGGACAATCTGCAATCAAAATATACCTTAACTTCACATTATTTTGGTAACAGATAGGCTTACTGATCAAGACTATATTAAGCAATGGCTTTTAATCTTCTCTGAAGGTTCCTATTCAGTTAAAGCAAAACAATATCTTGATCTGACCAATACTAATTCTAATTAGTATTAGTAATTCTAATTCTAATTAGTTTTTTTAATATGAAATTAGTTTTCAAGAGAAAAAAAATAAAAATCTCACTTTAAATTATTTTTTTATTAACAACAGTTTAACTTAAATTTTAATAAAACATAATAATAATAATTAACCTAATCAGAGGAGAGAGTAGGTATAAATGCTCATTTCCCATAAAAAGGAGGTGCATTAATGTGTATCTTTACAAAACCCTCACAGTCTTTCTTATGACTGTAACACATGTAAAGCATCTGAAGTAATAGTGCTCAATACAGAATTTCAATATTCATGATTAATTCAGTCCCCATACTGAACAGAGTAGAAGGTGTCAATTATAGGATTAAATATTACCGACATTTCTATCGGGTTAGAACACTGATATACAACAGTATATTTGGTTCAACAGTTTATTTGGAATAGGAAACTAGAAAGCACTCAATTCTCACTTTTTGTAGCAAACTTAGAATGGGATACTTATAATTCTTGTGAATGGCTGTACCATTTTTTGATGAGAGTTGTTTTAGGTCAAGAAGCTTACAGTTATGGAGCCTCTCATAAAATCACCCTCTCATAAAAATTTAATGCCAGAACTTAATTATGGATAAAATTGACTACTTCAGTAGCCAAAAATCTTATTTCAGAGTGTACAATCATTTGATAAAATCTGCAATCAAACTGATCCTTTCATAAAAAAGTTACAGTAAACATAAAAAGATGTGTTAATAATCATAGTGAAATATATACCTACTCCAATGAGCTACTAGGAGTAAATAATGTAATCAGATTTTTTTAAAAAAGTGATAGTAGCAGACAGTATTACCAAACAAACATACTATGTAACATACGAGTAAAGGCTAAGAAATAATAACAATAATATTATTAAATGATACTTTGAAGCAATATCTAATTGTATGTAATATTCTATTTATGCATATGTATTTATATGTTTATACATATACTCATATTTTATTCTGTGCAATTTTATTTTAAACACACACACACACACACACACACACAACAATTTATAATTGTAGACTTATATTTAGAGCTAGACAAGAAGACAATATCTGGCATGAAGCCAAAAACTAATACTTTACTGTTCAAACAGGAGCACAGAGAGAAGAACTAGGTACATACCTACCTCCATCTCATCTCATGCTTTAAAAAAAACACAAATGTTTCTGATCGGTATTATAATACTAGTAATACAAACAATAAACATCCTATCAATCAGCTAGCTTAAATGTTGATTCAGTTTGTTTGGGGTTTCATTCCTTTCAAATGATTTAAAAAAATTTAATTTACTAAATATTAAAAAATATATATATAAATTATATAGATCAGATTGGGTATGGGAATATGCTAGTTAACAAAATAACTTTCTCCAGTATTTGCTGGTTATTATCAAGGAAAACCATGGAAAATCCTAAATTAAAATGGTAATACCACAATATGTAAATATTAATAAACAAAGAAGTGATCATAGTAAACAAGGATATATGATTTCTAATGTCTACTATTACTTAAGTAATAGTAATAGTGATAAAAAGTACATGAAAGTAAAATAGTGATAAAAATACACGAAAGTAATAAAACATACAAAATCAGTAGAAAGTAATAAATAGTTGGAAGGCAATAACTGACAATTTATAAAATTTATTTTATAAGTTGTAAGGCAATAAATAAAATTTATAAAATTTTATTTTATTTCCTTTTGAAAAAGTTAATTCGTTCTAATTAAAAATTTTATAAAGAAAACAAATTAAGAAATAAATAAATAAACAATCAAGAAGCAAATTAAAATAAAATTAAACTGTACACAAATATAAATAGTAATAAAAAAAAATAATTTTAATATATTGTAAGAAGATTACTAATAACTTAATAATTGTGATGCCCTCACTGTTTTGAAGACAGAAACACACTGATTTTCAGAGTACAATGCACTACATACATTTGATTAACCAGCAGACCCTACACACAAGCATCAACTTTCAACTCACTCATCATTGTAACTCATTACATAAGCACACATGAAGCACGCATAATACACAACTACACAGTCAACATAACCCTTAGATAAAAAACACATATCCAGTCATCATGACCTCAAAGTAGGTAATGCTTCCTGAATATGCTGAACAATACTGCTAAAAACAGATACTGCAGATAAAGAAACTTCATCATTCCAACTTGCAGCATCATAAACAAACCACGCTTCTAAAACTTTCCCTGCTCAAATTTGTTTGACATTAAATTGAGTGTAACTTAAGAACAACTCAACCAATCTTCATCAAATTTACACATGCAAAACTAAGCATATCAAATTTCAATTAAATTGTTTAAATAGTTTTGGAGATTTTTTAGCCACAAACTTTTATACATAGTACTTTTATACATATATATATGTGTGTGTGTATGTGTGTGTGCATGCGCAGGCATATGTATTTGAATAAGCAAACTCGATTGTAAGCCAAGTGGTATTTTCTTACTCATACTTCAAAATGTAAAGAAAATTTGTTTCACCACCCCACACCCACCATGCAACCAAAAATAATAATGTACTTTTGTTCAAAAAGTTGGTAAAAAGAATGCATAGAATTTAGGTTTATTTAAATATATGATTTACAGACACATCAATAAAGTAATTTAGTTTCACTAAAAGAGTATATTTAATTTCAAATAAATTGGTCAGAATATATTTCAAAATTTGGCTAAGTAATTTAACAAAAATAAAAACTGAAGCATTATAATTCCCTTTCTCATGGAAAAGTATTCTCTGTAATGTAAAAATAATTTTGTCATCTGGTTTGATAATCCAACCAAATTACACTTGGAGAAAACAGAATTGTTACCTGGGCTTTTATACATGGAAATGATAAAGGAGCTTATAACAAATGTAAAAAAAATAAATGCGTGAGCACAGGTTGTGGAGGGTTGATTTGGAGATTTGAAAATGGTATTATTGTGATTTCCGGCAAAAGTTAACGTCAAAAAAATATCTAATACAAAAGTTGTAGATAATGCAAAAATCTACAACTTTTGTAGAGGTCACTTTTTAACATAACCTCAAAATTTATGAGAAAAATGCAGAAAATCTTCTTTTTGTTTTTTCTTTTTCTTTTTCACAAAAATAATTTAATTTTGACGAAACTTTATGAAAATATACCTTTCTGTGTCTTAATAACCACAATTTATTTTAATAAAAAAATCAAGAAGTTTCCATGATATTAATTTTTTCCGGTTCGAAACACTTTTCTTTTTTTTAAATTCTACTTAGAAAAATAATCATACAGAGTTCTGCCAGTGCTCATTTTTTTTGTTTTGAGATATACGTTTTGGTAAAATAAAAAAATCTACAATCACAGTTCAAAAACATGCTTAAGAGTGCAAAAAAAAATAAACAAAATGATTGCAACAATGAATTTTTCAGTAATTGTTGAAAATTTGTTTAAATTTAAAACAAATTCAAGAACTGATTACATAATTCAATTGTACAGAAAAATATACAAAAGAAACTGTGTTTCAGTGTTTGACCTGAAAGTTTATCTTTGTACAGTATTGCTATAAACATCTAAGTAGAATAATTTTGTGTACCGAAGGATCGAAGAGAGGCAAGTGGGCGTACAGCCCTGTTCCCGCTATCACTTTTTACAGAAAACGGCTTCAGAAAAAATGTTAAATTGCAACTGTTCCACCAGTTCACTAGCACTGAAGCTTTACCAACTACCAAAAATGTAGTACAGGTTATCGATAGTGGATTTCTGTTACACAAAGTTGTTTGGCAAAAAAATTATATCATTGAAGTGTTCACCAGAAACTATTTGTCGTTTGTACGCAATCATTTTGCATACAATAGCTGTATAATACTTGATGGTTATTTGGACAATGAAGCTGATAATGAGAACTAAACTGCATCTTCAACAAAAACAGCACATACTTCAGGGGAAAAGATTCTTCGAGTGTTCCTTTTTATAATATTGAACCACACACAAAAATAACATTTTTACAAGAGAAATTTTTATCAAATGATAAAAATAAGAATGAATTAATAAAAGGGTTATCAAAAGCATTTAGATTTGAAGGATACACAATTAAACAAGCAGAAGAAAAAACTCTCGTTGTTGGCCAAGATAACCAAGATCTTCTGGTTCTATTAAATCAATTAAATTCTACTAATGCAACAATTTACTTTCTTAAGCCAGGTGCAGGCAATGTAACCCACCGGGTTGGTCTAGTGTTGAACGTGTCTTCGCAAGTCAGCTGATTTCGAAGTCAAAAGTTCCAACGTTCAAATCCTAGTAAAGGCAGTTACTTTTATACGGATTTGAATACTAGATCGTGGATATCGATGTACTTTGGTGGTTGAGTTTCAAATAACCACACATCTCAGAAATGGTCGACCTGAGACTGCAAGACTACACTTCGCTTACACTCATACATATCATCCTTATTCATCCTGTGAAATAATACCTGATGATGATTCCCGGAGGATAAACAGGAAAAAAAAGGTGCAGGCAATGTAAGCGACTCAATGTATTTGTCAAATAGTTTTAAGTAAAAAAATTATCGTTCTATTGCTAGCTTTTTACATTGTTTTATTGACTTAACAAATCATCTGCTTTTGCAGGCAAAAGAAAAAAAAACAATATTGAATTCACCGATTAAAACTCCCAAGTTGACGGAGTTGGTAAAGCCTTTTTATCAGAGTAATGCAGAGCCAAAAGTCACTGCTCGAAATAGTTGTAAATTCATTTCATCTATTTACAAATGCACATATGATAAATTATCTCTGGATGATTTGAGATTTCAACAATACAAAGTATTATCTCCAAAGTCTACTTTTAAATTAGAATAATTACCACCAACTGTTGGAGCAACTACACAACACTCCAATAGAGCATACTTTGAGGTTCAAACATGGCTTGGAAACGAAACAACTCCAACTAAGTGGGGTTGGAAAGAATTAATTGCGAATAATTCCAAAGTACTCTTACCTCATTTTACAGATGTCTCAGTCATGTCTGAAGATTTATTTAAAACAATCTCTTGTAGCTGCGAAACCAGTTGTGAAGGTAGTAGATACGGGTGTCAAAAACATGGACTGCGATGTACAGATTTACATACAAAATGTCATGGTTCGGAGAAATGCTCGAACGTTGACAAAATCTCAGTAGATTTCAGCATTTTCTCGGAAATTTTGAGGTTGTGTTAAACAGTGACCACTACAAAAGTTGTAGATTTTTGAATTATCTACAACTTTTGTATTGGATACTTTTTTTGACATTAACTTTCACTGGAAATCGCAATAATAGCATTTTCCAACCCTTTTCAACCTTCTACCACCTGCACTCACGCATTTATTTTTTTTACATTTATTATAAGCCCCTTTACCATTTCCACTCATAAAAGTCGAGGTAAAAATTTTTTCCCTCCTCTCAATGAGTTATTTCGATCGGTCAATGATACAAGTGAATATTGTTAATTTTTAAAAACAAATATTTACAGGGAAAGATCTAACAGCTTTTTCTGATATTGAACATTTGTTTTTATTTTTCTATTTTTTTTTATTTATTCTTCCTTATTTAAAAATAAATTTAATATGGAAATAGATAAATTGTTAGTAGACAAATTTCTCCTTTAATATTAAGGTTTGTCAGTACATTATGTTTTTCAATAATAATTAACAGTCTATTCTGCATTATTAAGAAGAAATGCAGAAAATATATTATTAGCATAACTGCTCAATACTCTGTGCATTAAGTAAACAACTAGTATAGAAAGGAAAATATTAAAGAAAGTCTTGAGACAACTAGGAAATATCTGTGGAATGTATCTTTGTCATTCCAGTGACAAAGTATCTTTTTAAATGCCTTACCCTTATAAATACCATTAAAATGGAAATAGTTTTAGGAAATTTACTTACATTAATTCATTTATTTATATCGATCAATAAAAATTAGTTTCAATCAATAAATCAACTTATAATAATTTAAATGAAACAGTTATAATCACAAGTATAAAAAAAAGTATGAACATATAAATATTAATAATAATCAAATTTTTTATTAGTTTTTTTTTGTATCCAATTATTAATAATATGTATGGTTGCAGATAGGCCGTCACCACCAGGAAAACCACAACTAGTACCAGGTACATCTCACAGTGAACCGGATGTAGTTACAATCAGATGGGATCCACCAGAGTATGATGGAGGAGCTAAAGTTACAGGTAAGTTTACAATGAATGCGCTTGTAAATTTTCTGTATCAGAATGTTTGCTTTTGTATTATTATAACAGACTGCAAGAATATGGTTCACAGTCACAGACTACAAGACAATGTTATGAAAATGCACATTCATTTTGATGTTTACATTGATAGGAAGCAAAACTTATCTTTTTCATGTGAATATTTAATTTTTTTTTGTCACTTTAATTTTTTGGTGACTTATTTATTTTGACATCATTTACCTACGGATATCCAAAAGCAAAGATCACTTTTATGTGGTCTGATTTTTACAATTTAGGTTATATATTTTATGAGCTTATAACACATCAAAAAAGAAAAGTGAAGTGATGTTAGGAATCAACCCATACAATTTAAATATCCATAAAAACATTTGAACAACTTAATATTTAATAGTTGAAACATTAGAGTAAAAATGTCTGATTCATTGAAATAATCAAATTTTGATAAGACCACACGTCCATAGTGCAAATGGATTGGTATCCTCTGATGTACTTGGTTTTTCTTGATTTGTTTGGATAATGTCCACAGTCTGGTGTTTTTGAAGCTATGTTTTTAGATATCACTCAATATCAATATAGATCATTGACTCAAAATGCTTCTCTGTATATACGATAAGTTTAGGCAACAGCAGTGCCCTCTATCACATACCATTTAAGGAATGACAATATCTTTCATTAAGAAATATGACACATACAAGGTGTGACAATAAAGTAATGAGACTGATTTTTCTTTGCAAGATGTGCCAATCCTGCAGCTTGCGTAGGCACACCATCTTTGACCTTGGTCTATAAGCTACTTCTAGTCCAAGCGGCACATTGATGCAACTGCTCAGTCGTAAGTTGTGCTGTAATAAGTGAACACGTGTTTGTGTCTCTTGTCACAGAAATGAAACCGCAAAATATTGCGCAACTTTCTTTCTGCATTAAATCGGGTGAAAACGTGACGACAACTTATGGTAAGCTTCAGAAGGCTTTTGGAGAGGAGGTTATGTCAAGAGCTCAAGTTTTTCGGTGGCATAAAATTTTTAGTAAAGGTAGAACGAATGTTGAAGATGAAGACCACAGTGGACGACCATCAACCTCACGAACAGATGTCAACTTGACCAGGGTGCGTGAAATCGTACGATCTGATCGAATTTTATCCGTGAAAATGATTGCAGAAGAACTCAACATCAATCGAGAAACAGTTCGTCTAATATTAACTGAAGATCTTGGTATGAGAAAGATTTGTGCAAAAATGGTCCCCAAAAATCTCATACAACAACAGCGAGAAACATGGAAAAATGTGGCAGCCGATCTGTTAGAGCAAACGGAAATCACTGTTGAGCCGTGTTATCACTGGTGATGAAGGTTGGTTTTTTCAATACGATCCAGAGACAAAACGCCAGGGATCACCCAGACCAAAAAAAGCTTGCATGTCAAAGTCAAAAGTGAAACGCATGCTTGTGTGCTTCTTCGATTCCAAGGGAATTGTTCATAAAGAACAATTCCCTTGGATGGGTGCCTTCTAGACAATCAGTTAACCAATATTTCCACAAAGAAATTTTAGAAAGACTTTGTAAACGAGTTCTTCGTGTCCATACCAACGTTGCTGATAATTGGATTCTGCATCACGATAATGCGCCATCCCATACTGCTCTGTCAGTAAAGCAATTTTTAACCTCAAAACAAATTTCAGAACTACCGCAGCCACCTTATTCACCAGATATTGCTCCGTGCGAATTTTTTCTATTTCCAAGAGTCAAAATGGCGGTCAAGGGACACCATTTTCAAACAACACAAGATGTCTAAAAAGCTGTGATGAGGGTCTTGGAGGATATTACAGAAGATGAATTCCAGAAATGTTACCATCAATGGCAGAAGCGCTGGAATAAGTGTGTGCAATCAGAGGGGAACTACTTTGAAGGAGACAACACTAAACATGACTAAAACGGTAAGCAACATTTTTTTTCACATCAGTCTCATTACTTTATTGTCGCACCTTGTATATATGATAAAACTAAAAAAAAAAATAATGAAATATACAATGAATACTTGGTGTTAAAATAAATCATAAGCCAGACTTTAATTTAAAATAAATTTTATATGAAATGACATTTTTATTTCTCCCAAAAAACAGTATTGGAATGGTATTCCGGCAGCATTGTACCCCTGAAGTTTATGTACTACCTGTACGAATTACATTTATAACTTTGCTTCAAAATTAAATTCTTTTTAGATAGAAAAAAACAAATTGGTAACTTATTCCAAAACTGATCATCGAGTGAGAATCAAACTGAAGAGTTTATAATTCAGATGGATACGTCTATACATAATTTTCTTATGGAAATGAGTAAAGATTTTTCTTTATAGAAACCTAGGATCAGTAGCATCAGTTCTTTAGTAGCTGTAGAATTACTTATCTATATTACTTATCTATAGAACTATCATGATAGTTCTCACACCTACCTGCTTCTACTTTCTTTGGTATGTAGACAATTATACATTTAAAAAAAAATATATGTGTCATCTATCCTTACTATTTAATTTCTGTTTATGTCTTTTAGAGCTCTATCTCTCTTATCTCAAAACACAGTCCTATGATTTCATCATTAGTTTCTTTTTATTCATCCAGAAACTATTCTGAAAAATTTTTAACTGCATAGTTCTACATATTCCTACAACCTGTTGGCTCTTTTTTTCTTCCAAATAATAGTTTTACATCTACAGCAATGACACTAACAAATTTTTACTTCATTTCCCCAAAGATTTTCTCTTATTTTTTCCATTATGTTACATCTACCTTTCCAGTAATCTTGTCCATACTGTAATAACCAGTTTTCTTTTGTTAATCTGTACCTTCTAATAATTTTATTTTAAAGACCTAGGTAGTTTCCTGTCTTCATCATCATTCAAATTTTTATACTTCTTTCATTGATCCCCTTAAAATAAAAAAAATATATTGTTATTCAAAAAATGTTGAAATATCATTCTTTTTTTAATATTGTTATTCAAAAAAATTTATTTTTATTAAGTTTTAAAAAAATATAAATATTGTTATTCAGTTTTTTAGTCATACTATTACCTTTCCAGCTAAGATTTTATCTGGAATTTAGCTGTAATTATTATTTCCTTTCTTAAATTTATCCACTTATTTTCAAGCAAGCTTACTTTTGTATTTTTCTTAACTATCTTAAGCTTGCATCTACACTGCATCACAACTATTCAGTGACCAGAATCAGTATCTGCTACTGGGTATGATTTATTGTCCATAATTTTATTTCAAAATCTTTGTGTGGCTGTAATATAATCAATCTGATAACATTCTGTGTTTCCTAGTCTCATTAAAGTGTACCTTATATTACGATTTTTGAAAAAGTTCATAACTGCTACTTTACAATCAGAAAAAATTGTGAAAGCCTACTAGTTTTTCTTTCTTGAACTTCTCCTACTATGGCATTCCAGCATCCCATTAGTATTAAACAGTTATCTCTTTCTACATATTCACTTAAATCATCTATTTTTTCATATATCCTTTCTATTTCCTTATCTCTTTACCAGAAGAGGTATAAACTTGTACTATTTTCTAATCCTTTGAATCAGTCCTGACAAAAACAAATCTCTCTCTAATCTCAAATCTCTCTATGTTGGTTGTAACAATAAACCCTTCATCCTAATTCCTTATTGATTACAATTAGTCTATAACAAAAAAATCCTGACCAAAAATTTTGTTCATGTTTCCACCTTACCTCATCAATTTCTATTATATCTAACTCTGAACTATCACTTGAATGTTTTAAATTATCCATCATTCTTATTTATGCTTTTAATATTCTGTGGTCCAACTCAAAAAATACCTTGGTCTTTACTTTTTAGTATGACTTAACACTTTTTATGACAGTACCCCAAATACTTAAAAAAAAACCTGTTTTAAAAAATATATTCTCTTTATCACTAAATACATTACTACAAAAAGGCACATGCTGACAAATGATTGATTTCTTCCACGATGGATTTATGTTATGACTATAATACATTGACATTAATTTTTATCATAAAATAAAACACTATCTTAAACAATTTCATTGATTTAATCATATCAATTCAGCTCATATCAAATCTTATTTGATATGATTTATCTTATTTTTAATGATTTTAATCATATCAATTTCAGCTCATTGATTTTATGTGTATCAGAATATGTATGGATTTATACAGTATTGTAAATTAAATATCTTACCTTAACCTAAGTAAATTAATTTCACTAATAACGAAACTTTAAAATAAAAAATGAAGGATTAGATTTAAAAAATCGACATAAAACACATATGTAAAGAATTAATTGCTAGTAAAGTATTAAAAAAAAAAAAGTTAAATTAAATTAATAAATGTAAAAAACTAAGGTCAATACAATATAACAGAGGTAAAAGAAATTAAAAACTACATAAAAACTACAAATTAGTTTTGAAGGAAATGCTGAATTACAGGATTTTTTCCAACACTGTTGGCTTTATTTTGTCGATAACCATGTCACAGTAATATGTACTGTTTGTTTACTGATCTTCTACAAAATTGACAAAGACTGGCCCTTTTGCATCCCAAACGTTTGTCATTGTGTTTTTACTATTGATGGTTGTTGAGTTCAGAATTTTTTCTTGACAGGTGAACCCTTATGCTTTCACTCCATACTTTGTCTTTTTAATTTCAGTTCATAATGGTGAATCCATGTCTCATCACAGGTTAGTATAATGTGCAAAAAAGCATCATCTTCCTGCTGAAACCATTACTTTAGCTCTGCCCATATGCAAAGTCTTGTTTCTAAATGGTGATCTGTCAACTCTCTTGGAATCTATCTTGTGCTTGTTTTATGGTACTTGAGTTTGTTGGTGATAATGCTGTATAGTGTACTGACATTTACTTGTAATTTTTCAGCTATAATCTCAACTGTAATCTATCAGTCTTTTTGGACAAGAGTCTATATGAATTTCAAGCACTAGAGATAAAACTTCCATTGTATGTCTAGAAAGGTGTTTTTGGACATACAAAGGTAGTTTCTTTTAAGATGAAAACAATAAAAAAATGTTCCCACAAACTACCACATTATAATTTACAATTAAATAATTTTTTAGAACATTATTTATTTATATTTTACTAGGTTACCTTGTTGAACATAGAAGAACAGGTTCACCGCATTGGGTACGTGCCTCTCCAACTTTGGTACGTTTACCAGAGCTCACACTATCTGGATTGGAACCAGGATGGAGGTACCAATTCAGAGTCAGTGCAAAAAATGCAAATGGCATGTCAGAACCGGGTGAATTATCTGAATTGTTGACGGTAACCCTTCAAAGGACTGCTGCATCAGCTCCACATTTTACAAAGGAGTTGAGTGACACTGTGGCCCTTGAAAATGAGAAGGTAATGCATTCAACTGTGGATTAAAAAATTACTAAAATAATTAATTATTGTTAAGAAATTGTTTCAATTTAATAGAAATAATAATCTTAATAAAGATAATAATTTTAATGATAATTTTTGATAGGTCATCATTATTTATGTTGTGAAAAAAATATATAAGTACTATCAGTTTTTATTTACATTTTGGATTAATAGTAAAATTATTTTTTTAAATCAACCGCATCTATTTATAACTGCTCCATGAAAAAAAAAACATTAATGATAAATTGAACTAAATTTACCTTTACAGATGTGTATAATTTATTTCAGTAATTTAAAAAAAAATAAATTCTTACCAAAATAAAATCATAAAATATAACATTTTAATTAAATAAATATGATTAGTGTAAAATGTGAAAAAAAAACAGGTAGAAACAGACGTCAGACAGACCAGAAGCCTTTTAAAGAAGACAAAGTTAGTATTCATAATTTTTTAAATGTTTGTATATCAGTACATATTTAAAGACATAAATTAACAAATACATAAAAGTAAAAAAATAAAAGAAAAATCACATATGGGCTGGGCCCCTCTTGACCCTCAACACCATTGGCAAAACACCAGGAGAATAGTACTATTTTGGTGCCCATAATAAATCAGCAACCATTTTCTGCATTAGCCATTACGACCAGTGTTTTTAGTTTTAAAATGTGTAAAGTTTATCATATATATTCATTCACGTCTGAAAAATATATACTACTATTCATGATAAAGAATCCTTCATAAAAAGGACTTGAATTTAAATATAAATATTCAGAATGACATAAAATATTCCTCTTAACATAAATATATATCTTTTTACTTGTTTAAATAATTTTAAACATAATTTAAAGTTTGTTAAGATTACATGAATGACTCAAGATATTAAAATTTTAATAAAATATTTCAATAATAAATTCTAATGAAACTTGTGGTACAAATAAAAATGACAGTTCTAAGCACAGTAAGCCAAAAATATCAGCTTCAGTAACTGTAATCGAGTGCTGTACATATAGTTGCATAGTAACTTTAGAAAATAACAAACATAAATAATAAAATTATTTTTTTTTTTTTTTTTGGAAATATAATAAAATAATTATTATAAAATTATTTAAATTTGTTTGAAAAAATATTATGCCATATGCAGTTTGATGGCAAAAAGAATATTTCAACAAAAAAAGGGGGAAAAACAAGAAATTATTATAGATATTGATTCAAAAGAGTAATATTTAGTAAATATATAAACTTCATTATTGTTACAAATACAATTCTCAGTCATGTCATTGCAGAGAATTTTCCATCGTTTAAGATACATTGAGTTTACAACATCTGGAATCTCTCAAGAATTAGCATCTTGAAAATTAAAAGATGATAATGAAATGAAAATAATATTTAATAATAATTGAAGTTACATTTGTGAAAAAAGTTACAAGTGAAAAATTAAGTGAAGAAGAATTAGATGAATTTTCATTTACCTGGATTAATTTACAATGCTTGCGGGTTTTTTCTAATTTTTTTTGCAAATGACCAAAATCAATTATGAAGAAAATTTAAAAGGAAACTTGAATTTAAAAATACTTTGAAGATGATTAGATCTCATTATGACTAAAAATAATAAGAAAATTATTTTTTCAAATTAAAAAAAATCCTTATTTTAGCTGTATCTGCTTGCAAATAGAACAAAACTGGAGGAAGAGCAATATGTTTTTAAAACAAAGAAGTCACCGAATACTCTTCCATTAACGGTGAAAGGTTACCATCAACTTAACAGTAACTACGCAGTTTTAAACAGAGAAGACTTGGAAATACTATTTTGATCTAGTTGTGATATAAAAAAAAAACTGGCAAATTATTTTACGACTTTCCTAGAGAACCTTTTTAATGTTCTAAACTAGACATTATACATTATTTTGTAAAACTGAATAAAAATAATAATAATTATTGAAAAGAATCTCCTTTAAATATTAGTAAATTACAAAACTAGTAATATTTTTTAATTTATATTTTTATTTAATAGCATAAAAAAAATTAAGGCATTGATGATTTAGAATTGCAAAAAAATCTTGATTTCTGAGGCTTCCTTACTCCAGAGACAGTAACTGAGTAAAATTAATGTTAAAAAAAAATTGCCCCTAAGTGGCAATACTAAATTTTAGAAAAAAATCTTTAAAAAATATTGAAAAAATAAAAGATACAGTCATAATTTTAAATAAATTCAATGTGTTTTTTAAAACGGAGGTGAAAATTTTCGCCAGATTTTTAATTGTAAATATACTAGACATTTGAAGATAATGAAATTTCAATAGCATCACATTTTGAAGCAATGGATATTATACACTGAGCTTTTAAAATTCAAAAAATAATTTTTCATCACTACAACAACAATAGAATGAGAGAAAATTTGTTATAATCATTTAAAGGCTCGCTGATGCAGAAAATATTCATGTAAAAATCTTTTTTGGCTATTCTTCCTTCAGAAAAGGAAGAATAGCCAAAAAAGTCATTTTTTGGGGATGGGTGAATATTAAAAAAAATTGACACTTTTTTTCTTGATAAAAAGGGCTTCAATTTTTGTAAGAAAAATTGGTACTTATGTATTAACGTCATCGCAGCTACAGCTTTTTTTAAAAACAAAGTAGTCAATCGGATTTTGGTGGAAAATGGGCCGATATAGAGTTTAACATAGATTCAAAACAGTCTCTTTATTAATTTTAATAAATGGTTATTAATATTTATTTATTTTTAATAAATAAATAATTACTGAATTTATTAAATAAATACTCAAAAAATTACAGTGTTAATTAGTCAAGGTTAGCGAGCGTAGGTTATGTTTGGTTAAATTATATTTATAAAATAAATAAATATAAATAACCATTTATTATAATTAATAAAGAGACTGTTCATTTTCCACCAAAATCCGATTGACTACTTTGTTTTTAAATAAAGCTGTAGCTGCGGACAGTGGTGTTAATATGTAAGTACCGAAATTTTTTTTTATAAACTGCTCCACTAAAAGTTTTACATTTTATTTTGGCTAGAACTCCCCTTTTTTCCAATTTTTACAAAAATTTAATATAACAAATCCCCCCCCCCCCTACGGCAGTATCTTCCTACAAAGTTTGAAAATATTGGTTTACAGAGCCCAGAGTTAGTAAGCTTCAATCAGGCCAATATACATATATATGTACATAAAAATTTACTTATAGAAAACAGTTTAGGGCGTAGGGAGGGATAGCAATAATTTTTTTTCCAATTCTAATATAAAAAGTTAAGATTTTTTTTTTGGTGAAAAAAATTTATTCTAAAATGTCCCCTTGAGGCATAATTAAATAAATTTTAATTAAATAATTTTAATAATTAATGCTTTGAGGCATAATAAATAGAGTAACTTGTTTTAAAGTGACTATTATACTTTACCTTCAGTACAGTTAAACTAGCTATATTAGCCAAGAGAGTAAGATCATAACTCAATTGTCACATCTACTGATATAAAAAAAATCTTAACTCCCAGACAGAATGTGTGAACAACAATAAGGATTAAAAGTGATAACAAAAGAATGAGATTAAGATTACCCAGTCATTCATTGAAAAGAACAGCGGAAATAAAAAAAAAATATTATCAATCCTTCGTAAAATCTTGACCTAAAGCTGGTGTTAGGCTTAGACATACTGTCACCTCTTTTATTCATTGATGGGATGACTACAACAAATAGGATCTACAAATATATTAAAGGGAATTGTACCCAGGTTAAATAGACTGGCCGTTTGCTATTGAAATTGGATTAGTAAGGTAAAATGAAAGACAAGAACAAGACTGGCTTGGTGATGGGGATAAAACAATAAGAAAGTGGAGAAAACAAATAAAGATAGAGAAAAATAGTAAAATTTTGCTGATGAAAAAGAAATAGCTGTGAGAGAAATTGCAGAGAAAAAGTAAAGATTTGAAAATGAGAATTATCAAGTACTAAACACTGAAATAACAGAAGATGGAAGATTAAGCAACACATTATATCAATAAGTAGAGTTAACGGGGCAATCTTTACAAAAGCATGATGGATTAGGGCTTTATTGGAAATTTTAAAAAAGTGATTAAAGTCAGTCAGACCAATTAAGAGATGGATTAATAAAAATGAAATTTTATTGTTAAGGTGCATAATAATAAAACAAGGTTTTTGATGAAGAGCAATTGAGGAACATAAGAAGATTTGGAATGTACTCTGACTTAAAATTGATCAATGAAGTTTCAAATACTAAAGTAAGAAACTGTTTCACTACCAAAAACCAATCGACATTAATATTTCTTGACAAAGTCATATTAACATTATTGTAGAAACAACAGTACAATCCTGTCAATGGTTGCAACAAGTCAATAAGATTCATATGAAAGCCTATAAAATGAAGTACTATAAAACATTTTGACACAGGATACCCCTGGCTAATGGAGTGAAGAATATGTTTTGCTGAACATTCACTTTGTTCATATTGTAAGTAGTCTCAGCCTAGAATTGTAAGATATGAAAGTGAAAGAACCATGTTACAGAATCTCACAAAAAAAGCAATTATTAAGCTACAAATAATAGCATATTAAAGTCTTCTGCAAATATGTTTAAGAGTTCAGACACTCAATCAATTCAAAACTGACATTAAGGCAAAACTAACAGGAATTCAATGAATAATTCCATAATGGGGAATTGTCTGATGAGTACTTCTACTAAACTAGAAAAAGAAAATGTAGAATAATAATGTATGAATACAAACAAATAAACATGTGACAAATCCTATAATTGGAGGAATCAAAAATTGAATAAATAGTAATAAATTGTTGGATATAATTTATTCCAAGAAGTGAAAAATAAATAAAAATCCAAGAAATAAGGTCATATATCTGAGATCACAATAGAATCATTACAGTTACTATTATATTTTAAGTATGCATATACGTGTTTTCAAAGTTTGATTTAATTGTCATCAATATAATCATTTGCTATGTAGAGACTAGATACCACTGATAAGGCGAACTAAACCAAAAGTTATGGTATAATACGATTAATTCCTTTTGTCTCTTGGGAGGCATAAACAACCAGATAATAAATCCAATCCTTTGCTGAGACAAAAATATAAAATAAAATTTATACTCATCTACCATCCACTAATAAATCAAACATTGGCATGGAAAATACAAAATAACAAAGAAAATAGATAAATACCAACACTTGCTCACATGTAAGATAAAATTTTATTCAGTCAATCTCAAACATTAAAATTTGATCAATATAATTTATTTCAAAAAGAGAAAAATAAATGAAAATTCAAGGAATAAAAAGAAAAGAAAAGACATCCTTTAAAAGTCCAAAATAAAAAAATTATACATAACTATAATAATAAAATTAACAAAAAAAGATTAAATCATTTTTCATTAATCTTAAGAACTGAAATATTATGATGTAATAAAAGATATAAAAAGCTATCAGGTCAATGACACCGATGCTAACATTATTACGTGACTCTGCCAAGTAAAAAAATTATTCTCATAAATTTTGCCTTTAGTGTTAAGTTTTAACAGAAAATTGTTAATTAAAAAATAAGGAAAATAAGGTCATAAATTCCACATTTTGTAATAAACCGCATGTCTTTTCTATTGTTTTTATTCATAACAAGTTAAAAATTTTTTTTAAATGTACTATCAGTAATATTCACAACTAATCTAGAGGTAATGTACAGTTTGTGAAAATAGTTTATAACAAATGAAATGTGACACTCATTTTATAAAATATGATTTAGAAACAAACAGTATCTTCAACTTTTTTTTTATTTGTGTTCTTAACTGCACCAATGCAAACATATTACATGTTCTAATATTAAAATAGTTATTAAATAGAAGGTATTAAATATACTACTGCTTAGTGGCTTATCTGAATATTACATCTGAATTACGACTATGGCTTTCTTCTGCTTTAAAAAATTTTGTACATGCATTCATGGATTAAAAAGAGAAACTGTTATATTTATTTTAAAGCTTATTACAAACAACACTTTTTTTAACAGCACCTCAGTGTTATAGGTAGTAGCATGTTTGTCTATAATTCAAAGGTTCTGTGTTTGATTTCCAGGAATAGAAAATTCATAATAAATTAACCCAAATATTTTAAACTTACAATATGTAATCAGCTAATGATCTTAGTACTTTATGCAACTTAAAAAATATTATATTAAAATATAATCAAAATAAATAACACTAACTTTTTTTTCTTTATGTATTTTGCTGTGCGCTTAATTTTCTACTTCATCAATATATTTTTTAACAGGCAGAGTTAACAGTTGAACTGAGAGGAACACCGACACCAACAGTAGCGTGGTATAAAGATGGATTAGAAATATTTAGCGGAAGAAGACATCGTATTATAACTGAGAATAATACTAGTACACTAATTATTCACCAAACTGCACTTAGTGATGAAGGTGAAATTAAGTGTACTGCTACAAATAGAGTTGGTCATGCTGTTACTAAAGCAACATTAAAAATGGAAGGTAAATTTATATGCAGATATATAGTAGAATTACACAATAATTGTAAAAGTAAATAATTTAGTATATTACTGTTATCAATAGTAACAAAATAAATGATTAAAAAATTTAAATGAGAAAAAAGGTTTAAATTTCAGATGAAATTTTTCTCAATGAAGAGATCTGATCATTTTTTGTTTAACTTGCATCTACAAGTTACACACAAAAAAACAATTATTTTAAATTCTCAATTAAAATTTTAGAAAAATTAAAATAATTCATATTGACCTTTTGATTGTAAATAAATTTTTGACCTTCTGAAGAAATGTCCACAAAATTAATTATTTAAAGAGAAAAATAAAAGGTTTTAATAAACTGAATTTTTTGACCTGTACTTTTCAGATAGGCACTTTAATTAATTAATTTGTTTACTTTAATTAATTAATTAATGTTTTACTAAAATGATTGTTTTAAAATTGTATACCCATTTTTATTTTTGCAGAGATTTAGAATTAAACAGAATTGAGAATATCTCTAATTTTTTATTTACAATAATGATTTACCCAAAGTACTTCAGCAGCAAGGAGTTTTATAAATTCCCAGTAACATAGCATTTAAAATTAGAAGCATTAATAACTTAATGAATTCCAGCAACCATTAATCTTCATTAAAATCTTAAATGAAATCTGTATGAAAGATAAGATCAATGAACTTTGACTTCTGAACAGACTGAATCTTTCTCTTTTGGTAACCAGAGGATCATTTCCCTTTCCACCTAGATCTACTGATGGCAATTTCATAACTCTTCCAAATCTGAGAACATTCTCCTTTAATAGTCTGCCTACTATTTGATTTCAATAAAGCTACAAGAACAAATTTCAGCTGGAACCACTTCCAATGGAAAATTGCCAATAATACAATTTATGGAATGCAGTTTAACATAGCGCTACTGATGAATACATCTGAGTAGATGTTTAATTTAATATTTGTTATTTATTTATCTGCAATTAGTAGTATTAAAAATTATAGTTTTTTATAAGCTAAAGGCTATTCAAAATGTTGGTAGTTTGTTATAAAACATGTACAGAAATTTTTCAAAAATAAAAACACAAAATGTATGGTCTATATGAAGAATGATAAGTTTTCTATTGTCAAGTACAGTATTAATTTTATAAATTAATACCTTTTAAGTAGTTTAAAAAATTAAAAATTATATTTTAATATTTTGTTAATTACTTAACTTTTCAGAAACAAATTACTGTGATACATAGTAAGTAATTAAACTAATATATTTCTGTACATCTTATTTATCTTTTTTTTTAAATAAAGCTCCTCCTAGCATACGATTACCACGTCAATATGAAGAAGGACTGTTATTCGAAAAAGATGAAGTAGTGCGTTTAAAAGTAACAATAGCTGGAAGACCTGTACCAAGTGTCAGTTGGTTACATAATGGAGAACCATTAACAAACAGTGGTCGTTATGAAATGGCATACACTGACAGACATGCAACATTACGTATGGATGAAGCAAGAAGATCTGATCGTGGTGAATATCAAGTGCGAGCTATTAACAAACTAGGTGAAGATGTGGCATCGTTTTTGGTTACTGTTACAGGTACTGTTAAATTTTTTTTTTCTATACCTCATTATAAATTATTTTAATTTAAATAAACAATTTATCTATAAAATAATCCATCCTTAAGAAAATAAACATTTTTAAGCAAATTTAGGTTTTCAACAAATATAAATTAAAAGTATTTCAGTCCTTAAACTTATTTAGCAATGCAACTGACACAATATAAAAAAATAATTGATTATACAATGAAGAATTGCTATTTAATGAATTTTATGATGAAAACATAAAAACAGAGAAAAAAATTGAAATATAATCAGACATTAAATTTTATAAATCTTTCAAACCATTTTAACAAGCTAACTTTACTTGACTCATATTTATAACTGGGAAGAATATAGGTGAGAAAAAAAATTCTAACAGGATTTATAAAAATGACCTATGAATTTTTTAATGACAGAAGTAATATCATATTCAGACTTTTAATTTGTCATTCTATAGAGTAATTAATAAAATGCTATTTTGAATGATTTATTTCGTCTTAAAAACTGCATCATCTAGATATTATCTATCTTATAATCATGGATTTATTTAGGTTACTTCTGGAATTCCTCATTATTCACAGAATCATCTTTAGTGATATCACTGTGATTTCTCGCTGAGTAGCAGCCTTGATTTCATCAACTAAATTCAATCTATTTTTAATATTTTTATGTTTGATATAATATTACCAAATAAAAAGCACATATTATAATGTTAAATGATCAACCAGCTACATAAAATTGTTATGATTTAAAATGGGACATTCAGGGAATATTATGAATAGATAAAAGGTTTTGCCATTTGGACACACAAGGACACCAACTTAATGGAAATAAATAGACAAATTAAAAAAAAAAAATTAATCTTTTGTTTTCAACAGTGAAACAACATCTACTTATAAAAAGTGGAATTCATATTCACGAATTCTCAAAAACAGAACTCATGAAAAAATCATTTTTCTCAAAAAAATTGTGAGATTACAATTCCAAAGTTTGAAACTAGTCATCAAACAGTATTTCTACAAAATTACTGTTGGTAAAGTTTCTACAGGTAAATATGTTATAAATAGCAAAATCTTGGTTTATTTCTGTTCCAGAGATGTGAAAATGAGCTTCATAACTCAAAAAGATCATGGCTCAACTAAGGAAACCTTCATGAGATGCTGTGTAAATACCATATTACTGCATTTAAAAACTACATAACCACCATTTTTGTACAGATAATTGTAAAAATTGACATATAATGTCTATTCCCTTAAGAGAATAATCATAAATTTCTAAATCAAAAATGTTGTAAACTGAATGATGTAGAGATGTGATATAAACTAACTAGATTTAATTTTTTTTTAAATTCTGATCCTACGTATTCATCCAGAAGATTTCTTTTTCAAAACAGAAGCTAATTTTAATCTCCATAATTATCATAATCTGATTAGAAATGCACAAATTTCATTTTAAATTAAAATGTCAGAATAAATATTCATTAAGCAAAACCTTTATTTTTTTAATAATACTCTATAAAAAAAGGCAACAATTACTAAGATGTCTTATTATTCTGTCAGAACTTCATTAAAAATTGGTCACCACGCTGGCTTTCCATTCAACTAGTCCTAGCTTAAATAGTTAATACATTATTGACATATACAGGAAATAGGTAGAAAAAATTTGTTTGCTTTAAGATTGGACCAGAATTAAAAACATGAAAAGAATCATGTACAAATAAAAAATGAAGACTGATTGATTGTTTATTAGGATATATAATAAAGCATTGTCATCTTTCAAACAAACAAAACCGATTCAAAAATTTGTTTTATTTTTCAGATCGACCACAATCACCTGGTAAAGCCAAAGTAGTTATGACATTAGGTAGATCAGTTACATTATCATGGACTGCACCTGAGGATGATGGTGGATGCAAGATTGGCAATTATATTGTTGAATATTATAGGGTAAAAAACAATTAAGTAATGGATACATATATAATAACAAAAAAAAGTTATTTAACTATAAAAAAATGGTCTTTAAAATAATAAGAAAGGTCTTAATAAGGCTTAATTCACACTTCATATTTTGAAGTGATTGAATAATATTTCCAAACTTATGCAATAGTTGAAAAGTCATTTAAACTTAGGCTCAACTAATTTATAGAATAGTAAAACTAATTTTTTATAATACACTAATAATAGATAATTAAATTTCAATTTTTTAACTTATAGACATTATATTCATTTCTTTTTAACTATACAATCTTCTTTAACCTAAGTTAAACAAATTAATATATTTTCTCTAAACACAACAAGCAAGTCAGGTTTTTAGCACTGTAGCAAACCTAAATCCCTCCCTAGTACCTTGTTATATTTTTGTTATTCACCAAACATTTGAAGAGACATTCCATTATTTAAATTAATAATACAGCGAAATCTGTTCAAAACGGACCCTGAACAAGATGGATACCTTCCCATTTTGAAAAATAATATTGTTCCTGATAAAAAAGTGAAAAAATCAATGTAATCATCCTGTTTATTACAGACCTCCATAGCACGGAAACGGAAAGTTAGGCACCCTGAATAATACGGAATATATACTGTATGAACTGTGGATATTAAGGAAGGAAAATTGTTTATTTTATCAGAATTTTTAGGTGATTAAAAATGACAGCAGCAAGAACGCTATCTACCGGGTTGGTCTAGTTGTGAACCCATCTTTCTAAATCAGCTGATTTGGAAGTCGAGAGTTCCAGCGTTCAAGTCCTAGTAAAGTCGGTTATTTTTACACGGATTTGAATACTAGATCGTGGATACCGGTGTTCTTTGGTGGTTGGATTTCAACTAATCACACATCTCAGGAATGGTCGAACTGAGACTGTACAGGACTACACTCATACATATCATGCTCATTCATCCTCTGAAGTATTATCTGAACGGTAATTGCCGGAGGCTAAACAGGAAAAAGAAAGAAAGCTATAAGGACGCTATGAAAGTCTACGAGAATTAGTGGTTAATGACGCAAGCAGAGAGCAGCTAGCTATATTGGCGCCATAGATATTCTACAAAAATAATGTCACTGTTTACTGAGTGGCAATTTTCTACTCTTTTTTTATGCAGTTGGATTTACTTGCTTGTAAACTAGTCATGTATGTCGAGTTCCCAAAGTTTGTTTTAGTTTTTTACTGCGTAACAATTAATGTGTTTTGTGCTTTACTGTATTCTTGTGCATTGTGTCTGTATCTTATTACTGTACCTTACTGTGTATACGTATCGGTTTATCGTAATTTTATAGATTTGATTTTGTTTTAAAATTCAACAAACTGTCTCGTAAAAACACAGCTTTAACACTAAACGAAAAAGTTAAAGTTAATGGATAAGTTTAAGTGCAGAAAAACTCAGATCTAAACACTTTAAAAATTGGAAAAATCACAGACGATTGGTTCAAAGGTATTGTAAATATGAAAAGACAGCTGAAAACTACTGGATATGAAGAAATAAACAACATGTTGTGGGAATGGTCTGTTAGCAGTAGAACTAACATTTGCTAATTTCTGGTCCTACTTTACAAAGCCAAGCTTTACTATTTACTAAAAAATTAAACAAACCTGATTTTAAAACTTCTAATGCACGGCTTGAAAGTTTTAAAAATAGACAACATCGTTTGGAATGAAGTTTGTGAAGAAGCCAGCGACGTCGATAAGTTTTTAATTGAGGGATGGGAGATAAAACTTTTTATCATTCTGGCTGGCTACGATCAAAAAAATAGTTTTGATGAAACGGAAATATCTTTTAGAACTCTGCAGACTAAAACGCTAACGTTTAAAGGAGAAAAATGTCAAAAGAACGTCTTACTGTCCTTCTTTGTGCAAACATGCCCGAGGAACTTGTAAAACCGCTCGTCAGCGGTAAATCGGCAAGACCACGGTGTATTTCTCACATTAATGTTAATAAACTCCCTGTGACTTGGCGTTTTAACAAAAAAGCTCGGAGAACTTCTCCTACAATGGAGGAATGGCTGAACAATTTTAATTCCAAAATGAAAATTCAAAATCGCCGTGTTATTCCTTGATAATGGATCTTGTCATCCTCATATAGATTTCTCTAAGGTTATATTAATCTGGTTTCCACCTACCACTACAAGCATCACACAATCATCGGATAAGGGTGTGATTTACACCATGAAAACCCTCTACAGAGGACTGGTGTTGCAATTGATTATTATGAAAACGAACGGTACGAAACGTGCTAACGAACTCGCGTAATCAGTTTCAGTACTGGATCACACGGTAGTAAAGAATGTAAAAGAGGAAACTGTAATAAAAGTTTTAAAAAAACTAAATTCTTATCGCTTCCCGATGAACAACTGTAATCTTAGATGAAGCAGAGAAAAATATAAGAATTTTAAAAGATCTGTGCAGTACTAATGAATTTGAAACAGGCTCTGCTACGTTTTTAAACTCTAACAGTTACTTGGCTACCAGTATTACGGCTAACATTGGAACTGAGGCAGTTTTGTCAATTCCACGGGAAGATAATGATGACATTGAACCGCCTACTGACGAAAATGAAGAAAACCGTACCAAACGTGGTGATTCAACAATTAATATTGAAGATACCGTCAAAATAAACTCATACTTCGATGCACTTCAAAACGCTTAAGTAACTTAGAAGTTTGCCGCAAGAAAAAACTGTACTGAGATTTTTGGACTATTTGTGTAAACCAGGTATTTCTTTAGAACAGCATACTGTTAAAGAAAAGACAAAGCAGGTAACATCGGTTGACATGTAGAAGTCACTCAAATAATCGTGATAAAAATTTAATTTAATCATATGTACTGTGCTTTTCAAAAAGTGTGTTTTTGTAGTCAGTTAGTGTAACGTTAACTGCGTAATAAAAATATCCAGTAAGCCTACATTTTGAATTATTTTAACAAATTATATACTGCCTACTTCTAGTGGATTACAGGATTATAGGAAAGTTGCCGCGTATTCTTAGCGTGACACATTATTATTTACCACAAACAGTACATAGTATGTTCATCATTATTATGAATGAGTAAAACGGAAACCTGTCCAAAATGGAAAAAATTCGATCTCGTTGTTTTCTGTTTTGAACAGGTTTCACTGTACGAGGCTTGTCTGAAACAAAAACAAAAGTTAGGGAATGGATTCGCGCATGCATTGAAAGGCATTACAAAAATTTCAGCCATTTTGGACGCTCAGTTGTTGTTTGCTAATCGTCTGAGTAAGTCATTGTGAGTGTTTTTGTGAAAATGGAAAAAATCATCGGGCCGTGATTAGATACTTGAATTTGAAAGGCAATAAGCCTACGCAAATTAAAATCGAGTTGGATTCTGTTTACGGGGACTCTGTCCACAATCATTTGCCACCGTGAAAAGATGGGCAGCTGAATTTAAACATGGTCGTACCACCTTGGCCGATGATGAGTGTATGGGACGGCCAAAAACCGCAACCACCACCGATATCATAGAAAAAGTTCATCAAATGGTACTGGACGACCGACGAATTAAGATTACAGAAATAGCAGAGACTATAGGCATATCGAAAGAACGTGTTTGTCATATATTAACTGAAGAATTGGATATGCGTAAGGTATCCGCGAGTTGGGTGCCGGCGTTTGCTCGCTTTAGACCAAAAACGCATTCGAATGAACATTTCCAAGGCCCTGCCGGAGCAGTTTAAGTAAAACGAGTCAGATTTTTTGCGTCGATTCATAACTGTAGATGAAACGTGGATCCACCACCAGTACACTCCTTAGACGAAACAACAGTCAAAACAGTGGACTGCAAAGGACGAACCTGCTCCGAAAAGGGCGAAGACTGTTCCGTCGGCCGGGAAGGTGATGGCGACTGTTTTTTTTTTTTTTTGGGATGGTAACGGAATTTTGTTTATCGATTATCTTCAAAAAGGTAAAACAATAAAAGGGCATTATTTCGCATCATTACTTAACAAACTGAAGACAGAAATTACGAAAACCTAACACATTTGAGGAAGAAAGTGCTTTTCCAGGACAATGCGCCTGCTCACACTTCGACGCCATGGCTAAAATTCACGAGTTGCACTTTGAATTTGTTAACCACTCACCGTGTTCACCAGATCCTGGTCCCAAGCGATTTTTTTCTTGTTTCCTAACTTTAAAGTTTCGCTTGGAGGAAAGAGATTTTCATCGGTGAAGAGGTTATCGCATACGTAAACGCCTATTTTTCAGAGAAAGACGCCAGCTACTGTTTGGAAGAGTTAAAGGGGTTAGAGATTCGCTGGAAAAAGTAAATAGACTTGAAAGGAGACTGTTGAAAAATAAAACTATATTTGACAGAAAAAAATGTCTTTCTACGTTAGCCTCAAAACTTTTCAGACAACCCTCGTATTAATTAATATTTCAATTTAATTGAAAAATTTATTAAATCATTTTTACACCATTTTTTCCATAATTTTTCAAAATATGTACTCCAGTAAAAATTAAAAAATAATTTCATTACTAAATACAAACTACAAACAGTAACAATACACTATATAGACAACTTGTTAAAAATAACTTTGGGTTTCTTCTTGAAAAGCAGAAAATCTTCATTATACATTATAAAAATAGTAATTCTTTCCGTTTTACCAAATTATCTGTTTGATTTGATCTATAGAAACAACTTTCACTTGCTTCTACAAATATTCCTGAAATACTTTTGGGTTTTCTCTATGCCATTTTTTAATTTGTCTTCTTCCTGAACATCTTCTCTTTCCCAGTTGAACTAATTTATTTTCAGCTACTCTTTCGTTCACTGTCTTCAGAATTACATGTCCAAACCAGTCAACCTTATTCAACTTTTCCATTCTTAGAGCTAGTTTAATATCCTCATCAATATTTCTTTCTTTGTCTTATCATTCATACGTTTTAAATTTTCATTTCCTTAGCATATATTTTTCCTTTTCCTTTACCGGTTCTCCATGTAAGAAATCATAATTTTTTCAGTCAAAATCAAGATATATCAAAAATCATAACTTAAAGTAACTGCATTTCTATGGGACATTATTATTATACAGCAGGTTACTCACAATCTGAAAAAATCCACCAGATTGTCAGATTCTCCTTCTAATTTCCTTTACCATACTCCTTAAAAAAAAACTTTTTACTACTTTCCAGCGTCTTCTAACTTTAAAGAGCCCCTCTTTTCTCAAACTTTGATCGGGAAACCTTATCTTGCTTTTCCTTCTACTTAATATTATTCCATTCTTTTGAATTTCTGTATTCCATACATATAGTTCTTGCACTTCCTCCTTGCTTTCTACAAGAATCATGATGCACATAATCACTTCCACACAGCAAATGATTGTTTCAGAAAACATGAAAGTAATATACAATAAAAAAATTATTAAAACCTTCGTTCACATTATATAATTTTTTTTTTAATTTCAGTTGGGATGGAACATGTGGTTGAAGGCAGCAACATGTCGACAATTAACAACACAGCTTGGAGATCTTATAGAAGGCTCAGAATATAAATTTAGAGTAAAAGCTGAAAATCCATACGGGGTCAGTGACCCTGGAGAAGAATCTGATATATTATTCATTCCTGACCCGCATAGAGGGTGAGTTTATTAAAAGTAATAGAAAAAAGAAAAACAAAATATACATAAATAACTAAATTTTATTTTAAGTAAAACTTTAATCAGAAGTTCATCATGAAAAAATATGTAGTCTGATTCAGTAAAGATCAGATCAATTGCACAGTGAACTGCCTTTAAAAAGTAAAAGATACTGGTCAAAACAATTAATTAATTCTCAGAGCTAGTTACTTAGTATTAATTCTAAATTTTCCTAAAAGTAAAAACAATATTTTATAATTTATTTCTATAAAAGATTTTCTTAAACTACATAATTATAATTTACTTTAAACTAGTCCTTTCCTTGTTTTTTAAATTACAAAAATTCTATTTGTAATGTTTTATCAATTATTATTTTTTTTAAAACATTAAATAGATAACATAATTCAATAATTAAACTTAAAAACTTTTTTGCTTAATTTTTACAGTTTACTAACACCACCAGAAAGACGTGAAAGAGGAGGATCTGAAGAAACCGATATAGAAGAATGGTTATTGGATCCTCATAAAAGACAACGAGAAACAACACCTGGTGGAAGTCCATCAAGAGAACATAAGAAGGTTAAAAAGAAACAAGAACCGCAAATGATAAGAAGAAAATCACAAGAAAAACAATTATTCCCAAAAAATACCCTTATGCATGAAGATAATGGTTATTTACCAGAACAAAAATCAACCGAATATAATACCGATTTAAATAAAGAGCTAAAAGACGCTCCTGTAGTACCTAAAAGAAGAGCAAAACGAAAACAAGAATTAAAAAGTAATGATGAAAACGAGGAAATAAAGCAAAAAATTGAAATTACTGATAAAGGTAAGACTGAAGAAAATCAGCAAAAGAGAGCCAAAACTGAAGATCTCCATAGTAGTTCAGAACTAATGTTAGTTCTGCTGCCTCAAAGTAGAGCTACTACCGAAGAAAGAGGTAAGCTTTATTATAAATATTAATAAATTATTATAATATGATATGACAGAAATTTCTTATAAAAGAAAATTTTAAATAAAATATCAATTTTGCATTATAATACTTTTTTTAACACACTTGCTGTGGGCCAAAATCCAAAAAAGTCATGACCCAGAGGCATATTTTTTTTAACTTTTTGAACTTATATTAGTACGATTTATATTTATATTTTAATTTATATTAATAAAATTTATAAATAAATAGTATATACTAAAAACTGAGCGTAATAATATCGTACAAATAATGTGTGGTTCATCACGCACATGAATTATTAGGTAGCTTGTAATTCATAGTATTCAGTTAAGAGATCGATCAAAATGTAGGTGTAAATATTTTATTTACCCAATAGCTTTTTGGGTAATAATTTACCATTCTTGGTATAAAAATATATTTTTATAGGTTAAATATATTACTTCAAGTACAGTATGTCATTTCTAAAATAAATAAAAATTTTTTTTTATTTAAGCAACCATTAAATTATTAACTTGGTAGCTGTCATTGCTTTACATGAATTTATATTATTTTAAAATAAACTACAACATAAAAATGCATTTAAAAAAATTGCAACATTTGTTGTATTAGTAACTACACTCAGTATCTTACTCAAAAGTATAGGCTTGGCATTTTTCAAACGTTCACCTTTTTCATCATATATATATATATTTATAAAATCATAATAACTTTATAAAATCAATCCTTTCGAGAATCATATTCCTCTGCACTATACAAATTATATTAATCTGATCAACCCAAGTACAGAATAATATTAAAAATAGGATGACACCTACCTTATTCAGTAATTCAAGCGAGAGCACTTTCGTGAGTCCCTCGCATCATCAATTGCTCTATAGCATATTATATTATAATTTACATATTATATGCATATTACATATTTTTTTAAACTTTTTCTGAAAACAATGTTTAAAACAAAACATTGTTCTTTGATGATAGTTTTTAAAACAGTTCATCTATATATCTATACCATTAACAATTTTTTAGATTCTTATTTCTAGTACCCTGAATGGGTGTTTACCAATTTTATTTTAATGATGTTGCTTTAACACAAATACTTTTATATGTGCACTTGCAAAATAAAAACTAAATCCATACATGTGTTGTAAATATTTATACATATGAAGAAAGCAGAAATAACCTATAAATTTAAGAAATTTTACCGTAAAAATTGTTTCCAACAAACATTTTCAATTAATTTTGATCAAAGACCAAATATGTTGTGACAAGAAATTGCAGGAGTCACTCAAGTATTCTAGAGTTCATCAGTGTACTGTGGGAGATTATAATTTAAGAGAATAAGACAAAAACTGGTAAGAATTAATTAATATATGAGTTACCCTGTTTTTAAAATCGATTGCATTTCAGTTATGTATATTGTAAATAAACATGAGTAGCAGTGTTACTATGTAATAAAATGTTATAAAAACATCCAGTTATATATATATATATAATGAAACTGTTTATAAAAATACCATCCACTGTAAATAAATTTCAAAATAAATGAACCATAAAAATAACATAGTAAAATTTAAACTAATAAATTTATCTCATTTGATGGTTTTTTTTTTATTTCTTTTCTGTGTGAGTTCCCCACAGCAACAATCACATACGTTGTAAATAGAACGTAAATAAAAAATATGTAAATATTTTAAACATTAAAAAAATCCTATATTTACCTTAAAAACTAAAGGGCATGGATTTAAACAACTTGAAATTAAAATAACGAGATAAAAATTTCAAAATATAACATAAAATATCATAAATATAAATGTTTTCATAAAACTTGATGTTTCTGCTCAACTTTGATAACAGTTATCAATGAATTACAGTAATTCATTCAACGGCTGAAGTTGAATTAAATTAATATTGACTATAACATGAGCTGACATTCTGTTTTGTACATGCTGCACTCTTGGACAATGCCATCAAATTAATCTAGAGATAGTTTTAATAAAATGTTATTTTAATTAGAAAAATTTCATTATAAACTTAATGATATATTATTATTTTTTACAATTTATAAATATCTGAACTATGCTTTAAAATCTTTATTTCTTCATCAAAAAGTCAACAAAATCAGTATATGTTAAGTTAATTTTTGCTTGGAGCCATGAAATTCTCTTGAAGATTCAAGTATGACTTTTTGATGAAGAAATAAAGATTTTAAAGCATAGTTCAGATATTATTTAAATTGTAAAAAAAAATAAAAAGTTAAGTTTTGCTGGATATTGGAATGGTGATTTTTTTTTCATTTGGCCTTTTTAACATTTGCAAAACCTACCATAAAATAAAAAACCATAATACCAAAATATAAAATTTAACTCGCAGATAAATGCAAAAAATGTTTAGTCTTCCTTAAAATAATTTGCATATGCTTTGGCGACACATTGGTGGTGTTATGTATTTTTTAGCTGAATAAGAAGCTTTCCATCTAGCTGTAAGCAATCTGTCAAATCAAATGTCACCAAAACAATATTATTTGTTCCAATAGCTGCAAATTCTTAATATAAATCCAAAATAAATAGTCTAGGATCAACTTTACTTTTACTAACTAATAATATATACTATGATTATTTTTTTCTGTAGACAAACATATCCTTTCTTTAAAGTGGAAAGTAACCAGTTTCTTTAAATTGTATTAAAATAAACATTTACATTTTTTTAAATCAATACCTTTAAAGTTATTTCTTGTGTAATACAGCTACGTTGCAAAAAGAGTTTTGGAATCTTTTCGAGGAATTACATCTGTTATTTAATATGCACTAGACATGCTATAAAAATATGAAAGTATGATTTTATAATCTCTATTTAATACTATAATAACTGAGAATGTAATCTCAGATTATTCTAATACAGAGAATGGGTACGGTCAAGCAATATAAGACAGATAGGAAGAAATATTCTAGCATCTAGTTTACTTTAAGCACTACTATACATCTATTCAATGTTAAATATTAGCAGTATGGAGTTACTCATGGAACTGGCAACTGCAATAAGTATTGTTCAACTTGACTGATCTTAAGAAGCTGGTTTAGTAGATTTGATTGAACTTTAATATTTATTCTAATTTCTCAACCTTTTACATGCAGAATTATAATCACTGAACTGTTCCAGATGTTCTGGAACAGCTCAATGAATCTAAAATTAAACATTATAAGAGGAGAAAGTTATCATCTTGCCCAAAGCCATCCAACCCAGGGATCACCTTTCTAACCTATATATTACAAAATTATAACATATATATATATATATATATGTGTGTGTGTGTGTGTGTGTGTTACAATTTTGGATATAAGAATTACATTAGATGTATACATCTTACATCCATAATTATCACTGATAATAGTTCATACTGATCTGTGATAGATACTTCGTGGATGCATTGTTCTAAGTTTAACATATTTAATCCCATGCCATTTAACTTGCTATTAGTTGGTGCTACACATGCAAATTGCTAAATGTAGCAATTACAAATTAGAAGTTCAAATTTATTTACATAAAAATTCAGTTATGTATAAAAATAACTGATTTTTTATAAACAAAACCATTTTCTTTTTTTTTTTAATTAAAAGTTTGACTGTATATAAATTATATAAAGTTACTTTAAAGAATCAGGAACTAAAAACTCAAAAATAACTTATACTATATAAATATAAAAATAAGTGAAATAAATTTTAATTATAAGGATTTTAAATAAGAATTTGATAGTGCTAATATTATTATTATTATTATTAATAATAAATTAGCAGTGTTCTTGGGCTCTCCACAAAAACCTTTAAGAAAACAAAATTGTTCTGGAACATGGTTTTTTGGATTTCTCTTATGATGAACTAAAACATAAACCTACTATTACTTCTGTAATCTGTCCCAGGTTCAAACCCTGGTCAAGCATGGCATCTTTTCATATGATACCAACTTCCACCGGGCTAATGACCGCAGCTGTTGATGTGGTCATTACTCACACTCCTTCATGACCAAAAAACAAAACAAAAAATCATAAAACTTCTGTAACCCAAATATGGGACCTAAAGTGATAACTGTCCAATCATATTTTTTAACTGATTTTGCTGCAAAATAATAAATTGTTTACGGAGTTTTTTATTATCATTGTCAAAGAAGTGGATAATGAAGGAAGTGGAAGCCATAAGGAAGAAAGTTCAAGGAAATACCAATAGTAGTAATCTGTATCATTTCATATAATATATCGTATCTTGTTTGTTTGGCTTCCTTAGATTGACAGTCGATGACTGCAGTAATGCAATCTACTTCAAAGGGTTGTGTTTTTTTTGTAAAGTTTCTTTTGTCAGTTCCTTACTGCAATGTGTGATTTTTTTTGTTTTTTTTTTGTGATAAGTCTGTAGTTTATCAAAATGTGTGATGCAGAACATAGATTTACTATCATGTGTATAGAACCAAATTGAAAGCATTAGAGCATATACAAAAAGATGATTCAATAAAAACCATTTTATCCCTTTTATTTTTTAATTTCATTACCTTGGATTAACAAAAAATTTTGCTAATCAGCCAGGTTTCATGTCCTAGGAAGCCCAAATATAAGGTAGTCCACTGTATTCACATCATTTTCATAAAATAATAAACTTTATAAGAACAGTAAACAGTGTTGTAATACGTAGTACAGAAAGTGTTATAAGCACTTATTTACAGATTATGGAAGTTTCTTACAAATATAGAACAAAAATGTCCATCAAATACAGATAAAGTATGCAATATCTTGATTATACCAATAGTATTAGAAAATAATTTTAGATGCTCCACTTTCACAGTTATTATACAGACAAAAAACAAACGTAATTGTCATCATGTTTGTAATTAAGATGAAATTTATTAATTATTCATAAATTTAAAAAAAATAATTTATTTATTAAAATAGAAATGTATTATTATTATAATATTTTACAGAATCTACTAAGAAGGAGATCATTGATTCATTAAAAGATGAATCGGCAGGCATAGCACCACCAATATCAATATCAGCACCTGAATTAGGAAGTATTGAGCCAGAAAGAACAATGAACAGGTTATGGGTAAGTTCAACAGAATTATTACACGAAAGAGCATTGGCAAGATTTTATCAAGAAGTAGCAGAAGAAGAGGCAGAAAAAGCACTACAAAGACGATACAGTTTCGAACGTAGATCATCATCACGTTCCCGTGAAATATCACAATTTATACGAAACAAATCAATTACTGGTTCAGATGAAATGTTAAAAGAAAAAATCTCAAAACATCTTTTGTTACCGGATGAAAAACAATATTCAAAATTTGAAACAGATGAAAAAGATAATCAAACATCAGATGAATTTAATAAAATAGAATATACTCAAGATTTAAAAGAAGATGATGAAAATTTTCAACTAAAAGCAAAGAAAGAATTACTTCAACCACAAAACTCAGAAGAAGAAGAAGAAGAAGAAAGTAAAATTACACAAGACGAAGTGGAAGAATCAATCAGTGAAGAATCAGACATAGAAGATGATGAATATATGGGAGAAACAGAAGGTTATGAAATAGAAGAAGAAGAAGAGGAAGATGATGAAGAAGAAATGGAGGAAGAGGAGGAGGTTGAGGAAGAGGAAGAAGAAATAGAAGATGATGATATTGATATGTTAGGAGAATCTGAAGAGGAATATGATGAACGACCACCATACAACACTGAGGAAGAAACATATCATCCACGAAGTATGACACCAAGGACAGGAAAATTTACATCAGCTTCACCATCATCATCATCATCAATAACAAAAACAAACACAATTGTTGACAACTTACAAAGTGTAACGGACGTTGCTACAGCTATCGTTAGTCATTCCATTAAAGTTCCAATAAAATCAAACACTATGCTGAAACCACCTGAAATACCACGATCAATGGTTAGAATTGAAGTAACACCACCTCCAGGAGATGATTTAACATCAATAAAAGAAAAAATCTGTACAAAACAAGAGGAATTAGGTGAAACTAAAAAGCATATAGTAAAACCAATAATTAAAAAATCAGCTTCACCTAACCGAGAATATTCCCCGACTAATGTTCACTTTAAATCAGAAAAAGAAGAAAAAATAACAAATGTAACCACAGCAACAACAAACAAATATTCACCCCCACGATTCACACCAGATGGAAGACATTTACCAAACTTAAATGCACCGATACCAAAACCAATATTAAAAATAAGAGATCATTCACAAGAAAGATCAATAACCGATGACAAAAAGAATAATAGTAACAACTTAAAAATAAATACAGCACCATTAGCTGAAGTAGAATCAGAACTAAATATAATCACGAAAAACGAACCAACAGAAACGAAAATTAACTCTGATAATAATGTAACAGATAACACTAAACTAAAGAAAAAACAAGTAAGAATTGAAGAACCTGAAAATAAAAAATTATATGATATTGATGAAAGTGATATTGGAATAACAACTGCAGGTGATATCGCACGTAACAGAAGACGTTCACCGCGATCATCATTTGTTGATTCATCAGATCCGACAAAATGTTTAATACATCATTATAGTGATATCGTTAGAGAATTTGGACGTGTAAGAAAAGTTCCAACAACATTGTATTTAAATTATGATGACCTAAAAGCTGCCGCACAAAAGTCTGAAGATAATTTGTATGATCCTCTTTTAGCAAATACTGAGGAAAGTTTACCAGAAAAAGAAAAACTTGATGAAGAAGAGAATTATATGGAAAAAGAAAAAGATGATGAAACAAACAAATATAATAATAATAAAAACAATCAAAATGAACAAGAAAAAGAAGAGAATAGAACTATATTTGATGATGATGAACCCGAACTAGAATTTCTAATGGAATCTGCAGAAATAAAAGAACTACCAAAACTCATTTTATTAAAAGATGTATTTCTTAAAGAAGGGCAACAAGAACCAATAAAAGAAGAAGAACAACAAGTAAAAGAAGAAGAAGAGGAGGAGAAAATAATTAGAGATGTAATAGTATATGAAAATAATTTAACAAAAATAGCAGAAAAGAAAGTTCGTTCATTTTTTGACTACTTAACAGATGTTGCAATGTTTTTTATAGCATGTTGGTTATATGCATTTAATGATGAACGTTTAGCTATACCAATATTAATAATAATGATATACAGACAAGCTAAGGAAGCAACTGTATCATATGTAAAAAGAAAAATTGCAAACTTACCAAAATTACCAAGACTGCCTTGGAGAAAAAGACAATAAGTTATATGTTTCATACTTTCTGCATTGTAAAAATGATATTTCAAAAACCTATTACTTTCCTAACCATATGTATAATTTATAAGAACAGTGAAAAAAGTTATTTAATGAAAATTACAAAATGTTTATGATAAACATATTGTATACGTAAAATACACTAATTATATTAATTTTTAAGGTGTTATACAACTTATTCAGTTTCAGATAAGTTTTTAATTCCATTATTAATATTATTATTCATAATCAATTTACAGTACTTCTTTTATTTCTTATACAGTTGTTATTTACAATAAGTTTATTGATTTATGATAAAAGAACACTGTTAATTTTGAGTTAATTAGAATTCTGTACATTATTATTCAGTGTCAAAATGTAATATTCTATAACATATTAAACAATTTTAAAACAATAAATGAAACTTACAATTTATTGAATATATTTATTGGACATAATTTCTATTGAATATACAATACCATTAGTGAATGTAAATAATATCAGTAAACTAAAATCACAAACTAAATTAACTCAAATGGTATTGGTATAAAACTCAAATAGTACAATAAAAACAGTTTTTTTTATTTTATTTTTAAACCACTTAATTTATTTTCTTGGATTGTGTCTGTAATTATTTTTTTTAAAATTTATTAATGGTGATATAAATAAATAATATCTGTAATATATTTAATTTGTGTGTGAATGATCTTGTTCTTCTCTTCATTTTATAGTAACATGACAACTAAACGGAATTAACAAGTCATAATTTTTAAGCTATAATTAAGTTACAGTCAACTAAATAAATAAAAATCTTACTTGGCCCTACAATAAAATTACTTGAATAACATTTTAATGTTGAAATGGACAAATTTATTTGACTGCTAGGATTCAGTTCAATGATTTGAATTAAATAATTCATGTGAAAATAAAATGGTTAATCGTTTCCACTCATTTCAATTAAATTAGGAGGGGAAATACACAGTTCAGCTGAACATTTTGCTGTTTATATGTATCCCATCTAAACTATACTCTTACATTATTTCTAAGAAAGATAATGCATATGTGAACAAAAACATACAGGATCATTTAGGCCATAAAAAATAAACGCGTGATGAATTTATCTGAAACAGTAGTTTAGCTATTATACAAGCTGATCATCAAAGATATTCTTTTGTCCTGAAAGCACATTTCCATGTAACTAGAAAGCATGTAATTATTTATTTTTCAAATGGTCAAAATACCATCACAAAAGAATCAGGAAATTCAATTCAGAAAATACTAAGAGATTCAATTTGGTAATTGAAAATGATTCAAAATGTAATGGGCAAAGTTGAATCACTAAACAATCATTAAAAGTATTTACATTCCATGGCTGCTAAATGTCAGTAAGTGTTTAGGACACAAATTATTTAATTTTCATAGACAGTAGGATTACATTTCTTCATGTTACAGCAAAGATGTGACTACCAGAATTACAAACCAATCAGTATGTTTCTAAAGTCAAAAATAAAATTGTAGATTCATAACTACTACAGACTACTTTATTCCCCAAACCATCTAGGTATTCTGTTTTAACAACTCATTTTAAAAATCTAACAACTGAAATACCGCACAGTCTTAACAAATATGGCCAAATCGGGAACAACTCGACATCTTATGTAATAATATTCATGCAGTAAACCTTGTGAACACTAATTCGATCAATACCCGCTAAACACTATTTTCGTTTAATAAATATTACCCCTAAATCGTAATATTAACGATTTAATCGTTAATCAAAAATGGTTAAAGATGTTACAAGAATTTTCAGCGTAAAATCAAGTTTTATAATTTTTCTTTAAAACACACTAAAATGTTTGATTTATCTTTTTCCAATTTTTCCCCCCAAGACATAACCGGTTGTTTGAAATCACCAATTTTTTTGGAAAATAATTTCATCATTCATTTCCCGTACTACTTTTATATGATATACGATTTTGCTTTTGTAATGTTAAAAAGAAACCTTAAAAGATAATATTTTATTTTGAAATCACCGTGTCAAGAAGTTCATCCCATGCAAGAGTTTCCCAAGCACTGCCCGAAAAACTTTAATAACCCTTTACATCCCAGTCGGATTTTTAGCACTTATTAATTTGAATGAATCTGCATTTATCTAACAAATAAAGAAGTTTTATACTTACCATTCATGTAACATCTAATCATTTATTTCAACATTATATTCACGTTCTCTTATCACTATTTAAACCATCTACATTTGTACATTTTTCACTTGTAATTTAATATCAGCTGCAGGAAAATCAACTGCACAGGAAAATCAGGCCATGATCCAGAAATCGATAGCTTAGTGCCATTATTTTTCTTGAAATTATCGATCGATCGAAATGAATGACACTCGAGAAAGAGATAGTCGCTCGCTGATTACATTATAGTGCAAATTGAATTAATTTCTTTTCAGTAAAATACTTGCTAGGATCAAAGATTACCTAATTTTTCTGATATTGCCATCAATCTGTGTTTTTTTTATTACGTCTATAAAAAAGGTTTTTCAGTATCAACTTTCTTTCTTGGTTTTATTTATCTGTATGCTTTCATTTTAATCAACTCAATATTATCATGGAAGAAATGAATGTTTAATAATTAGAAGTAGACCTACTTGCTCATTAGATCACTATATGAAGTAGTGCTACTGGTCAAATTATGTTAATATTAATTTTGCTATGTCTGCCCAGTATAATAAGTTTAGTTTGAAATAAACGTAAACACATAATTTTTTTCAATACTGAAAAAATTGCCTTTAATAAACTTACCTACTAAAAGCCACTACAGGCTAAGAATCTCACATTTATTTAGTACTTTTAGCTAAACTATTAAGCAATTCTAAATTATATGTTCCTTTAAATCACAAAGTGTTTTGATGTGTTCTAGACATAGAATACATGTATTAATTATGAAGTAACATACTTATAATAATAAATTTTTTTAACATGGCTTCTGCTGATAATTTTAATAAAATAAAAATAATTAAAAATTGTTATATTCACCTTACCTGCAGAAAAGATAATTACACAGTCATGACTAGGTAATTATTTTAATTTTTGACATATTATTTTTATCTCCTGGTGTTGGTCTGAAATATACCGATAGATTTGAGAAAACACACCTTCTTTGCTGGTAAGGTGGACATAAAAATTTTTAATTATTTTTATTATATAATTATAACAGTTAAAAATTATCTAATTGCAATAAAAAATGTTTGGGGGCACTTTTGTTGCTCTCAAGTGTTACTCTTTGTATTATACAATCTAGAATGGTGTTTTTATGTACTATATGTAAACAATATATATAATTTATTATTAATATTATTCCTTTCTTATTTTTAAAAATTTTAATGTTTGTATAATTAAATTTAGGATAAGATTTTTTATGCATGTAATACTGCACAATGTTTATACAATAAAAAATAAAAGTTTTATAAAATGTTCACTTGTTTTTAAATTTACCCGTATCTATATATTTTTAAATTATTTTTAATTTAGCACATTAGTAACAGTGTTAACTGCAATGATAGGCATTTGGATCATCCTTGAACTTTATCCAATTTTTAGCTATATTACTTAAGATTTTATCAAAGCAATGACTTAGAAATTAACTTTTATAATTATAAAAAATATTTTTTTTTGAAAATTTTCACTAAAGTGAAGGGATAGGTTTTATTTAGCTTTTATTTTTTCTATATTTTTAGTTACTTAAAAAAAAAATAGGAGTAACATTTTTAGAGATAAATAGAAAAAAAATTAATAAATAATAAGCACCTAACTTTAGTATAGTTGTAAAATGACTACTTAATATATTAATTAAATAAAATATTATTTATATTTTACAAACAATAAATACAAATTATTTATTTAATATTTAGTTTATATATTGTAACAAATAATAAAAAAAAAAGTCTAATAGCCATAGGGTAAAAAATAAAAATAATAATAAAGGCTGAGAGAATACAAAAATCACTGGCCTGCAATGCAGATCGTAATTTGAATGTAATTTATATGTACCTGATATGGAATGGAAACTCACATCTGTAAAGTTTTATGTATAATAAAATCTTGTTACTGATTAGGTAAATGAGCTACAGTTAATGTCTTTCATTAAAGAATGATTTAAGGTGAAGTAACTGCCTACTCAGAAAAATTTTGACTAAGATGTACATTATAACTCAAACATACTTTTTGTATCTTATTGATTTAATGTCTGACTTATTTTACATTTTATTTACGCTACAACTACCTAAAATTAGAGTATGGTACAACTTAACCTACAGTATCTATGACGGAAAGAATTTAAAATTCTGACTGATTTTGTCAAGTTACAATGCACACATAATTGAGTAATTTTATGCTGTAGTTTGGATTAATATTAATTACATCTATAAATTCCTACCTATTAGAAATATTTATAATTTTCAGTTCTCTATCCATTTATACTATTTATGTCAGGATTACTAAGTACTTACAGAGACACAACTGCAAGATGAAAAGCAAATTATTCTAAATTTGTCATTTTTTATTTATTTATCTCAGGGAAACTGAAAGAGATGATAATTAATTGTAGCAGTAATCTAAGTTAAACAATGATCTTTAATATTGATAAAATTGCCAATGTTCACACACTTTGGATTCAGAAGAAAAACTTGAATATTTTGTTTTAAGTGGCTGAAATAGAAAGCAGTAAATTTTTATTTTTTTGTATTTTTGTCTTTTAAATTTAAGCCTTATAATTCTCATTTGATGCAATGGTATATTAAGTAGATAGCTGAGCACGTACAGGCCCTGAGAAAAATGTAACATTTTCTTTTATTTTATATTAATTTTTAGGAAATACTTTTCAAGTAATTTGCTTTTAAGATTTTTAATCTGTATAGGTATTTTAAAATTCTATTAAAGAATTTACCTAATAGTCCTCTCTATGGGAAAACATTTTGCTTACAGTATTTTCTCAGTTGGGATTTAGAATAAAAACAACTACACTGTCATTAATTGCAATGCTGAGGTTTACCAACAATGGTACAATTTTTTTTTGAATAGGTGGTTGGTCCAACAAGCAGTATTATAATTTACATCAGTGCACATGAGTGTAGTCATCAAACATTAGGACACAGTAATTAAACACTTAATATGTATAATCTGCAGTCAATATGCTAAGGTAAAATCAGTTTTAGCTCTATATAAAGGAATCCACCCTATCTCATATTTCTTTCCCTGGTACCTCTCTATAAATATGAAGTTTCTTAATTAAAATTGATTTAAATAGATTAGACATTCTTTATATCGCCTGTTTGATCGTTTAGGCATGGTCCTTCTTATTTATCTTTCATTTGTTATTTCTTCTTCATACTTAAAAGAATAGCTTATATGAACATATTGCCTGGCAGTATATTTAAATTCTCTATTTAAATCAGATGAACTTAGCAACTTAATTCTTCAATGTTATTATAATTATTTGATTTTATATGTCAAAATTATATTTGTCTCACTTTCAACTCAATTTTTATAGTACATTTACACTGTTTAATAGAAAAATGCACATACAGTTAATTTGAAGACCAATGAGGCTACAATGGCAATATTTTTTTGAAGTATATAGCCTCTGTACTGTTTGCAACTCGTATAGATGTACATGGTGCCAACAGAACATTGGCAGTACTACATTGTACATTGTGATTGGCAGTACATTGACATGTTCTGAGCAGTACATTTCTACTGCCAATGAAGAATTCAAAATGCCCTCTTGGTGAAATATTCAATTTTATTAAGATGTTCTGTTAAGACACCACCACATTCCTCTACAGGCTGAAGATAAATTCCCCACTGGTGGTTATATAAAATTATATAGATTCACCTTTTCATAAAAAATAATAAATTATAGATTTATAAACATAGGAATGTTTTTGGTGAGTAAAAATTTTTATGGAAAGCATGGGTTCAATGCACTAACACTTTAATTTAATATTGTGGTTTGTGGTTGTGTACAGGGAAATTCAGTTCTTATCTTACCTGCAAAAGGTTAAATTATTAAAAATATATTTAAGTACGGTAAGCCATGATATTTAATAAATTTTTAATAATATCTTGGCAATACATTTTCATTATATGTAATTATATTCCTGTCTGAAATATAATATCACTTGAGGCTCCCTGAAAAAGCCAGAATGAGTTTTTGAAGTCAAAATGAGATATAAAATCACTGTCTGATATAAATATGAATCATGTTTAGTAAATTAAAATTTTTCATTTACTCATGTGTTTATGATATGTTATGAATGTGCAATCTTTGGTAAAAATAATAGTAATTTATTCTTAAAAATATCAATGTCCAACATGTACTATCAAACCAGACAACAGAACTCTTTTTCATATAATTCAACACAATTCTTTGGCTTATGATCCCTTCTTACATTCCCATACTCTAATCAAGGTTTTACTATAATTTTCTAATCTACCCAGCAAAATTTTGGGGCAGTTTCTTTTTTTATACATCAGAAATACCTAATTATTTCTCATATAACATATTATTTTCTGCCCTCAGAATAAAATATTTAATTATGAACATGTTATTTTTCTGAGCTATTTAAAGATAAACAAATCTGATGTGGACACCATATGACTTCCTCATACGCCAATTAAATTACATATACACATTATTTGCTGTGCTTCATTTAAACTTATTTCATTTGAAAGTGAAATATGATCCTCCAATTCTTTAATAAAGTGGACAGTTATACACAATTGCATTGTGATGGACACCACATTGCATCACATTTTTTTGTGGTGTCCGTATCAGCATTTTATATTAGTTTATTTATTAATTTTGTTTCATGTTGCTCAAGTAGTTATGTGGTGTAAGTGAGAACATGTCAGATCCGTAACCACAGACACATCGATTCAAATCCGACTTCATATACATATATTTTTTTTTTAATTTAAATATATTGATTTATTAACAATTATTAACCTCTGTAAAAATTTTTGAATTAAAATGAAAAGTACATAAAATTTTATTTCACCTGATTTTTTCATACTTTTTTTTATTATTATTGAATAATTATTTATTGTAATTTTTTTTTTACAATCAGAGATTAACAATTATTAATAAATCAATATATTTAAATTAAAAAAAAAAGGTAAAAAAAAAAAAAATGTTTATACAAAGTCGGATTCAAACCGATATGCCTTCCCTTGTAAGATCTAAATATCTCATTAATTAAAATTTTATTTGGCTATAACTCTGGAACCAATGAAAATAAGTGCCACTTCTGATATATCATTGAAAAGCTCTCAATGAGGGCTTGTTACTGCAGTTAAGAAAAAGTCCAAAATCCAAAACATTTGGATTTTGGGCTTTTTTTGGACACTTTTCGTCCAGTTGATTGCAATCAAAAGGGGAAATGCACAACTACATGTTACAACAGTCCTAAATCCAAAATTTCAATATCCTACGGCTAATCATTTAGAGATATGCCAGATACATACATGTAGCTTGCCCAAGTCAAATTGGCAAGATCTGATGAACATTATAGCTGTATGTATATCTTACTTCCTAATGAGCACGGGCTTATAATAATACTCGATTAAAGACAATATATATTCAGTATGACTACTGTTGATTCCAATCAATAAACAAATTCACGTCTTATATTTATTTATTTAATCCTAAGTTTATATATTATTAATTTATTTCTTTATTAGACAATAAAATGCATATGTTATGCAATATTATGCAGACTAACTGGCTGTTAATCTTAGTGGTTAGGTCCTTTTTTCTGTTTAGCTTCCGGGAATCACCATCAAGTATTACTTCAGAGGATGATATGTATGAGTGTAAGTGAAGTGTGGTCTTGTACAGTCTCAGGTCGACCATTACTGGGATGTGTGGTTAATTGAAACCCAACCACCAAAGAACACCAGTATCCACAATCTAGTATTCAAATCCGTATAAAAGTAACTACCTTTACTAGGACTTGAACGTTGGAACTCTCAACTTCGAAATCAAGTGATTTTCGAAGACGCATTCACCACTAGATCAACCTGGTGGGTTTAGCATTTAGGTCTAAATGTATTTATTGTCACTCATATTAATTTGCTCTTGGACTATGTATGTGAGATTCATGATATGGAACTTTTCAGTCAAATTTTAAAGCACTTCTGCTTATCTATTTGCTCTGAAATTTTGCATACAGGTTTGCTCCTGATGACAACACATTTTAACAACATTTTGAAGAAGCTAAGATGCGATAATTAGTGAAAGAAATGTCCCTTGAACTTATGCAATCTCGTTTACATGCATATTTTCTTAGTGAAAGGAATTTTCTTAGTGTAAGATAACCTAGCCTACTAAGTTTAAATCCAAAATTCGCAACCAAAGTTTTGGGAATATTTAGTACTTTATTCCTGGATCTGAATTTTCGGACGAAAATCGCAAATACCTCGAAAACGGTCAGTCCTAGCGCTCTGAAAAATTTGTTCGACCCCTTGCATGGCAATTGCCCATCCGTTCCCAATGATATTCTTCGGATGATAATACTTTCAAGTGTCCCCGCGACGCCGTTCCGAAATTGTGGAGGGGGTGCGATGAAGTATCAACGTAATATCTCGGCAACAGCTCGTCCGATTTTCACCCATTGCAACGAACGGTGTATGCATCAGCAGGTCAAGCGCTAACTGTTTAATGCATCGGATACATTCTTGATCAATTCAATCTTCGTTATCCAGAAATTAAATTATTACCCCACTCGTTAAGCCATTCATGACGCATATGAAAAACTGGCAAAAACATCAAATTTTTAATTTGAAACTATGACTCACATAATCTTACATGTCACCATCAAAGCTTGTTTGTGAAATCCATTCTGAGATACCGTCTAAAATTATTTTTTACCATTTACTGCGTTCAATTTAAGAGTGGCGTTTTATCATTTTTTTTTTTTTACATATTTGTTATTATTTACTTTTTAGTGCATTTAAAATAAGAGTGGTTTTTAAAATGCTATTTTTTATTTTTTTAGGCTTCATAAATTTATACCTTGCAGCTGCGATAGCGCACAGGTTTGAGTGTATTTAGCGAAAGATCGGATCGGTACGTTTTACGGTTCTATCAAGATCCGTTCTATCAAGATTGTACCCGATGCGTTAAACAGTTATCCCTCGACCTACTGGTGCATACGTCTATAACAGCCAGCAAGAGGACTCACTGGGCCCGCAGTAAAATGTCCGCGCAATACCTAAAAGCTATGCGGTGAGCCCAGACAGGCGCAGCAGACAGCACAATAGCTTCGCTGACACTTTTGTAAAGGATACGCATGGTACGGTAATTCAACCCCCAAACGGGATGAATGATACGGATTCCATAAAAAGCATCAGTGGCCTTTTTTGCTACATACTACATCTCAATTCCCCCCCGAGGGGAGAAGATCCCGCCTCGCAGCGTGTCAGGTCGCTACACCCCCCCCCCCGTTCCTTGCCAGTAATGGCTTTAACGGAGGACATCTTCTTGCCCTTGCTACATACTACAGATAGATGTTCCTTGAACCGAAAATTCTCATCAAGGATAACACCCAGGTATTTTTGAGTCGTAATGTACCGAATGGGGAGACCAGCCATCCGAACCCGTATTCGTCGGGAAGCAGCCAATCGACCTTTAAGCAAAATCATTGTGGTTTTCTCTAGGCTGAAAATCACCTTATGTTGGAGACTCCACAGTCGGAGTGTCTCATAAGTACGAGCAGCTCGGAACTCTACCTCGTTACGCGAATCCCCTTCAATGAGTAGCAGCGCGTCGTCAGCATAAACGATGACACGACAACCACATGGCAATCTTAAACGCAACATCGAATCGAATTCTATGATCCAAAACACTGCCCTGAGGGTATCCTTTAGTTAAGGTATTGCGAACCTCCGAGCCGCCATCACGCAGGGAAACGGTCCGACGGCAGAAATAACTTGAGAGCACTTCTATTCATTTCGTGTACACTTACGCTTCTGCATCTGAAACAGGGCAGAGAGCCACCATAAGTTGTTAAATGCCCCGGATATGTCCAGAAAAATCCCTTCTCCTTGAATATTTACATGGACTAGAGGAAGCTATAATCATCATCTTTAGTATGGTATCCTCAGTGCTCTTGTCCGGTCGGAAACCATACTGGTTGTCCATTAGCAAATGATCAGTGGCCAATCTGACATTAATACGCAAATATGAGACCTCAAAAACCTTGCCAATTACGGGCAAGAGTGTTAGTGAACGGTAAGAAGAACTAACAGTAGGATCTTCGTCGCTACCTTTGAACAACAACACCAAGTCTCCACGGTTCCAACACACCGGAAAGTGGCCGGCGAAGAGCAACCTGTTATATATTGTAGTTAGAAGACCAAGGACTACTGGAAGCGCTCGGACGAGGAGCTCCACTGTGATACAGTCACATCCGAGGGTCTTGTGCCGTGCCATGCTACAGATCACCTGGCGCACTTCCGCCTCAGTGATCTCAGAAGATTGTATGTCGGTCTCGAAAATCGCGACTTCCTGCCTGACACGCCCGTGGTATGAAATCTCACCCACCATAGTGTCATCCGGGAGCAAATCATTCAGCAAAATATTAAGGACACGGTCCTTATCAGTTACTACTCGCTCGCGGGTTGACAAAGCTGACAGGAAGACATCTTTCCTGCGCTTATTGTCCAAGGGCTCTATACACAACGCCCCAAGAGTCTCTCTTCCCTTGCTCCTGAACGAAGGAACGCCAGGAATTACGCTTGGAGGACCTAATGATATGAAAGTACCTAGCCCTCGTTCTGCGGTAATCTACAGTTAGGGCCGCATGCCGATCGGGATCACCCTCTCGTTGCGTAGCCCTTCTGAGTCGATTCGTAGATTGCTTCATTGCTGTCAGATTCCGAGACCACCAATCAGATATACGTTCCCGACCAATGTCTCTAGGAATGGCGGCTTCAGCCGCCGCCACCACCACAGAAGTGAAAGTTTCTGCCAGAACATCTATCGCTCGACCTGCTGGTACATACGCCGTTGATATCGTGAAAATCGGACGAGCGGTTGCAGAGATATTACGGTGGCACCCCATCGCACCCCCTCCCCAATTTTCGAACGGCGCCCCGGGAGCACTTAAAAATATTATCATCCAACGGGTACCACTAGAAGCGGATGGGATTGCCATGCGGGAGGTCTAAATATTTTTCAGAGCGCTAGGACCGACCGACCGTTTTCGAGATATTTGTAATTTTCGTCCAAACATTCGGGTCCGGGAATAAAGTACTAAATTTTCCCGTAACTTCGGTCGCAAATTTTAGATCCAAACTTACCGAAGCAAGTTAGGTTATCTTTCAGTAAGAAAATTCCTTTCCCTAAGAAAATATCCATGTAAACGAGGTTGCATAAGTTCAAGGGCCATTTCTTTCACTAATTATCGCATCTTAGCGACTTGAAAATGTTGTTATAGTGTGTTGTCGTCAGGAGCATACCTGCATGCAAAATTTCAGAGCGAACTGATAAGCCGCAGTGCTTAAAAATTCGATTGAAAAGTTCCGTACCATGAATCTCACAACATACCAAGAGCGAGTTAATATAACAGTGGTAAAAAAAAATTATACTGTATATATATATATATATATATATATATATATATACACACACACACACACACACACACACACACACACACACACACAGTAAAATCGATTATACTGAACGAATATATACTGTCTCCCACAAGTAATATATTCTAGTCCCGCGCTAACTAGGCAACCATCGCCTAGATCAGATCTGTCAATTCGGCTTGGACAAGCTATGTACGTACAAACGTCACGCCAAAACTAGTCAAAATGGATATTTCTGTTGAAATCTGAAAACCGAAATTTTTGGCGTTCTTGATACTTCCTTTACTTCGTACAAGCAAGTAATAACTGTTTTAAGTTGAATAATTATCATAAATATTTCTTTGGTAATTTATAGAAAATATTTTTACTTACAAATAGGAGTCGTTCTAAGAATTCTGTAAATTTACAATTTTAACATGTTAAATGGACAGGAATAAATAGTATAAGGAACATATTTATTTGTAAATAGTTTGAAGAGATATTAAATTTATTCTTTTTTTTTTAATTTTATTATATCTTTCAGTCTAATTCTATTTCCATAACAAAAATAGATGAACTACGTTAACATTAATAAGACTAGACACATAATATCTACAAATAATTATCACAGATCATTTTTTTATTTTATATAATACTTGTACAATCTCATGATGTATTTTACAATAATTTATTACATAAATTTATTTTTTTTTAACATTTATATAAAATATAAAAATGTATAGATTTATAACACCATTTAGATATCATACAAATTTTACCATAAGTAATAATTACAAATTTTTGCAAGTAAAAAAAAAAAAAAATCATTATTATACATTCTTTATTACTTACTGATAAAGACATATTTTTAATTAATCTATAATATAATAATATATTATTTGGTCACTGTTCACTTTATAATGTGAGTTATTTACAGAGAGACGTGAGTGAGTCTGATAACCATTTAGATTTATGTTAATATATTAATAATGTTTTATAATTCATTAATACTAATTATATCTCCTCTTCCTCTCACAGGATACAAGTAACCATATATATATATAGCCTATATAATTTTTATATATACAAAAAAAAGATTTTGAATGTAAAAAGAATCCAACCATATGGAATTAATTCCTTTTCTTGAAATATTCATTGATTACTTAAATGTTCTACTGTAAATACATTAACAAAAATTACTGTAAATTAATACTCTGGGGGCATTAAGTTAGCTCTCTTCTCTTCAGCCTATTTTCCGCTGTTACAATTCGACATTCTCAACAAAATATATGAAACAGAATAGATAACTTGTACATATAAGACAAAAACTTAAAATTTTACATTACATACATGCTATTATGAGGTAACATTTTTTTGTTACTTAAAATTAATTATCTGATAAAACTATCATAGTCTTATGATTCAATCAGACTTGGATATTCTTTTATACACTAAAAAAATTCATTTCTTACCATCCAAGAAATATAACTGGTGCAGGGCAACTGTAATTGGGCAAAGGCCTGTAGTTAACAGTAGATAACAAAAATATTCTAAATGAATACAACACATTCCTGAATAACAGATACTTTTAGAGACATGTAATCTATTCAAAAGATATACCTCTGTATATAGGTGTAACTTACAATAAAAAAAATAAAGATAAATTGTTTTGCAAGATAAAATAAAGAAAACATCTTTTTGTAAGTGTTAAACAAAGTAAACATTGATCCAAAGGTCTTCACTTGTCCGAAGGATAACTATCTATAAAAATGTTCCTACTGTCATGATGAGAAGGAAGATTTGAATTACAAATTTTATTTTTCTTTATATCATTCTAAATGAAACTTTGCTAGGTGCTAACATCAAAAAAATTTACTCACAGCACAAGAACTAGATGAAGTTCATATCGCAACTAAATTATAGTTAAAAAATTCCTTTTTTGCATAGGAAGATGTTTATAAAATGTATATGAGAAAAGGATATTACCAATAGTTTTATTTTGGTCTTAAATACATCAGTTATGGTACTTGACCGACATACTTGATTTATACCCTTCATTATTCATACTTCCTTTACTATTTTTATACCTTTTGCCTATACGTATATACCTCATACAGTTCATGCTCTTTCTCCCCCCAAAAAAATTAAAAATCAAACTGAACATGTAAAAGTTTACAAAAATTCAGTTGATCTAAGAGAGATTGTATGAAAACATCAAAGAGAATGAATACAATAACTAAAGCTTATGGTGCCTGGGTAAAATGGTAAATTACATATCTTATAAAGTGGTCCCACAATACCTGAAGCTTCACAAGGATTAGTATCCTAAAAACTGAAGTGCATAAGGATAAATGAAAAACTGAAGTCACATCCGTAGTACTGATTCTAGTAGATCACAGCGTTAAAACAATGAAAGTGTAGTTTCACTGTATTTATTACTGTTTCCATTTATTACCTGATTAATGATCGTATCACTTCATACCAAAATAAAAACGAAAAAACTCTTTAGATTGTATTATAAACTTAAAATTAATACCTAATCCCAAGAAGATTACAGTGTTGATTAAGATTCACTGTTTTAGTTGATTACCTTGATACGATATGCTGGAAATTTATAGGCAAACTGATGTAACGTAATTATGTCACAACCTACAAATAACTGCATCCCTTGTTTATGTATTACTTGCGTGACCAATAGTGTTACATGGTATAAGTAACCTATATAAAAAATTAAGGTTAAATAAATGTAATGATAAACAGTAGTAGTTAAGGTAATCCAACTTTTATGTTGGGTGCTTTTAGATATCACATCTTAAGTGTATTCGCTGTAAAATATATAAATATTCAGTAAAACATAAGCATATAACTTTATTTCTGTAACATCAGTAAATAACCTGTAACGTTTTATAACAAACTATTTATTTATGTACAAACATGACGTACATGTGTCAAAATCTTCATTGGTTATAATACAATAACAATAAATCATAATAATAATGATAAAAAGAAAGTTTTAATAATATATATAGATAGCATTTCAATAATAAAAATAATCAATTCTCTAAAAAAATAAGATATATTAGATGTTATCATTAAAAGTCACAAACATCAGTCAAATTATAATTTAAATGGACACCTTTTTGAAAATCAGATATATAAGAAAAATAAGTAGAATTATATTATCAAACTTAATAATTTTTTTTATTCCTATAAAGATAGAAATTTGATAAACTTAAGATGTATTTAAGAAAACATTGATAATATTTTACATAAATTTCATAACAATATCTCTTTTTTTATAATTATCAATTAATTAACACCTTTCTTTCTTTTTCCTCTGGTAATTACCTTTCAGATAATACTTCAGAGGATGAATGAGGGTGATATGTATGAGTGTAAATGAAGTGTAGTCTTGTACATTCTCAGTTCGACCATTTCTGAGATGTCTGGTTAATTGAAACCCAACCAACCAAAGAACACCGGTATCCACGATCTAGTATTCAAATCCATGTAAAAATAACTGACTTTACTAGGACTTGAGCGCTGGAACTGTCGACTGCCGTATCAGCTGATTTGGGAAGACGCGTTGACCACTAGACCAACCCGGTGGGTTAATTAATGAACACCTGGCAATAAATAACAGGATAAATTACATGATATCTGATTTAAAGTTTACTATAGTTATTATACATAACCTGTAGAATTCTTCTGTTGAGAATTTAAATTAAATCTGGTTATTTATTGAACTGTTATGAGAATTATTGAAATGCATTAGATACAGCTTAAAATAGAGTACAGTATATGTTGACTTTTTGGGCAGAGATGAGTCATATTTATTAGAAATGGGTGTTCATTAGCAAATATAAATTATTGACTGCTTTATAAATAAAGCTTGTGTAAATATAATGCATTACAATAATGGATTTAGGTTAATCATAAATTATTTAATAAAAACAACAATTTAGACTTTTCTACAAAGAAGCTAATATATAATATTAAGAAGTCAAAGTCATTAAATTCCTTAATCATCAATGGTTTTTTCTTTACTAATGTCATCCATTATGAGTCACGTTCAAATAGATATAAAAGTTAATGTGACAGATATAAACTAAAATAAATATTGACCAGTTTATCAGTTTTTCTTCTATTAATTTTTATAAAAATAATTTAAAAAAAATGACATGTATCAAATTTAAAGCTATAGCAAATACACCAATTATTGTACAGGCTGTACTCCTATACTGCCCAATACACAGCATGTTTATTGAGTTAAAGTTATTTAATTTTTTATTCAATGTATAAAGAATTACAATATATATATATATATATATATATATATATATATATATATCATATTAACATATATAAAATTAATTCTATTCATAAAAAACATAATGTTCATTTAAAGAGAAGAGAACCTTTGGAACATTCTTTAAGCATGTCCATGTACGCAAGTAGTTTCAACAAAATTAGAATAATACTAACAAATGTTTTATCAGAAACAATTAATTAATAAATAAAATACAGTTTATACCAACCTCAATATATATATATATATATATATATATATATATATACACACACACACACACACACACACACACACACATATATAACTTTTGTTAATCTTTAACAATAAAATTTTTAATATTAATTTTAAGACACTATGTATTTAATTTAATATGTTATAGTTTTTTAATTACTAATTATTTTGGCATTGATTTTAGATATTTAATTTCATACAGATTTTTCAAATGAAATCTTCTGTAAAATAAAAAGTAAAAAAAAAAAACTATTATATAAACACACATATTGATTGCATTCTTTTTTTGTAATGGATATTTATTCTGAATATGAAAATGGAGGTTTGGTAAAAACAGTAAACTGTACATCCTTACGACCTATATAATGGTACCACTGTACCTAGAATATGTGGAGAATAGCTTCAAAAAAATAAACAATAAAAAATGAGAAGAAATAATAAATATCAAATGGATAAGATTATGTTTAACAAGTCAGTTCCTGAGTAGGCTACTAGAAGTAACCTAAATTTTCCTTTGGTTAACAATGAAAAGCTGCTGGCTAAAAAATAAATTGATCAGTCAACTTTCATCTACTTTTAACTTAAATATAAATAATCATTAAAAAAGCTAACTATTAACTTAACAGATTTTTGTGCAAACGAAAAATGGTTATAGATAATTTAATGTCTTTTTGGTACAAATAAAATAAACATAAAAATAAATAAATAATTTTTTGTTTTTATATTTTATTTACATGTTTCAATTTAATGTTCTGTCTAATGTCATATGGCACAAAAAAAGAATTTAGGAAAAAATAACTTTTTTCTCATTATATCAACAATGAGGACATTATAAGAGCTTGAAATATACTGTGCCAATGGTATGACTGTGATTAATCAGTAAAAAAATTCTGATAAAAATGTTAGATGTTATGAATACCATAAGCTGGGTTGTAAATTATTTTTTTTAAAGAAATTAATAGAATAGGAATTAAGTGGTTGCAAAATAGTTATTCAAAAATTTCAATTTATTAACATTAATTTATTTTGCAATAAATTAATCTAAACAATCTTAATCACAATAATTTTGTTTAATATTGAATCATGTAAAAAAATAAGTAAAACGTTTTTTATTCCTCTTAACAATTATTATAAATATAATTTTACAAAACTAGAACATGGTTCTCATCATTTAAAAACTTATCTACAGTTAGGTATACACAACAGATTAAATAAATATATGTATATATATATGTACATCAATACTAGATTGAGCATTTGGTCAAAGTATTATACAAGTTCGTGATTTTGGTGGTTTAGGTGGAGGTGCGATTGGGGGTAATTGTGCAATATTTTGTAAACGATGAACTATGATGCGATATGCTGCAATAACAGGACTGCGAGCACCTTGGCTAGATTGTTCTTTTAGCATTTCAGGTGATATACCTAATACTTCTAATCTTTCTCTGGCTGTTTTTTCTATAGTAGATAGTTCAACATCGCCTTCACCAAAAGTAGGTAACATGCTCCATGATTCGCAAGGTCCATTTGTTGTCATACCATCTAACCATTCAGAATAAATTATTTGGTCTAATTTATAACGATCACTTGGTGACTGCCGCAGTATTCCACCTGAAACAATAAATCTAATAGGCATTCCAGAACTGCTGTATATAAATACTACAGACTAAAAATTAAGTCCCTTTGTTAGCAATTTCCAAGTTTTGTTGGTAACAGAAGTATTAATATTTATCTGGTAAATATTTTATATAACTATGCAGGTGGAAAACATTATATGCTTCAAATACAGTAACTCTCTGTCTATGTTACATTATTAAAATGCTTTACAAAAAAGCATAATGACTGGAATCAGTGTGTACTTATTCCTGTCTTTGAATTCATGTGCTTCTTGTGATAATTGCAATTAAATATTTAAAGTTTTAATGATTATCAGTGTTATTATGAAATAATAAAGACTTATCTACATAATTATTAATTTTACTGATTATTTAATTGTTTTATACTAAAAAGGATAGGTCTAATCACTGCATATAATGATGTGTATGACATGAATAAATAAATGGATTCACACTGATTGGTTTTTAAAAAATGAGATTATGAGTAATGATGTTATTATTGAAGCTATGACTAATATAAATGAGATTAATAAGAAAGAAGAGGATGAAACAGCATGTGAAGAAATAAGACTAGACGCTGAAGGTAGAAGTGAAAAATGTTTTTTGTATACGATGTACATGGTCTATTCAGAAAATAAGCAGAATTTATTTTTTTAATCTTTATTATTAATTTTACAGATTATTGGTCCTTGTCCCCTTTAAAGTACTTACCTCGCCTATTCACACATTCACACACTTTTCCCAATAGTATTTCCACTTTGTGAAACAGTCCTGGGTAGTTTCATTTGAAATGGTCTTTAAGGACCATGACGAATATTTGCTTTAATGTCATCAATAGTCTCAAAACACCATAATTTCATTAATGATTCTAATTTTGGAAATAACAAAAAATTGCTATGATCCTTTGAGTGAATGTTTCATCGTCGGCTTGTTCAAGAAGTTGTCGACAAACATTCACTAGATGTTCTTTCTGCTGTTTGGTTGTCAAATGAGCAACAAACTTCGTTGCAACTTGATTTATGCTCAGTTTTTCAGTCCAAAATGTTATGGCATGTTCCAATTCAGATGCTAACATCTTCTGCAAGTTTTCTGACAGTCAATTGGCGATTTGCACACACCAAATAATTGATTTTCAGAACATGGGTGTCATCAGTTGAAGTCGAAGCCCTTCCTGGTTGAGGGTCATCTACAGTTGACTGATGACAACTTTTAAATCGTGAAAACCATTCGTAACATTGCATATGACCTAGAGCATCATCTTCGTAAGTTTGCTTCAAAAGTTGAAAGATTTCTGTGAAAGTTTTCCCCAGTTTCATGCAAAATTTTTTATTGTATCATTACTCTCGAAAATCAATCAATACAAAAATCACTACTAACACTTAAACATGTTGCACTCAAATAACAATAACATGAAAAATAAACGAGAAATCAACAATCCAAGAACATGTGGTTACAGAGGAGGTTATGCAGAACACAATGTTGCCAACCGCATGTCACTAAATATCTCCACTGGCACATAACTAAAAATGTTCAGTTATTTTCTGAACAGACCTCGTATTATATCGAACAGCATCCTAATGGAACACATTAATCTGGTCTGAAACTTAAAAAATGGAGGATTCCATTGGAAAGCAAAAAGTTTCAGTGGAAAAATAAAGATTATGTATCTTTCAAACATAGATAAACAGAAATTTACAAATGTGGAGTTTTCAATTGCTACTAATTATTAAATATAGGTGCTTTACTTATTTAAGTGAAAGCATGACAAACCATAAAATTGTTTCAGATGATTTACAAAGATATCTAGTCAAACAACAACTGTTCTCCTTCACTGATTACTTTAACAGTCCCAATGAGGAAGGGTAATATGGGGTTTATTACAGTTATTACAAATGTAATAAGTGATGATAAACATAAAACTTACGTATTAGAGTACGGCATTCATGCGTTAAATGTGCTGGTGTTGTAATTACACCGAGTAGAATACTTCTTTTCAATCCAGCAATTGAATCTGCAGGAAAAGGCATGTGTCCAGTAGTCATAAAAAATAAAAGTACACCCAATGCCCAAATATCAACTGGTTGACCTTGGTAAGAAGCATCACGAAATAACTCAGGAGCTGCATAAGGTGGAGAACCACAGAATGTACGTAACAGTTCTTCTGTATTAAAAAAATAAATCACAGTTTAATATAATAAAGACCAAATCAAAGGTAGTAATAATTTTATTCAGTGAGCCAGATATAATCACATAACAGGTACGCCAAGCCCACTGAAATGCCGATGATATTTAACATTACAAGTGATACCTTCATTCTATTCATCAAACCAACTGGCAGTTCAGTGAACTTCATTACTATATTTTGTTGCTTTTAGAAAAAACAATTGTCTGGTGTCTCTTATAATGCTTTACAAATCTCAAAGCTCTAAGAAAAATTTGGGTAGGTAGTGATAAAGCAAGAGATTAATTTTCCCCTTTCTATAAAGAAACAATGCAATATATACTGACTGAAACAATGTATAATGAAAATAACATATGCAAAGCATATATCCAGAACATTTTATGGTTTCATCAACAACATCTTTTAAAACTAATCAGTCTTTTTTTCAGACAAAAAAAATAAATTCAATTTTAAACGAAAACAGAAAAATACTGATTAAAATAAAATATGAAAATAAGGTTGTCCAAGGAGATGTAACTAAAAAAAAAAAAATAATCACCGTACATTAAAAAAACCAAACAAACACCGTACAAAACATACACAACAAGAAACATACATTAAAAGAAACATACACCGTACAAAACATACATTAAATTAAATGTCATTCAATACAGAAAAATTTGGCAAATTATTCATTTATTGTACTGTTTCAGGAATAATTAACCTTAGACAAAATTAATTGTAATGTGGTATATAAAGTTTTGTAAATAATACGAGTATAATATGATAAATTATAATACCTGTTGAGACTCTTGTGCTGAATCCAAAATCTCCTAGTTTAACTGAACCACGTAAACCACAAAATACATTTTCTGCCTTAATATCTCTATGAATTATATTGCGTTCATGCTAAAACAAATATAAAATACTACAATTTATCATATTACTATTGAATTCATGTTTCAAACTTATTTCTGTACTTCACAAAATTAAATAACAGTTGGAGCAGTATTCATTTGGATAAATTTATTTACTTTTTTGTTTCACTACAGGAACCATGCTCAGTTACTTAAAGATTTAAAAAGTAAATTTTACTGCATGTAGAAAATGTCATACATGACTGGATTTGAATCCAGAACCTTTTACAAAGAAGACAGAGAAGGCAAAACTAAGCTACAAAAAAATAGAAATTACTGATATAAGAACACCACTATACTGTTCAGACATTATGTTATCTAGTGTTTTTGTATAAGATTTTAAAATGACTGCTTTAATTTATAAATTAATACTTATTTTTAAACGAGTTCAAATTTGACTGGTATGTATATTATTTTAATGTGTTTAGACCTTAATTTTTACAAAAACCACTGATTTCAGTAATTTTTTTTAATAGAGGAAATTCTTCTGGTGTTCCTTTAATAAATTCTGTTTTTCATATGGTCATCTAGGTACACAACTTGAGATATTTTTTTTAATATATTTTGCCATAATCATTGCATACTACTCAATTTTTTATAGAGTAATGATACGGAGTCTGATATCAATCTGATATAATTTTTTTACACAAAATGTAAAAAAAAAAAAAAAAAAAAAACAGTAGGAAAATTTGAATTAAAAAGTAATAAATGTAGAAAGCAGATTTAAAACAACATGGAAAACATATGCATTTTACAATTTAAATGAATAAATATTTATAATTATGTTAAAAAATAAACATATCAGTATTTCAGAAACATATATCAGTATATAAGAAACATTATATCTGATGATATATCAGATCTCATGTTTTGTAGTAGTTTTTCTTCATTTATTTTCTTATCTTTATCAAGATTTTTGTCAAAATATAATGATATTTTAGCCTTCAACAAAACAATAAAAAAGACGATTGAATGTACAAGGACTTACAAGATGTTTAACAGCAGAAACAATTTGAATGAATACTGCTTTGGCTTCTGGTTCCCTCATCCTACCTTCTGTCGTCAACTTTTGAAACAATTCACCACCAGGAGCATATTCAAGAACCAAATGAAGTTTACTATAAGTTTCAACCACTTCATATAACCTGAAAGAAAATTGAGAGGAATGAATACAAAACAATAATTAAAAAAATACTTGTATTAAATATGGTGAGATAATTATTTTCAGTATATACTTCTTTATACTTTTATATTCAATTTTATTTTACACTAAAATCATGTTTTTACTTATTAATACCAATTAATGAAAGCCAACACCAATCAGTGAAAGCTGCCTTAATTGACAAAAGCAGAATAACATATTAAAAATATGTTATCAGTCAAAATTGTAACAGGATTATGTATACAATTAAAATTATTTTAAATAAAACTGGAGACTTGTACACTTTTAGGAACTGTAGGACTTTTAGTTTAACTAAAGTTAAATTGGAATTATAGGAATTAAGGAAATACAAAATAAGTGAAAAAATGTTTTAATAATTCTAGAGGTCATGGTCAGCGTAGTAAAAAGTTAAAGACTGCAGTATATATATATATATATTTGTCAAGTTCAATTGATATTCATAAACAAGTTGTGTGTAATGAATATCTTAGAATATTAATAAGTGATATGCAAATTTATTAAACTTATCATTATATAAATACTATTTCATTCATTTATATTCCCCTTTCAGTAAATAATAGTTACTGCAAATTTATTAGCAGAATTTAGCAATGTATCCTACTCATACTTTTCTTGGAACTTTATTTCATACCCTTGGATAATAAACAGCTTGAAAAAATTGAAAAAATGTATAATTTATAAGCAGTGTAATAAAAATAAAAATATATTTTCTAAGAATCTAATCTGATATTTTACTCAGAATTTCAAACGTATAAATAAAAAAAAAAAGATCAAATGTATTCAATTTTCTTTTAGGCTAAGTTATGTTATGTAACAGTTACAATGAAATTAAATAAACAAATAAATAAAATATAAAAAAAAAATATAGCACAATAAATGCTGATCTCCATAGTGGAGTGGTACCATCTTGGTCTTTCATCCAGGGCTATTTGAATCCTGGTTAGGCGTAGCAATTTTCATATGCAAAAAATGTCCATTTCCATATTCCCACGTATAAACTTTAAAGCTTCTGTAGTGAATTACATTCATCAAGCAAAAAAATTTATTTAAATAAATTATAATTTACCTGAAATCATGAATTTAGTTAAGTTTCGCTATTACTCATCAAAGTTTAGAATGTGTAAACACACATATGGAGAAGCTTTATCTGGTATAAAGCACTGTTGGCATTGCTAACAGTCAACCCGATAGGACATTGTAGATAAAAAGAAGTCATTCACTTAGTTACACTCATGTTGTTAATTCTGTGTTCTTTATTTCCATGTTTTATAAACAGTATTTTTCTAATACTTATTACCAACAGGTTTTTTATCTTTTCATTCATGATCATCTTTGCAGTGCCTCAGTTATTATCTAATCACAGATTAGGGCAAGGATTGAGTTAAAAAATTCAAATCAAATGTAAATGAACATTTACAACAAAATAATTAAAGAAAATCCAGAAATGAATTATGTTCAGAAATTCAAGCTTGCATAGCAGGTCTGCCCATATGATACATAAAGTTATATAAAATTATATGAAAATTTTATAAAATCACTGATGAAATTAAAAAAGTTATTAACAGTTTTAAAAACATAACAATCAGATCAGCAAATAAATTGCATGCACGAAACTTTATGAAAAATTTTGAGTTTTAGTTGGGAGAAGACTGAAGTTAATAGGAAAGTTTTGGCCGAAAAACTCGGTAAACATTTTAAACAAGTAAATTAAAACAAAAATTTACAGGTGGGACCAATTATTTTTTCAATCAAGTCATATAGTCACACAACTTAGATAAAAAGTTATGATTGGACTAATGACGACTCTACGGTACAAAAAAACTTGTATTCAATGATCAAAGCTGATATTGGTGCATGTTGGCAATGCTGGAGGAGAAATTTTAAATACACATTTAATTCTTAAATTGGACTAGAACCAAAGAGATTACCAGAACATTAATAATGAGAACTAAGAGAAATGGCTGGAAATAAATATCTTCAATTTTGTTCAGTTTTGGTAATTAACAATGCTTGTGATAAACACATAAAATCACATAAGGTGCAAATTAAAATAGCAGAACACAAGAACTGCAAAGCAGTTAAAACAAGCACTACAATGGCTGTAAAGCAAAAATACTCCATGTTCAACAAATTTGTTAAAAAATGAACTATATGAACTATGCAGTTAATAAGTCCTGATTAATAACTTCAAAAAAATACTGGAACATTATTGTTACAAGTATAAAGACTATCATCATACCACTCTAAAACTCAAAAAAGACTGAGCAGATTTAGACAAAAATAAAATTTAAAAAACAAAAATATTGAAAAAGCTGGATACAAAAGATAAAATTTAAGTAAAAATATCATAAAGGTAATGAATATCAAGGGAAACAGACCCACCCATTCACTATACACTAAGCAATTCACTCATGTGCATGCATGCATCTGTTTGACCTTTTTATATTCCTTATATGTCGACACCAGAACAACAATCTATCTCAACCGTGTTTGTCAGTGAGCTTTTTACTTACTTTTGTAAGTAATAACTTCCTTACTCTATGAACGAACTGACTGACTGATGAACTTGTTTTCTAGTCCTGGGACTGTACAACTAGTCTGAGAGCTGAAATGTATCTTGTTAAACCCAAGCTTCTAATCCCCAAAAGGTTTTGTGAATCTGATACACAGAATTTCATCATACACACACACACACACACACACATGTGCATGCACGCGTGGGAGAGAGAGAGAGAGAGAGAGACTGATACACACACACCACTACTGTGTTTTGCCTCTATTACAGTATTATTATTCCGTGCTGTATTATTTATGTACTATGTCATAGTTGGAATATTTATAAACTGCTAGTAGCAACGTACATTTGCATGAAATCCATTTGTAAAAATGGCGATAGCTTTGTCAATGTTCGCATGAATTTCAAAAAACAGTTCCAGTATTCGCTTTCATTCTACATCAGATCTCTCTTAAGACTTGGAATCAAGATTTTGAAGCTACTATATTAAAGTCATTTTTATAAATTCAAAAAGAAAGTTGAAGAATGTACAAACACTATATACACTGAATAATAAAGTAGCAAAATCATGATGAATAATATATGCAGATCCTACTTTATTAAACAACATAGTTTTTAGTGATGAGGCGATATTCTATTTAAACGGCATCATTGTCAATACTGGAGTGATATTATAAATCTACACTGGCATCGTGAGGTCCATACACAGTATCCAGTCAAAGTAAATATATGGGCAAGTATTGATGGTGGATAATTGATAGGGTTATATTTATTGATCAAAATTTAAACACAGTGAAAAATGAGGCTTTGCTTCTCGACCGTATCATACCAAACATTTAAAACATTGTTGGTGTCAACCTCCAAAACATTTGGTTTCAACAAGATGGTGCTCCACCTCATTTGAGTTTTCAGGTATGTGAAATTTTAAATGCATCTTTTCTTGGAATATAGATTGGTTGAAGGAATAAAATAGAATGACCAGCAAGATCACTCAACTTGTCACCACTGGGTTACTTCTACAGGGCCTCTAATAAGCCCCAAAATATCGATTATTTACAAAACAGAATTAGAAAATCAGCACAAAATATCACTAAGGATTCACTGAATAATGCAGCATCATCCTTTGGTACTTACGTATTAACGCCACAGTAGCTACAGCTTTATTTAAAAACAAAGTAGTCAATCGGATTTCGGTGGAAAATGGGCCGATATAGAGTTTAACATAGATTAAAAACAGTCTCTTTATTAATTTTAATAAATGGTTATTTATATTTGTTTATTTTATAAATATAATTTAACCAAACTTAACCTACGCTCGCTTCGCTCACTGACCTTGACTAATTAACAGGAGTGTTTTGATTAAATAATAAATAATTGCAATAATTACTGAATTTATTAAATAAATACTCAAAAAATTACGGTGTTAGTTAGTCAAGGTTAGCGAGCAAAGCAAGCGTAGGTTAAGTTAGATTAAATTATATTTATAAAATAAATAAATATAAATAACCATTTATTATAATTAATAAAGAGACTGTTCATTTTACACCGAAATCCGACTGACTACTTTGTTTTTAAATAAAGCTGTAGCTGCGGTGGCGTTAATACTAAGTACCTATCCTTTTACAACTGATTGGCATACTGTCAAACAGAAGGAGGACATTTCGAACACTTATTAAAGTGAAATGTAAGTAAATAAGCAAACTATATACTTAATAAATAACCTTTTTATTAAATAAATTGATTCGATAATATCTATTTCAATTAATTATAAATTTATTAATTTGTTATAACAGTTCCTTAAATTATTAATGCAATCTTTTTCAAAATCCAAACTTTATCCCGCCACCATTTTGGGTACAGACATCGTACCAACTTTTTATTTATACCATTTTCTTGTCTTAAGAGATCTTTAAAATGATATATCACACAAAAGGTGTTACCATTTAAAGTATTTGAGTTACAACCTCTGGGCTACCCACTAAGAAAGAGTTGAAATTCTATTTCTCGTCAAAAAGTAAAGTAGTTGACCAATACCTTATCCTGTAAGTTACAGTATTCTATCTGGAAATGTTTTAAGGTTGTTGAGGGGATTCCATACTTTTGACTCTCTATCTACAATTATTATTCATATTTCACTGGAGATAAATAAATACAGTATAAAAAAAAGAAGTGTAAATTTGGTGTTAGCTTTAAAGCCTCCCCCATTATAAGTGGGATAAAATATTTGTGATCTAATGATTATTTTATAGGTAATTATATCTTTGTATTATATTTTACAACTATTATTTTTAGTAATGTACATATTTTACTGTGTTTATATTATTGTACAAAATGGGTTGCATTGCGTAAATATTTTATTTTTCTTCTTTGAGATTCCAATCACATTTTGTAATATTTTAAATGGAACAAGAATTATTATTGTTTTTATAGACACAAATTTTCTTCCAGTCTGTCACCCTCCTTTCTCTTTTTTTTCATAAAAGCATAATTTTACAAATTTGTTAGAATAGGTAAAATTCAGAATGGCTAAAACTGAAGTAATGGTTAAAAATCCAATAATATTCATGATAATAGCAATTTCTTTATTTGTTCTGAGCCAAATGAAATACATTCATCGTGTTTAATGATGTAGATTGCATAACACGACAACAAGTATCATTGCTAGAAATTAAATGTTATTTTAAACTTGATTTATATTATAAAACAGTGAATATTTTATAATATTCCAAAGTAGCAGCTTAAACTTTATTACAAAGCCTCTATCTAATTATTTAACAGCCACATTAATAATTTTATAAAGTAAATCATAAATTATTTTAAAATGAAATGACAATACATCTTTCATTACAAGATGTTTTCAATTTCATAAATATTTATGAAATACAAGCAAAAAGTCATAAATAATAATATATCACTTTCATTAATATTCTTTACAACATAAAGAATAAAAGCGTGCAGATTATGTAAATATATATCATTTAAGGAGTATAAAAGTAAATTAACAGATAAACTTTATATTAACAGAAAAAATTTCACAAAAATGTAAATAAGATAGTGACAATAGTTAAGTAGACAAGATTAAAACCATTTCTACAGTAAAACTGCCAGTGCATACTGGTAACAAAAAATGGAAAAACTGAACAATGAAATGAAATACTTATATAACCAAACAGCTTTATATAAGATAACACATTCTGTAACCACAGATTACTAACATGCAAATAATGTTGTTTATTACCACACAATACATGTCTTATATTTGATTGCCTGATGATTTTATTTACATTTATTTATGATTTCCTTGAATTTAATAGGAATATGTATTTCATTATCAACATTATGTGTAAATATATATTTATATTTATTCTATTTAAATAACAAATCAACTTTGTACTAAATTATGCCAACACATCTATCAAATGAATAAATAAATTATTTATATTATTACTACTGTTGTCAAAAGACGAGGTTAAAGAAAGCCATATGATTTACGCTGGCGGGATTCTTGGACTTGAAAATAACTATACGGGCTTCATATGTAATAAATAATATTTTTAACATTTTAAAAGTTATTGTTTTATTTATTTATTTTTAAATGAGACGTATCCAGAATTGTAATATATAAATACATTTACATAAATATATACTTAAAATCATACTGACATATATTTATACTGCAATCTTCTACCAATAAATTAAGACATACATACAACATAAAAAAACATTTCTTATTTATACTTCAAATTAAATAAACAAAAATGTATAATTTACTGATGATATTAATTTAAACAGTCTCTAAGTATACTATACTTTCTAGACTCCCACTTGTAAATAATGTTTACTCAATTGATCCGTGTGATTTCATTATAATCACACCTTCATTACACAAACACATTTCATTACAATGAAATTGTAATGGAATGAAATTACAATGAAATTTTCACACCCTCAATTTCAAATAAGTATGAACAAGGTTCATTCGCTTACATAATTAGCATTTCTTGAAGCTTTTACCATCTGGATGGGTTATTCATTTCTTTTTAATGAATGTTTTTTATCATTTTTACCTTGTCCTACCTAATATTGTTTCTGAATGGTAAATGTTTTTATTTTACCTGATAGTATAATATAAACATGTTATACCTTGATTCCAGTAGATGCTAAAGATTAACATCTAGCAGGATAACACTGGCTATTTTATGAGATAAAATATGATCTTTAAAAGAAATGTAAATTGGATAATATTACCATTTCTTTCCTTCTACCACAAAAAGTAGGGAACATTTCTTTTTTAAAAGTCTTTACTCTCCATTCAGCAAGACTATTTGTTCAGATCAATGAAGCATATATGTCTTGAATTTATTCCAAGCTTGTGAATTATTTTCGTTTGAATATTAAAATTTAATAACTTTTTATGTAATTTTTCTTTAAAATAAAAAAGCATGTACATAATTGTATATATATATTTTTACAATTACTGTAAAATATATAACACATTTTTTTATTAAATAAAATACTTTCAGTTCATGCAAAAATTATGATACACCAAAACAATTTAAACGTTACTGTATTATATTTTTATTTATAATGAATTTAAAAATATAAACTCACCTAATGATATTTGGATGATGCACAGATTCCATGCTTGATATTTCTTTAACCAGCATTCTACGTGATTTAGATGTCAACTTTGCTTTATCCAGTACTTTAATAGCAACACGTTCTAAAATAAAAAATTAAAAAAAAAATTATAATGAAAACAAAGATCATTTATTACTCTAATAAATTAAAAGTAATAAATAATTGTACATAAAGAAAATATATCAATTAACAAAATCATGTGCTACAGCAGAAAAAAACTATTTTTCAACTATTTCTAAAAATTTATTTCCATTTAAATAAATTGTTTACACTTCTACACCCGTACTTATCAACATTTTTTTTTTTTATTTTGAATATAATTTCTCATAATAGGTTACAAGCAGATTTCAAATCAGCACTTGGTCTTGTTTAAATCACCACTTAAACTGATATGTGGTGATAGAAAAAAAATTGCATGATAGAAAAAATAAACAAATTAAAAAATACCAAGTATATGACAGAAAACAAACCTGTATGTTAGCCAATATCTGTATCAAAATAAGTAAATACTATATATCAAAATTAACATATTTTTTTAATAAAATATGTAATAAAAAAATTTTATACTAATTTATAATTTGATAAAATTATTTATCAAACAATTTATAATTTGATATTAATACTTTGATATCACACATGACTAAATTGTTCTAAATTCATGTTATAGATAAATCTTAAAGAAAACATGTGAGATTAAAACACCTCTGTATTAAAATAAAATGTGAAAATTGAAATAATATAAAATGATATAAATGACATCTGTTGTCACTTAGACTTTGGGATTTAGCTTGTACACTTCCTCATTAAAATGCATGTGTAACAGCATGCTTATAATAGTTAAGATAATCTTAGAAAAAATGTTATTGGCTGTAGATTTATACACGTAAACATTGATCAAAATCAAAAACAATCTATAGAATAACACATGAAGAGAGAACTACACAAATAACAAATATAATAATAGAAAACAAAGAAAAAACTGCAAAACTGTTGACTAAAAAATTTTATGTCATTCTAAAATCAGATCATTGTTAAATTATTTAAATTGTTAATCTATCATAACCAATAGTTACTGACAAAATAGTATGTAAAAGAAACATAATAAAAAAAGAAATTAATTAATGATAAAGTAGTAATTAAGAAATAAAAATAAACACTAATTAACAAATAAGCAAATTTACAAAATATTATAATATGAGTATTTTTAATAGGTTTATAGAATAAAAACAAAACAAAACATAAACAACTGTTTTTTTTAGGATATTCCAACAAAAGCTGAAAGAAAAAACATTCAAACCACTGAAAACTACAATTTAAGATTACGCAGCATGACCCTTATGTAAAATATCCAAAGAAAAGATAAAAATAGCATGAAACATAAAATCAATCAGATTGGCTTTATTATCTGGATGTTTGATTGGTTTTTCATTTTATGTTTTCTTTAGACAGTTTGGGTTTCATTGGAAAAAATAAATGGAAAGAGGGATACCCATTAATTATTGTTCTTATGATAGAAAATTTCATGGAGTATATCTTTTTAAGACAACCCTAAAAAAACAGACCTGCTGGTAATTTTTACTAAAAGAGTTGGTAGCTCATACATTAAAAACGCTGACAACGAAGTTGTTATACCTTCCAGGGATTGGTTATTTATTCTTATGTAGTAGAAAGATAATGATAAATGAAAATAGTTCAAAAGATTTAAAAAATCAATATTTTTTACTTTTTTCTGCTCTCTCATCCCCAGAATTACCCCTAAAAAGTTTTTTTTTTAATTTTTCTACATTTACTATGATAAATGAAAGATAACAAAAAAATTTCACTCAAAAATGTACAACCAATAATAAGTTACCTAAGATTTACTTTTTTGTGGGTCGGGGTGAATATGATGAAATTTTATTGTAATATTATTATATAAAGTTGAAATAAACTAAAAAAAGTTTTAAAAAATTACAAAAATTGATATTTTAATTTGATTGGCTTTCCTCCTTCCAATACTGTTCCCAATATATTTTTTGGGGGGTTGTTTACACTAGGAAGACAGTAAAAGAAAATTGTGTTGAAAGATATGCAATAAATAAAAAGCTTATTTTTTTTTATTCTGGTGGAAGGGGAAGAATTTGGGGATAAATATCTTTTTAAAATTGGTAAAATAAGCATGTACAGATGTACTGCAGTTGTTTACAAAATTTTGAGAAAATTGATGCCAAAGAATCTACTTAACCTACCTCTCAGAAATATTGACCTAAACTTTTACCAACTAATTGCGCCATATAAATTAGCCTCTGTATCAAATTTTATCAAAATCAGTTAATCCAGTCAAAAGTTATTGAGCTTCAAATATGCCAATACACTTACATAGAAACATTACCCTGACTTTTTATTTTTTGTTTTTTATGGTTCTTGGATCATGAAATGTCAAGAAATGTAAAAACACCCAAACCCCTTTCTTTGACTGATTACCATACTCTCCTTCTTGCAGCATAGCTTGGAGCTATGATGCCAGGAAAGTAAAATTTAGGGTTAGTTCAAACCAATCAATTGATAAAATGGTTGATTATTTGATTCAAATTGACTAATCTAGGTTTCAATTCTTGGCAAAAACCATCATTTTTTACCTACTTTTTCATTTATATTATCTTCCTCATTAAAATATTTATATATACTATGTTAATGTTTGTAACAGTAATTTATAAATAAATTAAAAAGAAATGAAGGAACTTAATGTTAGGTATGAAAATTAATGAAAGGTAAAACTTAGGGAAAGACAACCACTATAATGTATAAGGCAAATAACAGAATATGCAGGATACAACAAATATTTCAAAATTAAGAAATTTTTACAATAATGTATTGTAAAAATGTTAAAAAAGGAATGGTATAGAACCAAACCAGCATGTGTCTGATGGTATATTGAAATATTCAATAATAATGGAATAGAGTTTCACAAACCTGGTTTAATGCACAGAAGTAAAGGGATAGTTTAATAGAAATACAGGTGTAAAGGGATAGTTTATTGGAGTGGCAAGGGAGGCTGTCAGTAAAATGACTTTAATAGGATTAAAACAGTTAGAATTGTTTTAATAGGATTAATATAGATGAATAATTTGTTAATAAAAAGGAAATGCAGTGTTAATAATGATATTATATAAATAATAAGACAAATAAAACTTTTCGTAAGAGGCCAATATTGTCTTAAGATTTTATAGCACAATAAAATTTTTAAAAGAAGAGTACCATGATTATAGCAATAAATGTAATTGTAATAAACACATAATGATATTAATCCCCATGATAAAGTGTTGTTACCTGTAGAAAAAGGAATACTTAATCTACAACACTGCTGACAAAAAAGCTGCACAGTAATTCTGAAATCTTCTTGAAGGATAATTATATTTATTAAGAAGGTGAAAAATTATTTATATTTGTTTTCTTATTTCTTATTATTATTTATTTATTATGTCAACCTCATTGGTAGAGTGACAGCATTCATCCTATCATATGGAATGTTCTAATCTAGAACAATCCAAGTTAGGCTTCAATTCAAATCCCAGTTAGGCTTGGCATTTTTCATATACTACAAAAATCATTTTTCTGATCGTTCTCATTAGCAACTGTAGATAAGATCTAATATTTTAGTAGTTACTTGAATTAATAAATAAGGAATATAAATTTAATTAAAGAGAAAATATCCAAGGAAAAATTTATCTTTTCTTTAAAAATAATAATATAATAAGAATTATTCATGTTTATCTTCATTTCAGTTTCTTAGTGCTTTATCTCTGTAAAACCAACTTTCTCAATGAAAAATTAATATTATCAGCTGTTTTATCACATTTCTGAAAATAAATTAGTATGAATTCCCTTACCTATAAGCTTGTTTATACTAACCTCCCCAACTTGATGTTGACTAATTAAAAGTTGAGTTTTAATTATTAAGATTAAAAACTGCTAAATTAAAATAACTAAAAAAAACTAATTAAATTTGTTGACCAAGTTTTTTATGATGTATTTATTTAAAATTAAAATTTTTAAATGAATGCAATGAATCATTTGAAGAAATGTTATTTTTCAATATACAGACTACATATGAAATTTGTCACTTCTGTAATAACTACCAATAGGTTAAAAATCAACATCCATTAGAAAGGATTTTTCCCAATTACATAATACTAAAATTAAATTAAGATTGATGTATGTAAACTCCATGTAAATTATATATATATATATATATATTTGTGTGTGTGAATGTGTGCGCATGCATGTGTTAAAAACAATTTATATTAAATGGGATTATTTCTTTCAAAAAATTATGTAATCCGCTGTTTAAATTAGAGAGAGAGAGTGTGAAAGAGAAAAGCAATATTTTTAGATACTGTAATTCTAACATTAAAGAAATTTGTAAACTGGTAGAACTAGTTGTATATAGTAGTAACTATTTGTATGGTTTCATCCAACTTACTCCATTTAAGTGAAATAAACCAATAAAGTATCTAAGTAGGTAAAAAATTCGTAATTAAGTTAAACAGTTGAAAGTAACACAACTCATTTTATGTAAACCTTTAAACTTTTAACATCTAAATTAAATAAATCTGTTTCAAAAAACTTGATAAAATAAAATCAATTTTCTCAAATACCACATATGATTAGAAAGAAATAATACTAAAAAATTAAAAAAAAATCTGAATAAATAATGTAAGCGCTACATATTGTTAAGTCATTTTGAGTACTACAGTCATTACAGAATACATTGCAGTTGACTTGTAATATACAGAGTGATTCAAAGAAACGAGAAATTAAAAAAATTAAAAAACGTTAATGAAAATTTTTTTTAGTAAATGAATTTTATTTCATGTAATTGTACAAATGTTGCCATTTTAGGATACATACATTTTAGTTTATTTTTTAAAGATGACATCTTGCAGGTGACCTCCTCTTCTACGTAAACACTCACGAAGTCTCTTCGTTAAATTGTTCATGGTTTGACGTAACATCTCAACTGGAATTTCCGCAATTGCTTCTCGGATCTTTGCCTTCAGTTCTTCCGTTGTAGCAGGTCTACTGTGGAACACTTTGCTTTTAAGGTGACCCCACAAAAAGTAATCGCAAGCTGAGAGATCAGGCGATCTGGGAGGCCATCTAATGTCACCATTTGGTGAAATGACACGTTGTCCAAACAATCGGCGTACAGCTGCCATCGATATTCGTGCAGTATGTGACGTTGCTCCGTCTTGTTTAAACCAGACTGTGTAAAGAATTGGGGGAAATCTCTTTTGTTGTTCCACAACAAAGGTTTCAAGCACGGCTACGTAACGAGCCGACGTCACTGTAATCGCAAGACCGTTGTCATCCTCAAAAAAATAAGGCCTATAACACCGTAAGATGACATAGCACACCACACGGTCACTTTCTGGCTGTGCAACGGACGCTGGTGTAGCTGCGTACGATTTTCTTGTGCCCAGTATCTGAAATTTTGCTTGTTAACAAATCCACAGAGGTGGAAATGCGCATCGTCTGACATCCACAGTTCGTGAACAAATTCTTCGTATCTTCTGAAGCATTACAATACAGAATTGTGCTCGCACAACTGCATCGTTCGGTTTCAGTTCCTGGACGATCTGCAATTTGTGTGGATGGAATTTTAAGTCCTTCACTAACATTCTTCGAACACTTGCACTAAGCAATTGTAAAGATGCTGAGAGACGACGGATTGACCGATGTGGACTTCGTGTGACAGCATCTTGTAAAGCTTGAACATTCTGTGGTGTACGGACGGTTCGCTCACGGCCTGGAAGTTTCTTTTTCATTGCCGAACCAGTTTCCTCAAAATTAGATATCCATGTTTTAATTGCATGTGCTGATGAAACACGGTCGTGCCGTCCCAGATTAAAATGACGGCGAAATTCTCTCGAAATTCGCTCCCTCCACACTGTCATTGTTTTTGTAAAACGCTTTGATAGCAAATGCACGTTGCGCACCACTCCAAGGATTCATGACAATTAAATGGCAGGTTAGGTTAGAGAGGCTGGCGCCACTTGTCAAGTGGTACCAATCGCCCACGGCTACCAACACAACTTTCCAAATTTCCCGTTTCTTTGAATCACCAGTATTTTCCAGATCTAAGTGGGAGTTAAACCTTCAAGATTGTAGGATATATGTATGGTAATTATAATTAAATATAACTAAACCAACCAAAAAAATAGCACTGCTATAGAATAAATAAGTTTTCATAATCCTAATTCAGTTTTTATGAAATATTTTCATAAAGATAATCTCATCCAGAAGACTGAGAAAGATTTAATTTCCTTAATTTGCCCCCCTCGAGAAGACTTTTAATTTCTCCAAAAATTAATAAATAAAATAAATTTCTATGGTAGCTGAAAGCATAATTTGTATGCTTTTAATTACAACCATTTCAGATTTTAATTACAACCTTTATTTTTTTATTTTTTACTTTTAAGACCATAATGGATCACTTTAGTTCATTTTTTTTGGCAAGTTCTTTCTTTTCTTGCTGATTTGTTGTTTTTCAGATTTTTCTATTTTGCCAGTAATTTCTAAGGGTTTCAGATCTTCTTGCTCTTTCTTGTTCAGAGTACACCCGGCTTATTGTTTTCATGGGTTTTGATAGGAATCTTGTTTCTTTATTTTTTAATTTCTCATAGTTTCCGGTTTTCGTTTTTAGGTTTTCACGTGTTATGTCTCCTTATTCCTCCATATCTTTCTGTACTTCGTATAACCAGTTTGGTCTGCTTTTCTTGTTCCAGAAAAGTTCGATTAACCGTCTGATAAGTGTGGTCTCTTCCATTCTGAAAATATGTCCTAGAAAGGAAATTCTCTTCTTTCTAAATTTATTAGTTATCGGGATGATCGTTTTGTAAATCTCTTCGTTTGGAATAATTCTCCAAATCCCGTCTTTTTTAATGTATATTTTTAATCCTATATTTTTTAATTACAACCATTTAAGATTTTCTACAGACTAATTAATATGCAATAATACAATATACAATGATATATATATTTTTTTAATTGACATTAAAGCTAACTAAAATAATCTAAAAATGACTCATATCAAATAAAATTACAAACAAAATCATAAAATGAATGGAAATATCTAGAAAGAAATATAAGATATGTTGACAAATGGAGAAGCTTCTAGAAATGGAAAGTGTGAGAATAAGGAAGAAAGAAAAAGAAAATTTGATTATTTTAAAGTTCATAGTAAAATCAAAATTGTTCTTTGTGATGTATAATTTAGTTATTTTGTAGATAGTAAGGGTAAATAAATAACATTCGTTATAATTTTAACATGTATAATCTCAATATCCTTTGTAGACCAATAACATGATATTATCATGTTAAAATGATAATATCATGATGCTAACATGAAAACATGATGTTATGATATTATCATGATATCTAATAGTTCCTTATTTTAGTATATCTCCACAGTGTATCATATATGCACTTAAATATTCTTAACTAATACAATACAACACCGGAGCTGGCTTAGGAGGAGGAGGAATGGTGAGATAGGAGTTTTAGTCAGTAGGGTGCGAGTATACATAGGCTCTTAATAACATGTAGCTAGAACCTGTGCGAGTCTGACACTCAAACATTTATTGTGGGGGGGGGGGGGTCGTAAATGGCATTTCTCAGACTCATCTATAAAAAAAAAGTATATATATATATATATACAACAAAGAGAATTAATTGATGATAATAATTTTATTAGAGAAACTGAACAAAAATAAAAAGAAGTTCAGAAGAACAAACGTGAAGTTCTTGAAATTAGACAATAATTATAAAATACCTTTATAAATGTCATAAAGCCTTTCTCAAAATACTACGATTATCTGTGATAATCGTTTGTTATCTGTGATAACAAACATCACATGCACTGATCAACATTAACTTTCATGAAAGATACTAGTGGTACAAATGCAGACAATGCAATGTGTCACCAGTTTCAACAGGTTATTAAAAATGTTCTTTATTGTTAGTTTTAAAGCAAGAATATATCACCATTTGAAAACATGTGAAGTAAAAGTTTTTACCACTTATTCAAATAATAATAAAAGTTTTAAAACAATTTATCAACATAATGGGCAAATAACAAACTTTAAAGTTTTATAATATTAGATTTTCAGTCCCCATAGGTATATGGCTAAAAAATAGTAATACCTACAAAGGTACACCTACAGCAGTAGAGTGGCCAACACATGAAGCTTGGAAGGAGAGTAGTTTAAATTGGAATACAAGAGGACAATACTCTATACTGAATAACAGGGTAGCGTAGTAGGCTACATAATATAATAGAATTGTAAAAAAAAACACTTACTTATCAGTAATGTTCAGCCAGTTGTTGATTCTGTGATATATTATTAATTATTATTTATATAAAATATATTATTAATTAATCTTATATGATTAATAATTATTATTAATTATTTTAAAATAATTAATATTTTATATGATTCAACTATTATTGATTCAACTTTTTCTTTTTTAATGAATCTATTGAAAATGGAAATGACAAATATGAGTGAGTAAATTGACAAGTTGTTAATATGATTTGTTTTCATTTATCCTCCATTATTAATTAAAAAATATGAGTAACAGAGGTAAGAGGTAACCACTCAGTTAAAGTGTCACATTTTATCTCATTCACTCTAACACATTTTATCATGCTTCTAATAATTAAAAAAAATAAAATAACAAACATCCACAAACTTTTAAATTAATAAAAGTTAAATGCCAACTTTAGAACATTTCTTTTGACCTGGATTAAATATCTTTTAAAAAATTAGAAGGGTAATTAAAAAAAAAAAAAAAGCAGCTCTAATTAAACATAAAAACCAAACATTACTCTTTTATTTACTATTTAGTAAACCTATCACAGATAATCTGTTTTAACGTATAACACTTATTTTATACAATGTTATATTCTAGTGCCATTTAAAAACATGGAGGTTTATAATACATATATGCAGGCAACATCTTATGAACCCAACAGGTTGGTCTAGTGGTGAATGTGTCTTCCCAAATCAGCTGATTTGGAAGTCGAGAATTTCAGCATTCACGTCCTAGTAAAGTCAGTTATTTTTATATATATTTGAATACTAGATAGTGAATACTATTGTTCTTTGGTGGTTGGGTTTCAATTAATCACACATTTCAGAAATGGTCGAACAAGACTACACTTCATTTACACTCATACATATCATCCTCATTCATCCTTTGAAGTAGTATCTGAATGGTAATTACCAGAGGCTAAACAGGAAAAAAGAAGGCAATATCTTATGAAATGTCAAAATAAAAAATTACTTGTCATTAGGGTTAAATGAAATATGTACTGGTATTCTAAGAAATACTGACTGAAGACAGATAACAACAGAAGATATTTTTATTTTTTATTTTTTAAATGTGAAGTTATTTAGTAGTTTTTAAAGGGTAAACTAATTTAAAGAAAAAAAAAATACTAATAGAATTCAAAGAATATATGTATAATTAAAGCACAAATAGTATAATACATAGAACAGGTGTTAATTTGGCAACAACGTGATATGCAGATGTAAAATATTTGGCATCATTTTAATATATTGTTATTGTATGACTGCAGCATCTGTTGTATCAGCATTAGTATTTACATACAGAAGAGGCTAGGAGTTTTATGATGTTTTACACACCCAAGAGTTATAACAGATCTTCCCCTTCTGTATCATAAAAGACAGTTCTAAAAAAAGTATTGTATCTGTAAGCATTGCAACCAAAAAAGGTCTACTTAAATAAAAATAAAGGTATGATCAAAGAGGTATTAAAAGGTATTTTGGATTAGTTTTATTCAGTATGTATTTTATATATAGATAATTAGAATATCTATAAAGGAAACATGAGTAATAACTAATATTAATTTTTGTGTTGGCACAGTCAAAACAAAATATTAACGTCTGAATCATTAAGGGTTAAAAATACTCAAATGCACATGAGTGTTTCTTTTACCTATCATTTCATTCATCTAATCTTCGTAAAAATATGTATAGAAGCATGTTTGACGTACTAAGAGAAAGAAACAGAACTTAACGACTATTTACTACTGTTTTCATGTTATTAATTCTTTAGTAAAAAAAAATATTATATAAAATAAAGTTTGTATGTTACAGAATGTTTTTATAAACATGTTTTCTTAATGAATAATAATAGATTAATTAAAAACATTTTTTATTTTTACAGCAACAAAAAAGATTTAATTGAAAAAAAACCTTGAACATTTAAATACTTCCGCTAATGATATTTTACAAAAATAAAAGGAAAAATTATTATATTTTGATTACAGAAAATTTAAAGAAAGAAAAGAAATGGCACAGAAGAACATCGCAAGTCAAGAGTTCTAAGGTTCAAATCCTAGTAAAGGCAGTTACTTTTATATGGATTTGAATACTAGATCATGGATATCAGTGTTCTTTGATAGCTGGGTTTCAATTACCACACATCTCAGGAATGGTCGATTTGAGATTGTACAAGACTACACTTCATTTATATTCATATATATCATCCTCATTCATCCTCTGAAGTAATACCATACAGTGGTTCTGGAGCTAAATAGAAAAAAAAAGGTAGAACATCATGAAAGAAACTAAATTTTTTATTGGTCGAATTATTTAAATTTTTAACTGCACAATTCATAACACTATTACAGCATTATATGTTGCAACCATTTATTATATTAAATGAAACTACAGTATTTAAACTTACCTTTAGTGAGCTCATGTATAGCCACCTTAACTTGTGAAAAGTTACCTCTTCCAACTTCACCCTGCAAACGGTACAAGCCAACCCTCTTGCCCAAAGTTGTTTCTTGCTGCCACTTTTGATCATGGTGTAAATTATGAATTGATTTTTGGTATACTGAAAATCAAAAAAGGATATATATAAATAAAAAGCATTAAAAAAAGAACTGAAGACAAAATATCTAATTTTAAATCATTCATAACTAATCAGAAATTAATGCAATACAAATTACTAACCGTTGCCCAAGGGTTTACTTGTGTTGATTTTGGATTTGTACCTAGAATAAGTTTATAGAAGAAACAATAGATCTTTGTTAAAATTCTATCATAATTTAAATGTTGTTTTAGTGAGCATATTAACAAATTTGTTTGATACTGTACCTATTAAGGGATGAATGATTTTTTTCCACTCCCTAGGCCAATGTTTGGTGATATCAAAAAACTTTTCTTTGATCATTTTTAGGCCCTTTTCCAAAGAATAGTAGGAACTTTAAACGAATTCGATATTTTACTTAATAGGAAAGTTATAGCGATATTTTGTTTATGTTTTTTCGAAAAAGCCCCCAATTTCCACTCCCATGGTTCAATTTTACCCATTAACAAACTCGACCAAGATTTTGGATCGTTTATGTATCAATTTGAAAGTGACTGGCGTGGTTTTGGGGTCTGGGGGATGTGAAACCCGAAGATATGTCGAAATTTTCCGGAAGTCAAATCATGGTACCCATTACAATAAGTAGCTTTCTTATGAAATCTTCCTAAAAGTTTTTAAAATGGCTGCTATTACCGCCACACCCGCGCAAATGAAATACAATATGCGCGCACTTTAGTTACAATCATTAAATAAAATAAACAAAAGTATTATATTAAAATAAACTGATAAATATTTTTAATTAAGTTGTGTGTGTAGGCCGTGCATAAGAAAAAAGCCGCGTGACGGGAAAGTCCTATAAACCCACCGGGTTGGTCTAGTGGTGAACGCGTCTTCCCAAATCAGCTGATTTGGAAGTCGAGAGTTCCAGCGTTCAAGTCCTAGTAAAGCCAGTTATTTTTACACGGATTTGAATACTAGATCGTGGATACCGATGTTCTTTGGTGGTTGGGTTTCAATTAACCACACATCTCAGGAATGGTCGAACTGAGACTGTACAAGACTACTACACTTCATTCACACTCATACATATCATCCTCTGAAGTTATTATGTGAACGGTAATTACTGGAGGCTAAACAGGAAAAGGAAAAGGGAAAGTCCTACAACTGTGTTGTCAGCTTTTTTTCATACATTTATTTCTTCAAATAAAAAATTGTATTTTAATTGAGAAATTTAAACTGAGATGTTTATGAGAAATTTTTGTAGACATTTTTGTTTACGGCATCTTATCTACCCATGAATCATTAATTTGTAATACAAAAAAAATAATTCAAAGCAAACTTCATCAAAAATGATTTGTAACTCCACAGAAAATCTTCTTTTTTTTAAAGTAAACTAGCAGACCTGACAATGCTTCGCTATTGCTATATATATATATATATATATATATATATATATATATATAGAGAGAGAGAGAGAGAGAGATTGAGAGAGAGAGGGAGAGAGAGAGTTTAAATGAATACAATTGAAAATTTAATAAAAAAATTAAAAAACTGAACTTCTAAAATTTTACCTTTCACTTATTCTCCTTCCTCTTTTCCCTTTCCAACTTCTCCCTTTTACCCTTCTCCATCGCCCCTCTCCCAGTTTTTCCTTTTTACGTTTCCCGTTTTCCCCTTTTCTCTTTCCACCTTTCCCCCGTTTTCCATTTTCCCCTTTTGCCCGCGCGTAAATCGGTCCATTAGTTTTTTGGTCTTTAGCGGACACACATACGAACATGCCTTTTATATATATATATATATATATATATATATATATATATAGAATAAAAAATATGTTTGTATATTTGTTTGTTTCGTAAATATCTCGACACCGGCCCCACCTAGCGGGTATAGTTTTTGAAAAAATATTTCTTTTCACGTAACTAATATTCATATTCTGAATATGAACCAAATCGGTCCATAAATATATTTTTTCTAAATATCTCAACCCCAGCGCCATCTAGAAGGTTC